>NC_045785.1:87008006-87318293 GCF_009873245.2 Balaenoptera musculus | reverse complement strand
TGAGAGGTTTCAGCATAGAAGCTGGACGATCTGGTGTGGCAAAGGAATTTTCAGAGGTTGGAAATGCATAAGTGTTTTCATGTGTTCATGCGACTAATTGTGTGTAAGAAAGGTTACTCTCATTTGACTAAAAACTTGTTTTAGCAAATTTAGAAATTAATTTGAGAAATTTGCAACCTGGAGGCAGAGCATACAAGCGCTAAACTTTGTAATTAATTTTACGCATATGTGTCTTTTATTCATTAGGTAAATTTCTGAAAAGTTATGTGCAAATCAAATAAGGGCAAATCTAATTACATTGACTTACATTAGAAGAGCTATTTTATATGCATTTCTGATTGATTTGCAATTGGCAGTCCTTCATAACACCTTCATTTCTTTGCCCTTCAAGATTCTGTCAATTAGTTGATGAACTGTCAGGATTTAAATTCATCAGGAGCCTACTATTTAAAGGATGCCTGTAGTGAATGCTTTAGTTGTATGAGAAAATCACATTGGGTTATATTGAGTTTTATAGAGAGTAAGGAACATGTATCATGACATCTCAGAAAAGTTTTAGTATCGTAAGTACACACAAAGCATGGAATGAAATAATAGTTGTTTAAAACACAACAAATGTTGATGCAAGTTAGTTTGTTGAAGTTAGTTTGTTGTTTGTCCCCTTTAAGGGAAGATATATAATGCTTTTAATCAGTGTGAGAATTTGACCAGCTATTAAGGTCTCTGAATTCAAATTTTCCAAGACTGGGGACTTGATATGAAAACTCGAAAATGCCATTGATTTTCTTCTATTTCATTCTCTTTTGTCTTAAGACAAGCTTAATATTTTTACTTTGGGGATATTTTAATTATGTGTGTCTGTGTGGATAAGTGTGCCTCCAGTATATAATCCTTACATACACATAAATAGTCAACTTTTACTTTTTTCCCCTTCTCCTTGGAACATCTATTTGTGAATAATTTGAGTCCACTTGAACCAATTAACATCTTCAAGAAAGTATTTTTTACACCAATTACATGCAAATGTTGGGGAAACAAATTTGAATAAATTTTGAACCTGACTCGAAGAGTTCTGAAATCCATGATCCAAAGATCTCCCGAGGAACCCAGAGAGCAGGGGTTCTCCTCCAATGCTCCTTTTTGGACCCCATGGCACTAATGAAAGCTGTGCAGTCCGTACTTGAAAATAACCTGTCCTCTGCTCTGAAGATAGTCAGATTTATTGCATTATGTATTGATATAGTTACTCCTTCTCCCTATCTTCTGATAAAGATACAACAGTATGAGTAACAAGCCAGTGAGGCCTTAGGCACCGACTCTTTTCTGATGTAAACCTCTTCCAAACCAAACACACTTATCTTCTTCCTCGCCTCTCTCAGCTATTCTCCTTTTCTCACCAAAATGTATAATTTTGATGCTGATGGTCTAAATTTCCTTCCCTAGGCATTCCTGCTAAAGATACAGGCAGAACCAGCGTGATCATCACACTATAATACTGTTCGTAATCTTTCCAAAGATTAAATAATGACTGGGAATGAGAGTAAATTATATAGGAAAATACCACTGTGTAATTCTCATATGTGAACATACTCTGAGTATTATTCAAGATAGACTAAAATATGTTGCGGTTACCTAAAAAAAAAAAAAAAATCCTTTAAAATCTCAGTGCCTTTCAGCGACAAAAGGTTTGGTTTTTTTGTTTCTTTTGTCTTCCTTATTCCTGCAACATATTCATCTCAGGTCAGTGGTGAGCTCTGTTCCTTTATGTCTTTATGGGGTGGGGCGTACAAGCCAATATGATTTCATGTCGATGGCAAACAACTGTGTCTCCCAAAGACTTCCAGCTAGAGGCGGCCCGCTCAACTTACCTTCACAATGCTTTGACCAAAGCATGTCACACATCTATGCCCAACCTCAAGGGGATGGAGAGTGCTGTCCCATCAGGTGCCTGGAAGGAGGAAAATTACAAATCACAAGTGCTCTTAAAACTAGCTCACCCTGAACTGAATAAGCAATGTGTGTATACACTTTCTTTTTAAATATAAATTTTCAGTTTAAACCAGTTCAAAAGCATTTTGGAAAGAATAAAGCGCTATATAAATATAAGTATTATTATTATTAACATATTTTAGGCAACATATGATCATTAGAATGGAGAATTTGGTAATTATAATAAATGACTAGTTTTAAAGTGCCCTTTGCTTTTTTCCCCCCATTCATAGAGAATTTATTGAGTACCTCCGATTTTCCTGGTACTGAGCACATAGGGATAAGTGAGACATATAGCCTCCTATCAAGGAAATGACAATCTAGTAGAAAAGAGTCACTAGTAAATCAACAATAATGACAGATTACATTAAATGTGGTGACAGAAACAAATAAGTGATGCAAAGAGAAATTTCACAAAGCGAGGTCAAGATGACTTTGCTTGCCCAGGTAGATTGCCAAGAGTAGGTGACTTTGAGATGAGTCTTAAATACTGAATAGAGATTATTATAGAATGGATAAGAATGGTCTGGGCAAGCACAGAAACATGAGAGTTTATATGATGGTGAAAAATTGCAAGGACTTCCGAGGCTAGAGAATAGATTTATGAGGGCAAGGGGTCCACAAAGCAAAATATAAGTTGAGAGATGTAGGCAGATACATTTGTGTCATGCTAAAAATTTTTCAACATTTCTGAAAGATAGTGGTGAAACATAGTAGACTTCGCCTTAGAAAGAACATTCTCTTGGTAGGTGAAGAACAGATCTTCATTACCTTGTATAATACCTAGTATATAATCGGCAGTCAACAAACAATGCTGACAGAATGAGTGAGTGAATGGTGGCATGTAGGCCTCACTGCAATACATTAACCAATTTTTCTGAAATTTGGAAATATCATACATTCAAAATGTCGGTAATGTTTATGACAAGTATTTCTGAATGAAGATTCAGAAATGCAACTATTAATTTATTCATTCAAGTATTCATTTCCAGATTTTCTAAATTCATTCATGTAACAGATTTTGCTTCTATGCAAAGCACTATATTAAGTGCTATGAGAAGCAAAGGTACTGACATATAGATTTATTTTTTCCTGCAAGAACTGTAGAGTCCAACAACAAAAAGAATAAGATCCATGCTCAAATAATTGCTTCAATGTGGTATATGGTGAAAGGAATAAAAGAAAAACAGATTGGTGCTTACTCTAGGCCAGTGGTTGTAAATGCTTTCTGGAAGAGGTTATCATTAAGGCTGGCCTTTGACAGATTTATTTTAGACTTTTAGAGATAGTCAAGTTAGAAGTAAATAAACAGCAATGCCTATTTCGAACAATCTGATCCATTTTGTTTTTTATTGTCGTTGTTTACGTTAATCTGTCGAAATAATGAGTCAGACTAATTTTTAACTACACAGCTGATTCAAGTCAATGAGATAACCCTGAATTTATCTTGCATACAAGTTAGCTCTCAATGCACCAGCTACTCATATTTAGTTACCTTTTCTGACTTGTGGAACAAATATTGACAGTTTGTTTCTGTCACCAATATTCCCAGAAAATTAAAATTTATCAGCCTTTCAAACTGTTTTCCAATTTTATCCTTTGGGAAGAAAGTGGTAATGGAATGATTAAGTACATATGCAGATTTTACAGGAAATATGTTACATTTTATAACCTGATAAAATGCTTGTTGATAAAATGCTTTCATTATATTATTTTATTTCATAAATGTATTAACCATTAGAGTATTTGTTATGTTCCAGAAAATGTACCAAATGATTAATAATACCAGATTCATTAAGCCTATTGATTTGCCAAGCATTCAACTATTTGCTTTGCACACCTTATTCATTTAATCCTCAAAATGACGATATAAGTATTGTTATTCTCATTTTACAAATGAGAAAATTTAAGTGTAGAGAGTAACTTGCCAAATGTCACATAAACAATACGTGGGGATCCAAGATTCAAACCCAGATCTGTCTTTTCCAAATCATACTCTTAATTTCTATACAGATTGAGGAAATAGTGAAAAAAAATCTGACTTATCCTAATGTCCACCCCGGATAACTGACATATACAGAAACCACAATACTGTAACAGAAGTGCTGAAATGGGGACTGCAAGTTCTAAAAGGCAGAGTCTGTCTTTTCCCTTTTGGAATCCCAATGTCTCACCTTGTTCATTGGTGTATAGTGGTTGCTTAGGATACATTTGTTGAATGAACAAATGAATAAATAACTACAAAGAGATAAAAGGAGAAACTGGAGCATCAGGAGACTTTTTTTTGCATAAGAAGATATTAAGAGGCTAAATATCTGCCCCAAACAAAACATCTATTCTAATCAAAATTAGGCTTGAGCCCAGACCATCTAACTCTATTCTTTTCCATGGTACCACAGCTGCAGGAAGATGGCATACAGACACAGATGACACTTGTCCTTTATTAAGATGACAATACCCTTGAACTCAGGTGTTGCTCTGTATTTACTGTAAAGCTCCAGTGTGTTATTGTATGCATGGGGTGGAGGGTTATGTAGTGACTAGAGCATGAGCTCCCAGGCAGGTATGAGCAGGTTCAAATTTAGGCTCTACCCTTTATCTCAGGTAAGTTGCTTAACCTCACTAAACCTCAGTGTGATCATTTATAAAATGGACATGTTGTGCCCGGTCCATAGAACTGTGAGGATTGAATGTGAAAACTCGTGAAAAGTGCTTAGCACAGTGTCTAATGCACAGTTCAAAAGAGCTGGCTGTTATTTTGTATCATCAGATGTATTTGCTTAGTAGAACTGCTGCAGCAAAGCACCCAAAACTAGGTAATTTAAAACAATAGAAATTTATTGTCTCACAGTTTTGGAGCCTACAGCTCTGAAATCAAGGTGTTGGCAAGGCCATGCTGTCTCTGATGGATCCAGGGGAGAATCCTTCCTTGCCTCTTCCAGCAACTGGTGTTTGATGGCAAGTCTTTGGTATTCCTTGAGGAATGTATTACTCATCATTTAGCTTGAGGATGTATTACTCCAGTTGCATGGCTGTCTTCTCCCTCGGGTGTCTTTACATCATCTTCCCCCTGCACATGTCTGTCTCCGTGTCCAAATTTCCCCTTTTTATAAGGATACCAGTCATACTGGATTAAAGCCCACTCTAATGACTTCATCTTAACTTGATTACCTCTGTAAAGATGCTATTTCTAAATTAGGTACTTGGGATTAGGATGTCAACATATCATTTTGGGGAGACAAAACTCTACCTTTAATACCAGGCATCTACTTTTAACACTGCTCCTTAAAGGAGCCAAGTAACTTCAAATCTCCCAACCCAGAAGAGCTGTATAGAAAGCACTTTTCTGAGAACGGTCTCTTGTGCGTCCTACTTTTCTGTACCTAGCTTCTCAGCCATCTCCTGACAGCCTCAATTGAGAGTTGCCTCTTGGGTCTGGTTTAGATGTCACTCCTGGTCTAATTAGGGGAGTCTCTTGCTGACCTGCAGCCTCTGTCCCCAGTGGCCCCTGAGTTCTGTTCTTCTTGCATCAGTACTGCCTTTGGTGGTAAGACTGCCTCCCTTGGAGGCCGACCTTGTCCTCATTTTACCTTCATTCATCCTCTATTGACATAGATGATAGTAGTAACTGCTCATATTTATTGAAAGCTCTAATGAGCTAGGAGTTATATCAAACACTCGACAGGCATTGCCTCATTTAATCCCCACAAAAGCCACATAAAGTTTACAGATGAGGAATCCAAGGTTCAGAGAGGAGGTTAACTTGCCCCAAATTACACAGTTAGGAAAAGACAAAGCTAGAATGTAAGCCGAAATGTGTTTAACACGAAAGATTTGTTCTTAACTATACAGTCTCTGCCCTAAAGGAGCACAGAATATAGTAGAAAAATGAGACCACAAAATCAGTAACTATAGAAAGTAAAATGAATGGAATAAGAGATAAACATAAAAAACTATGTGGACACCCATCAAGGGTCTTAATCCCCATGGCAGTTATCAGGGAAGGCTGCTGAAGGATTATAATTCAGTAGGCATACATGGAAGTATGTGTCATGAGCAGAAACAGGTAAAAGAAGAGGGATCAGGAAGAGCTTGTATAGCGTACAGAAGTCTGCAATCTTAAAGATGGTAGAGGGATGGAGAGCATACCAAGAGGAGATGGCATTAAAGATTCATATTTAAGTAAGGAAGTGACATGATTTGTTCACATGTTGCTAGATTCATTCTGAAAGGAATATGGAGAAGAGATCTGACAGGCACACATTGAGAGGTAGGGCATATCTATTGCATGAAACAGATAAGAAACCATGAGGCTTGAACTAAGATGGTGGCTGAAGGAATGGAAGAGAGAGAGGATTTCAGAGAGAGCAGGTCTAATCTATTGCACTTGGACCTGACTTAATGTGTGCAAGACAGTAAACAATGAAATAACTTCCAAGGTTCCAGTGTGATACCCGATGGGTGCAAAGCATTGCTTTTCACTGGAATAGGGAATGAGAAGGGAAATCAGGTGTGGAGAAGATGGGAGGCAGTCATGGCTTTAATTCTGAATTTGTTGAGTGTGAGGTACGCTAGGTTATGTAAGTGAAGGAATTTCAGAACTGGAAAAAGAAGTACAGATATGAGACCAAAGAGGTTAAGTACAAATCTTGTATTCCTGACTTTGAATTGAAATGTCAGTATGAGCTCATGGTGTGTCTTCTCTAAAAGAAAAAACTTAGCTCTATCCATTGAAAAGACCTAGAAATGAAGACCAACCTGGTGGCAATAGACAAACCCTTATTGATCAGATTTTGGTCTGTAAATACCATTTTCCTCTAACAGGAACCAAAGTATTTTGGAAAAATAGCTGGTTCTAGGTCTGGGGCAAAACATGTACAAGTTGATTCTGGAACACCTTATCATGCCAAAAGCAAGGAAACTACCTATCAAAAAGACCCAGGAAACCATTTTGAAGACACTCTCTGGCCAAAAATAGGATAACTGAGTATAAATAAGATTAACAACCTAATGGTTTGAAACACATCAAACACTCTTAAATCCATAAGCTTGTAATTTTATATATATAAACTTTTCTGAATGTTTGAAATGTTTCTTAATAATAATGCAAAAAAATTAGGCGGTTAGTACAATGCCTTGCACATAAAAGACATAAGTTGGACTTCTTATCTTTTTATTATCACAGCCTGAAAGTAGCTAGCACCTTTCTATAACTCATTTTTTTCATGCTTTCATGTTAAAAAGTTTATTTTCCATTGATAAAAACTTGCGATTCAAGGGAAACTGTTGAATTATCTTATTCCTCTTGGTTCTCATTTTTTAAAAGGGAACAAATGAAAATTGATAATTAATAAACTTATTTTTCTCAGCTTCAAGTTACCTGAAGAAAATCATTGCAACATAATGATTTTATATGTAACCAATCTTGCCATCAACCACATTGCTTTTGTCTTTTGTGTTTAATACAAAACTGCTTTACTCCACATTTTGAAATGTTTTCATCTTTCTCATAAAAAGAGGGAGGCACATAACATATTACGAATTTTCACTGACAAGTGCTAGACCATGTGAAAAACCTCATGGGGTTAATTTTCTGTTTTTTGCTTTTCCCATGCTAGGCTGATTGAATGTGTCCCATGACTTAGTGCAGCCTCAAAACATGGCACTGGATCAATCAGTAGGTTTGACACAACTTTAGTTGCTCTGATATAGGATTCATTAAAAAGGAGTCATATTCATGAGATATTTTAGCTGATAAAAGAGAAAAATAAAAGTGTTTGTGTCCTTGCTACTTTTTCCCAAGGGGAAAGGGAAGAAAGGGGCGTTGGTGGGATAAAAAAGAGTCAAGGGAGTGGGGGCCATGTTTCTTGAATGCAGGAATCTTAAGGTCTGCCTTTTGACTTCAAGATTAAGCTTTGTTCCCACGGTAGTATGGGTTTCCAGATTGGGACGCCCAGGTCCCTTCATATAAATATATTCTTCTAAACCTCTGCTTTTTTCAATTGGGTTACTGTGTTCTATTTTAGTACACTTCTCACTTACTCTATAATCTAAAAGAGAGACTTTGATACCAGAGCTAAATTAAAGAAGAGACCTTGCTTGTTTTTAGATAAAGTGAGAGCCATCAGCCTTCTTGAGAACATCATGTTCTGATTGATAGATTTTCTCACTGGCTCTTTTCTCTCAACTTCCCCTTGGTAGAGGACCTCATCAACTTTCTTTTTCTGTTTTGTTTTCCATCCATCTCAGTGAAGGAAGATGGCTCCACGAAGGCTGACCCTATTGCCCATCTCACCTTCTCACTCTTTTCTGTCCCTTTCAAAATCAAAAACAAGTTCTTCCCCTCCCGCTTCCTTATTCACTCACACTTCTATTGGTTCTCAGTCATCAAATGTGTGCACTGATTGTTCCTTTCTTGGGAACACAGAACAGAACAAAAAAGTTTTTACCTTGTGACCTTCTCCAGCCACTATTCTATTCTCCTCACATTATTGATTCTTAAACTACGAGAACAAATAATCTGGACCCAATGCCTCTGTTTCCTTACTGTCTTCTGAATCCTGGCTTCCTCTTGACCATTTCATGTCGAATAAAATTGTACAGGTGACCAGGTACCTAATCACCGCATTTAGTGGCTCAGACTCTGTCCTCAGGCCCCACGTCTGCGTGACAGATTTGATCTGTGTTCCTCACACATCCTTTGTGAACTCTCCCTCCAAGATCGACTTGACACTGGGAAATCCTTGATATCTTCAAACATTTTCAACCATTAACTCTCTGTTGCACTGGCTGCTCTATTTTTCTCTACTTGTATACTTTTCTTTCTAAAACTTTCCAGAATATTGGGGCTGTAGGAGGCTACTATATAGTATCACTTGATTCTACCGCATAATTTTGAACCAAGTGAAAAACTGAACATGGGAGATCAGCAATTGGATATTAACTGTTTCTATAGATCCATGGCCAAAAAGGGATGCTAATATTCTGTGTCTCTCCACTCATCCTAAGCTCAGAGCTTGAAGGAATCTATTCAAGGAACCAAATTGGCTTTGTAGGGCAGACATACTTACCCAGAATTGTTGCTTCCCACAAAAAGGGGGAAATGAATCTCCAGATCTTTCAGGCTTTAAATAGATAAGATTTACCCAGTGGAAAAATGTGAACCAGTGAATGTCACTGCACTCCCAGTCAGATAAATCACTGCTCCCTCTTGGGGAGAAATGATTAAGACATATCATGAGTGTTACTCTAGTGCAGGTTTTTCCATAAGGAAATACGGAACTATATATACACACAGTGTGAGGTATTCTTCATTCTTATGTTAACCATCATCTTTATGCAGATAATTCTGTCTCTGAGTTTGATGTATGCCTAACTTTACAATGTGAAACTTACTCACCTGCCTCTACTCCATGTTCTTCTCCATTGTAGCCAATGGCAATACCACTCCCAGTCATCCAGACAAAAATCTTTGGCATCATCTTTAATTCATCAATCTCCTTTCTTCCTATTGCTTTTCTTTCAAAATGTCTCTCGTACTCATCCTTTCTCTTCCTACCTGTACTTCTACCACTCTCTTCTACTCCTTATTTATCATCCATGCATTCAACAACTATTTATTAAGTACATACCAGGTGCTAGGAAATTTTTCAGGCAGTGGAGATATAAAAGAAAGGTAAACCATTGATTCAGCCCTCATGGGGCTAAGAAGAGCACACAAAGGTTTTTATCTATTTTCTTTTGATTCAGTTATCAGAACATACAACATCTGCTAAAGCTGAAGCCCACAGTCTTAGAAATTTTTCTTTCATTGCACTCCCAGTCTGCACATCATTAGTACAATTCAGATGGAAATCCTGTAGAGATGCAATATTGCTAACAGACTGCACTTTCCCAGAAAATTTGACCTCCCAAATTTGATTTATTTAACATATTTGCATTTTAATGGATTTTTCTGAAAGGGTAATCTCATCAAGATGGGCTGCTGTGGTTTTACTGAGTAATTCACAATTTTCAGCTCATTTATATGTATTTATTAATGTGCAGTGTGAATATTTGCACAATGCACAGGCACATATGGATTATGTCCACCAGAAATGCACATTTAAAAATTTCAAAGGCTGAGCATTTGGTATCTTGGTTACCTTACAGATGTTCCTCCTCTAGTTTAATATACTCCATTGAGTCAGTCTCCCAGTTTTAAGGTTAATAATAAGTAACACTTCTGTGGTACCCTACAATTTACAGTACACACTTTTCTCACACACTAACTCATTTAATAACATGTCTGGCATCTTGGGAAAGCTCAATAACCTTTTGAAGCTACAGAAGAACCATTTAAAGGGCCAGTCCTCCTCCAGCCTCTGTCACTAACCTTCAGTGATGCAAGTTCCTTCAGTTCCTAAGTCAATCCTGACTAAGCTGTTACATTTAGGTATGGCACATGGACATGGTCAGTGGACGTGGCCAGAGAAATTCTGATATGACCAGATTAAATTCTGGCACTCTCTCCTTCCACCAGCCCCAGCCTCCTTTCAACTCCATTTTCTAGGCTCAATTGGCACAAAGTGTTTTTTCCAATGTCTCTTTCCTAGTTCTCTAGTTCTTCATGGGAATTTGTATGCTTTTCCTTAACCATTGGGACAGGGTGCCTATTTCTGCCAGCTGCTACCATGAGAAGGAGCTCTGGCAGAAGAACCCCATCTACATTCTTCTCAGATATTGGATAGGGTGTTTACATTAATACGCTGAATTCTTGTCTGAAATGTTCACAATATTCCTTAGGATATATATATGTACATATATATAAGCATATATATTCCAAAAGACTGTTGCAGGTACGTATCAGTCTTCGTTATTTCTAAACATCATATTTTATCATCTTTCAAATACAGCTAAGTCATAATTTATACCTTTCTGTATGAGATTAAAAACTCTCACAAAACATGTCACCTTTATGTGTAAGAACAAAAGTATAAAGATATCAAAAGTTTTATTAGTATGGTGATGTCTTTCTTATAATTTTCCACACTTCAAATATTTCCTTTTTAATTTTTTATTGATGCTTTGTGTACAGTTCAATGAATTATAACCTATGTATATTTCAGATCACTGTCACAACAGTTGGGATGCAGAACAGCTCCATCACCCAAAGAACTCCCTTGTGCTATTTCTTTATAATCACCCACACACCCACTCCTAGTCTGTGGAAACCACTGATCAGTACTCTATCACTGTAGATGTGTTTTTTCCAGAATGACATAAAAATCGAATTGTACAGTATATAACCTTTTGAAACTGGCTTCCTTCACTCAGCATAAAGCTTCTGAGGTTCACCCAAGTTATGGAGTTTTATTCCTTTCTGTTGTTGTGTAGTATTCCTTAATATGGATATACCACAGCTTGTTTATCTATTCAAGTATATCTTTTAATATATTTATATTAAATATAAATGGTATTTGTAGAATTGGTACAACATATTAAAAACTGTCAATATGATGCAATAGAAATTTCTTGGGAACCAGCCAGATCTAGGTTCAAACACCAGTTCTGCTACTTATTAATCGTGGGCCAGTAGGAAAGTATCTCTGAGATTCAGATTCGGCAAAGTGGGAGGTAATGGTACTTAATATTCCAGGGTTCTAGAAATAACTACATACAATTGAAACGTGAAGTGTCTGGCACATAGTAAATAGTCAAACGTGTCTGTATTACCTCCCATCTGCCACTAAGTTAAGGTAGCATAGTATATATGTTTAGAAATTTTTGTCTTCCTGATTTTCAGGTGTGGAAACTCATAATATTGACCTTAGTGTAATGTTTTGTGAGCAGATGGGAGGTAATCTATTCTTACTATGCCTGTACAGACCTTTGCAGAGCATAAATTCTTAATAAACATGTCTCTAAACAAACACAAACCACTAGTTTGCATGCTTTTCTAGTACAAAGTTATCTTATGGAATAATTTTCTAGAGGACTGGAATCTGGTAAACTTGTTTTGAGCAGCACCAGCAGAAATGGGGGTCCACGTAGTCTGATGAGATATATAACAGATGCATATTTTATCTGCTCCTCATCATGCAGTCATACAGAGCCAGCTGGAGAGAAGGGGGCAATATTTAAATACAAAGGAGGCTTGGGTGATTCAGACAGCATTGGTAAAGCCCTCTGATGAAGCTGATTTCTAAGCACTCTTATCTCACTTGATACTGGACTCCATTACCTGTTAGTAATTGATTTGCTGCAATTCCTGGAGCGTAGCATCTGGCTTCCTTATCAATATGAGCAAGAAGCAGCAATTAAATTTCTGACCCAAAGGTAAAAAATATGTGTGTGCTTAGCCCAAACTCCCCATATTTTATTCATTTTATGCTTCCGGCTGTACAACTGAGTAAGACTGTCCTTCAGATACCAACATTTATCATCTGAAAATCGCGTTGAGGAGGGTTTCAGAGCAGTTGTATTGCCAAGTAAATCGTTAAAGTTATGTACCATTGAATCAATTTTAACTCATGTTTTCTGACTTTTACAATGAGGTAATAAAAATTTACTTGGTCTCAAACTTAACTTTAAAGAGTTCAACTGAAAATCCGTCAGACTGGGAGGCACAGACATCATTAAACAGTGAGTAAATATAACTTATTTTTTCTTAATGTTATAATTTATGAAATAATCACATGGATATTTCAGCAATCAAGCTTATTTGTATTGACCTTGTATAGGTTGATCCACTTGAAGTTGCCAATTTCATACGGTTCAACCTAATGAAGCATTCTAATATATTGAATTGGGAGAGCAATTATGTCCTCTCACCACTAATATATTGAAGCTCTAACCTCCAATGTGACTGTATTTGGAGATAGGGCCTCTAAAAGGGAGATAACTAAGGTTAAATGAGGTCGTAAGGCTGGGACCCTAATCTGCTAGGATTGGTGTCTTTGTGAGAAGAGGAAGAGCTACCTCTCCATGCAAGGGCACAGGAAAGGCCACACGAAGATACAGTGAGAAGGCACTGTCTACAAACCAGATAGAGAGGTTTCACAAAAAAACAACCCTGATGACGCTTTGATCTTGAACTTCCGGCCTCCAGAAATATAAAAACAAAAATTTCTGTTGTTTAAAGCCACCCAGTCTATGGTATTTTGTTATGGCCACCCAGGCAGACTGATATAGGTGTCAATCCCCAATCCTCCCAAAATTTTCACTCCTGGTTCAGTAGCTAAGCTGGATTATCCAATATTAAAAGGACATAGGGCATCTACTCCTCAAGCCTATGGTCTCATTTCCAGGTCCACTAAACACTAAAATGAAAACTCTGTGTCACTTCAGAGCAGCTTATGTTTTATGCTCCTGTAGAATTACAAATAGGTATCTTGATTAGTAAAAACCTGATTTACTCAAACTGGACTCCACATAGACTGGGACCCTCAATTAAGTGGTAGTATTCTGCATACTACTTTTTGGAAGACTGATGTTGTCATATCTCTTCAGTAAATGGAGAGGGGGGAGTGTAGTTTTAAGAATCAGAGATTCTTAGAACTATTTTAGCATATAGTAGTCACTCAATAAATAGTATTGTGGTTTCAAATAAATAAAAATATATTTCAGGCATTTTTTTTCGCAAAATGTCCAGAGTTTATCCTACCATCAGCACTTACAAAAATCAATCTCCTACATCTAGAATCACTACAATAATAAACAGTAAGAGCTGAACTTCAAAATAATGACCCCTATGTCAGATCCTCAAAGAAAAATGTAGTACATTCAGCACAATTTGATTACTAATTTAAGAGTTCTGACAAAAAACGTTAGAGGGTTTCTATTAATAAAAGCAGTAGTTCCCCAGGATACCCTATTTCATGAGCCTTTCTGAAGTTAATTAAGATTTTACTATTCTTGTTCTTCTATTTTTATTGGACATCTGTATGAGACAAAAGAAGTATTAAAGCAAGTCATCAGTAAGTGGAAAACAAGGTAAAATATTTTATCCTTATCAAGTACATTAAAGACACCATTACACATTGAAGCATTGATTATAATAACATACTTGATAAATAATGAAATATGATTAATCAAACCTGACTTAATAACAAAGGGCGATAATCACAAGAGTAACAAAACAATATGCACAGTGATGTTTCTCTTCCAAATACTTCCCCCACTTTCCTTCAAAGTGATACAATCTATAAATACTTATACTTTAATGGTAACTCTTCTGCTACTTACTAGCTTCCAATTCAGCAATTAAGACACTATTTCTTTACTTGACCAAAAAATTACTTTCCATGCTTATAGGTGTAAACTTGTAGGTGGAAAAAGCTCAGTAATTTATGAACACATTCAAGAATGATGAAATTTAGGGCAGAAATTCATCATGCCAGAAGCCTTTGTGCTCTCACTAAAATAGCATTTCAAAAATCATCTGATTTTAAACTAGTAGTACTAATAGTGGATCATGGTCCATGTATGAACATAAGGAACCATTTTGAGTGTCTGATTTCTGTCGTATCTTTGCTTCAATCATTACCTAGTGCATTGAAGGACAACCAAACAAATGCTGATTGGCATTCACAAGCTGTATCTTTGACAAAGGACCTGCAGCTGCCATCACCATAGTTGGCACCACATGCTCCATATCGCTGCTAAAGAAACTGTTTCTCAAAGTGTTAGCAGGATTTGTGATTTTGTTTAGCAGGATGGTTCTCATTTATCATAGCTCACATAATGACTTTCAGGTGTCTTCAGGTAACATGAAGTTACAAAGACAGTTCAGCAGAAGTTTATGCCGGCACTTTTCCAAGTGGATCAATAAAAGTTTTGCTGATCCAGCAGTGGCAGGATTAATTATACAAGAAGAGTAACAGTAACCGTAATGATCACGTATTGTCGTGAATGGCCAAGGTTCTATATCACACCTTGGTGAAGTAGGCAACGTTATCCTCATTTTAGGACACTACAGAAATTAAAATGACTTGGCCAAGGTCCCTCAGTTATGAATGTACAGAGTCAAGATATGATGAAGTCAGTTCTGTAGCGTCCCCAGTCCTCAGGCTTACCCATCATACTTAATTGACACACTCTTATGTTCTTATCCTTAACAATTGTTTAAAGGTATTCTTAGGGAACTTGAATATTTTGAAACTTCCCCTGATGTTATGGATCCATAGATTTATACTTAACAAAATAATTTTTTTTATCACTGAAACATATGGTAAACAATTCAATATTCACAGACATAGCAACAGAGCAGGAAGCAATTAATCTGAGCTTTGGGGAACTGAAACTCAGTGCTGGGGAGAAAATCCAGGACCCACTCAGATAAGGTATTCTCTCCTCCTAATTAGAATGCTTTCTAGTGTAGATTTGTCCAGTGCTTTAATATTTATGAAATATTTTATAAATATAAGCCATTCGATGTCTTTGTAAAGATTCACTAACCCTGTTTTACAGATGAGCAGACTGAGATTCAGAGAGGCTAAGTCATTGTCACGGCCACACAGTTTAAGTATTAGCAACATGTCCCAATTAACTTTCACTAACTTAATAATTTAAATTTTTAATTTTAATATAGGATAATAACAATAATTTTAAATGATAGCATGTTAGTTAATTTTTTCTGTTCTTTCCCTGCCTTAATATTTAATAAATTTGGGTTCTTTTACCTGGTCCATCAATTTCACACCTATACCTTCAGTGAAATATAACTAGGTTTTCTAATAACATATGTGCTTCGTTTGTGATAACTGTTTTGAAAGTGAAAATTTTAAATACTGGAAATATAGAAGAATAGAATAGCTGTAATACAGTCACAGAGTAAGGCACTTTAAAGATATCTTAGTGGTTCTAGAGGAAGATAAGTACCACTTATTCAGGTCAGAAGCATCTGGCCTTTGAGATAAACATCCCATTACAGCTGGAACCTCAAAGGCAGACATACAAATTACTATTCTAGCTGTTTTTTCCCCTGTTTTCTTGAGAAAGCAGTTACCTCCTAAATCAAGCACTGAAAATCATCCTGTGAGGAAGCAGTATGCTATGACACCCAAAATAAAGAGGTCAAAGGTGTAATCCCAAATGCTCCTATCTCTCTTTAGTTTTCGTATGAGGATGTTGTCTCTTTGAGTTTGTATGAATGTGTTTAAGCACAACATTTCTTTAGTTAACCAGTCCTACATCTTATTTCTTATTCAAGCTTCAGGGGTGTTCTCTATATCAAATTGTTTGGAAGTTAGTAAACTAGTGCAATTGTTCATTTTCTAGATCCAGGTCAATAAAGATCTGTTGAGATATTGTCTTTTGCAGTTCAATAAGTATTAGAATGAATTGCTTATTCTGAACACAGCTATCTGGCCTATAAAAAGCCTTTTTTTTTCCAAACCTATTCCCATGAGGTCTTCTACCAATATATATGTCAATATTTAACGTTCCTCATTAGTACAAAGTCCTGTAACTTGTCACACATGTGAATCTCCTTAAACATCTCTAGTGCAGGTTCAGCATTATGAATATGGATTTTTGTTGTTGTTTTTAAAAGAAGGACTCTATTCTTCTTTTGGAGAGCTTCCCTAGTCCATTTACGTAAAGCCTTCTGAATTCATACCTTACCATCTCATCTATGAACTGAAAGTAATGTTACTTATCTCACCATCTCAGCTATGCGTTGAAAGTAATGTTATTTATCTCTGTTTTTGCACATGGAATGAGAAAATTTCAGGAAAATGCCTGGGTTTACCTCTCAGTTACCTGAAACACATGGAAACCATTGTTTATAATTCCATATCTCCTTTGGTCCTTGGAAATGCTCAGGCATCTCTGCCAAAAACATTCTGTCTATAAACTAATGAGGTCCAAATCCCTGAACCTGAGCAGAGAATCTCAATCTGGCTCTCGGTTTTCATAGATTTGTTGTACGGAACCCAACTGGTCATAATCCTGAGGAGCCAGGTCCGTCTCCTGTTCCGTTTTAGCAGGCACGTTAGGTTCTCAAACTTAAAGAAGAAGAATACATTCAGTCATCTAGCTATCCACATATATTCAATGCTTGGCTTCCCAAGGATTATTCAAATGGTCTTTGCACTTGCTACCGACCTAAAGGTCCCCTCCGCCTTGCCTTTTTGTACATTTGTCTTCTATCTATAGAAGAAAAGTTATAAACCATACAGATAAGGACTACATCTTTCTTTGCCAGCCTAGCACCTTACTAGTTCTTACTGGAGCATGAGTATTGGGGTGGGTAGATGAGAGGTATTGGAACTGATAAATGATTCCCCCAAGATCTGACCCAGTATTTATCATGGTTCACGTTTTATAGGTGGAGAAACATGGTGGGATGGAGTGGTTGTTAAGTCATGCACAGATGAATACAATATGAATCACTGGAAGTTGGAAAATAAAAGAGTTATAAATACCGCACTTTTGACCTACATTATTCACTTTGGTAGGAGCTGAGATGGGGAGAATTTGGACAGGACAGTGTTTTGTTAAGAAAGACTAACGGCTACAATACATTTGAAAGCACAATGATATGCCTAAGAATTAAATTAAATTAAGAATTTGGGCAAGATTCCAAAAGATTAAATATGAGTAGTGCTTTTTTTAATCTAGAAATAGACAGTTAAATTAAGAATTGAGGCAGGGTTCCAAAGGATTCTTTGAAGCTGAAAATACGTATTTTGGAAAAGAATTAGCTTACATGATTCACAAGAAAATAAAATGAAGAAACGCCCTAAATAAGTACCTTCTTTGGTACTTATTTGGTACAAAGCCCAGAGGTAAGAAAATTTAGTTCATTTTGTCCTCAAAGAAGCTCAGGCTCAGCAAAGTAAAGTAACCAGCCCAAAGGCATATTGCTCATGCCCCTTCATCCACCTCACACCATTTCTATGTATAATCAAGCTGTTCAAATATTCATGGAAGTTTCATTTAATGTTGGTATCTTTATAATGCGAGTTAAGATTATTAACCCTGAATTTCAGCATTGGATGGTTAGTCAACCATGAGTCAGTCAACAACACTCTTTGACCATCTAACATGAACAAATCATGGGGATATTGAGAATTCTGAAGAAAAATAATATCTTATTCTTGAGGTGGATACCATCTGAAAGAGAAGACAGAATGTGCACAAATCTACAGAAAAATATATACAGAAATATGGATACACCCAGAATCATTTTGTAAGCAATAAAAAGAGAAGGAAGTGACTGGTGATGGGTGTTAGAATGACCTGGGTTAAGGCAGGCTAGATACATGTATGACTAAAGGTTAAACTTTACAGAATTTAAACACAATGTGCCAGACATAATGAAATGAGCATCAATAATCCTCATACCAACCTCGTAAAGTACGTACGAGTATCATCCCAATTTTACCGGTGATGAAACCAAGGCAGGAAGAGGTTAAGCATTTTGCCCAGGTTCCCAGAACTGGTAAGTGGCGGGGCTGAGATTTGAACTGAGGCAGTACCAGAGTCGTTGCTCTTACATTGCCCTATGTGCCAAATAAGTATACAGGCTAGGGTTTATCTGGGGACATAAAGATTGGGATTCCCTAACCTTGATGTAAATTTTATACGTGAAAACACTTCCCTGTTGTTCTTAGAGGAGTAAGTTCCTTAATTCATTCAAAGATTATATATCTACAGTATACCATACACTGCTCACACTGGGGACAGAGCAGTGAACAGGACAGACGAGGACCCGGCTTTGTTACACGAACAGCACCAGGCACACATAACACCAGAACAGTGCATCACAGTGCATTTTAATTTCAAAGGTAATGCACGTTTTCATCAGTTTGAATACATTACCTACATTAGACTCTCCTTAATCCAAAGTCACATTTTAAAACTACCCTTTTAAATTAACACCATTCTTCCAAAAATTCTATTAAACAGGATTTAGAACCAGATTTGCAGTTTAAACACCCTTACAGTATTAGAATGATTTTCTGAACGTAGCACTAGACCATGAATCTTTGTAGTAGTTATATTTTCATCGTATGATAAGTATTGCTTGTCCATTTAGGAACAGTTTGCTCCCACTGCCCCAAATTGCTTATTACATAGGTTTTTCGGTGTTGTTTTCCTGGTAAGCACTAAGTAGTTATTAAATGATGTCTGTAATAACATGGAGGGTAAAATAATTCTACATTAAAGAAAGTCACACTGCCATTATTATCTCATCCCTAAACCACCAATCATTTGCCAAATTTAAAAGGCCTTTTTTAGCTTAAAAGTGTTTTTTCCTGATGATAAAGGCCCACCTCTAAAAATCATCAGGCTACAACCCATTAACGTGAATATTCTACAAATCTCCTAAGGTAATTCCACGTTGTAATGAGAAGGGCAGGGCTCTAGGAGTATTTTCATCCCCTCGCCTTGCATACAGGCTTCCTACCTGCTCTCCGGAGTGAAAGGTAAGCAGTGTCAGGTTCCACTAAGCTCCACCCCTCCCCAAGCCTCCTCAGTCCGCTGCCTAATCTTGCAGGCAGGGACCCATATGGCATCACGAAACGGGCTCCTTACATACATGCAGTTGCACAGCTACTTACATACCCACGCACACGCGTGCATGCCCAACGTATGGGTGTGTTTTGTATGTCTGTGGTGTGAGCCCTGTGTCTCCCTCTCCTTTCACTTGACCCCTGGGGAATCCCGGCAGTACCTGGGAACTCAGGGAATAGCGAGGTGAGGCAAATGGCCCTTTTCCCTTCCCTAGGGGCTGCCACTGCTGGGTCCCAGGAATCTGCAGTGCCTCGTCTCACAAGCAGCTAATAAAGGGAAACTGAGAAGATGAGCCAGAGGAGACTACGTGAACGAGGAAGGGGCCGTTGTACAAGACATGATGCTTCGGGAGCTCCCGAGCTATGATTTCTGTTTTTACATACAAAGCCCTAGGAACTGGGGGGGAGGGGGAGGGGCGGGGAAGCAAAGAAACTCAGAATCTAAAATTCTCTGGGATGATGTTTCTCATTGCTCCTAGAAACCCGCGCTGCGCGTGTGTCCTGCACGGGGTTAAGGAATCCAAAGAGGCGCCGGCTGAAAAGTCGCTGCGCGGAATCGGCACTTGGCGCTTTACGGGGTTGCGCTCCGAAGACGCGTCCGCGCACCATTTTCCCAGGCGTTGCGCGGGTTTCCTAAACCACCCAGCTGCTGCCTCAGAAGGGAGTTTCTAGAAGCTCCTTCTCTACTGCCTCCCCTCCCCCCTTTTTGGTTTTTACCCCTGCGAGAAGCTTCGCCAGCTCCACTGCGTCCGCCCTCCGAGGGGTACAGGTGCCGCTGTCCCAGCCGCCGCCGCCCGGTCCGCCCCTCCTCCGGGCGGGCCTGGGGGCTCGGCCCGGCGCGGCTGCATCGCGAACGGTCTCTCGCCTGGCCGCGGCCCGCCGCCCGGGACTCCCCGCCCTCCCGCGCGACCCCGCGCCTGGGCGGGCGGTGCTTGCGGCGGGCAGGGGGCGGGGAGGGGAGCGGGGGTTCGTCCGGGGGTAGCCGCCTCCTCCGCAGCCCGCCGGCGCCTCGAAACCCGGACCTGCCTCCGCCTCTTCCTCCGGCGGCTCCATCCTGCCTCCCGCGCCTCGTCCTCCCGCCGCCCCCGCCGCCGCGCCCCCGGTGGCTGCCTCGGCGGACCCGGGAGGGGGCCCGTCCGCCGCCCGCTCGGCTCGGCCCGGCCCGGGAGGCGTGCATGCCCCGGCTGCCCGCGGCGCTCACCAGCAGCATGCTCTATTTCCAGATGGTGATCATGGCAGGGACGGTGATGCTGGCGTACTACTTCGAATACACGGACACGTTCACTGTGAACGTGCAGGGCTTCTTCTGCCACGACAGCGCCTACCGCAAGCCCTACCCGGGCCCGGAGGACAGCAGCGCCGTGCCCCCCGTGCTCCTCTACTCGCTGGCCGCCGGGGTCCCCGTGCTCGTGGTAAGCCCGGGGGGTGCCCGCCCTCGCCCCGACTGCCCTTTTCCGCCCTTCGCCTTCAGGGTTGAGGCCCCGCCGAGGTCGGGGCGCGGCAGCCTTTGCCTTCTAAGTTCCTCCAAGTTGGTGGCAGCCCCTTCCCCAGAGGACATTCTTCTAGGGCGCGTCGGGGTGGGTGCGAAGGAAGCCCCCAGCTCTCCCCACCTGCCACCCCCGCACCCCCGCTACCCCCCGCGGTAGCTGCACCTTAGCGTGACACGGAGGGGGATGGGAGGGAAGGGGGCTGTAGACGGTAATGGGTGGGAGTCGGGGCTGGGGAGGAGGGGAGTTATCCGGTTGAATCTTGACTTCATCTACTCTGTGGCCTTGCTCCGCTGACCGCCACCTCTCACATTGCGACTGGAAGACGAGCAGCAGCGGGGCCAGCGGGAGGGAGACGGCGATCAACTGCTGGGGTGTGGAAGGGACTCCCGCTTCCAGAGTCGGGGCGCAAATTCCCTTTTTACCGCCTCCTTCCCTTTCGAAAGGAAGTGCCAATTAGACTAAGCTGACCAGGGAACAAATATCTAAAAAAGAATATGAGACCTCCTAAATGAAGAGGCTCCAGCAGCAGTGCTTGCTGAAAAGCAGGAGCTGTGCCTAAATTACAAGATTTATTTAAGCGATCTTCCATTCCCTGGGCGGCTTAAGTCCTTTTCTCATAGAGCTTTTCTGAGAATGCCTTTTGGATTTATGAACTGTGTGTGTGTGTGTCTATACGGGCACATGCACACATATATATACACAGATATACATATGTAATTATTAGAATGATAATCGTATAATAATTTACGTATGTGAATGTGGTACAAAGTTATAGGTAGGAGAATTGGTGGTGTTTTTTCAGAAAACAATTATTATGGTTCCTTTAATACTGTCAAAGTATTGGAGGTTCCCTTCCTGTGGTACAGGTCGTCTGTCTCTCTCTCTCTCTCTCTTTCTCTCTCTCTCAACAGATAACTAATAGGAAATTAAAAATGAAGAGGGAAAGGAAAGGGACTTTTTTCCCAGTGGTTGAATGTGTAAATTGCAATAATGAATGTTAAGAATATCTGTTTTATCTGTTAGGTTTGGATATTCATGTTTTCTTTGATTTTAGAGGAAATGAGTTAATAATTTACAAAATAATGAAAAGTTCCCAACACACATAATGGAATTCCACAAACCAAGGAACTTCTTGATAACTTCAAAGTAACTTTATCACAGGTACTGTGATAGTTGACTTCAAATACGGCTCCAGCATACTGGTTTGAAAAGTGTTAGACCTTGCACCAGAAAATGTTTTGTTTTGTTTTTTTTCAGTTGTAATTTGCTAAAATATGTCAGAAACCCCAAATCCAGCTTCATGTTTGTGTTCTCTCTCCTCTATTTGGAAAGCTGTAAGAGAAAAAAATTAATTGGTCATTCTTGGGCCCTTTTGCTTTCTGCAGATGTTGGGTTTCCAGACACATGTTTTCTAGGAGACTGAATAGCTCAGGGATTTTTCAAGGATTTTTTTTTTTTTTTTTTTTCTTTTAAGAAAAAAACCTGTCACTTTCAGGACACTGGTTTGGGTACAGCCATAATCAGTAATGTCTGTAACTCATCCCTTGGTGATTACCATTCTGTGTCTTATTTAAATGAGATAGCACTTTTCAGATCCTAACCATCCATCCATGGTGGCAGGTGCCATTTAGAGACATAACATATTTGCCCAAAGAATTTGATTATTATCCATTTAGGGGGAACCACAGAGGGGAAAGGGAATTAATTAGTCATTATTGAGCGCCTGCTTTGTGCTGGGCACTGAATAGTCATGGCCACATATACTTCTCTGAGCATCCCTTCCAGGAGATAGTCTCTCCAGTTAACATTGGAGGACCCTGAGGATCAGATAATAAACTAGAAGCACCTGAAAACAAAAATGGTGGCTGTGGTGTTTGATGCCTGTGAGACTGATGCCAAATGCCATACTGCTTGTCCTACTTCCAAAAAATATGTTCTCTGAAACAAGATGAGAAAGGCTGCTTGGGTGGGGATCTAGAATATTCTTGAGAGATTTTAAAAGGGAGGATCCAACTTGATTTCCATGTTTTGATTTTCAGTTCATTAGTTACAAGAGAGAGAATTTGAGAGTCAGTCTAAAGAGAAGGAAATGTTGGATATTCAGGCTAGCTGTGCTGCTGGCCTTTGTTTCCGCTTCTGCTCTTCCCAATATTACACTCTCATAATGTGAAAGTTTGGGAACAGTAATGGCAGCCCTGCTTTTCCATTCTTCTCAAGAACACTGGCCTAGCACAGTCACTTTGCATGAAAACAATATTATTAATAATAATGTTAGTAGTATCCATCATTTGTTGGGTTATATACCCTATACCTATCTAATACTTGCATTATCTATGAAAGCAGTTATTATTACTGTCACCTACCCTTTGGGAAAACTGAGGTTTAGGAAGGTTAAGTAACTTGCCCGAGGACCAAGGCTAAAAACATTGCACCCAGAATTTTAATCCTACTGTGTCAAGCTCCCAAACCTGCGCCTTTTCTATTACAATATGCAAATTCAGCTTACTCATAAATCATTCTTCTAAATAAATGCCTCAAATGGTCTCTTTCCCCATCTTTTACATTTCTTGGACTGTAGTGATACAGATTCTTCATTATATATATTTTTAATCTTCAAAACTCATTCTAATCCTTAAAGTTAATTTTGAAAAGTAGCTCTCCTCACTGCCACAATCTGTGGTTTTGTTTCAAATTTGCCAAATTTATTTATCTAAAAATTAAAAGCAAAATATTCTTTAAATAGTGTTGACTTGGGGCACAGGTTTGGAGTCTGACAAGTTTGGATTCAGGTTCAAAGTGCATCCTGCTGTTATGGTAAGAGTTGGGGATTCTGCTTGCTGTGTAACCTTGAACAACTAATTTAAAGCTCCTTAATCCTTAATTTTCTAAGTCACAGGATTTTGAATATTAAATGAGATATAATATATAAATATCATCCTTGGCCCATAGTTGATACTCCATAAGAGATCACTATTTCATTAACACTATTAGTAAAATAGTAATTCAGTAAATGCTTATTGAATTCCTGTGTTGCAAGCACCATATGAGCCAGAGTAGTGGTTATAAAGGTCATTTCAGAAGTAAACCATGGTCACTAATCCTTAAGAGTTTACAAGCTAATTTGGGAAATTAGGTAATCATGCCAAAAGTCATAATGTAAATCACCATAATAAAAGTTATATGCATATATTTACATATATATATATACCGCAAAGACCTCTGGTGGTTCAAAGAGGACAAGATCATTTTTATTTGGAGAGGAGGAGAAAGGCTTCATGAAGAAAAGAGTGGCTTTTGAGATGTGACTTGAAGGAGAGGCTGAAATGGAGTTTGAGTCAGGACATCACAGAAGCAGCAGTGTGAACATAAGTGACTACTTGGTAGGAGAAAATGCAGTCTGTACTCTTGAAACAGCGGTTGGTCTGTCTTGTTTCTAAGAGTGGTGTGTGGGGAATGCAGGGGTATGTGGCAGAAGAGGAAGACTAGGGTCTCATTGCTGAGTCCTGGGATGTCAGGCTGAGTTTTTCTCCATTTATTGGGAATGAAGTAGGGACTTGTCTGATGGGTGGTGTTTTAGGACATTTTGGGGACAGTAGTGTAGGGCTCTTCTATTATTAAAATATCTGTGTAAGATGATTTTGCACTCTTCATCCCCGAGTCTATTTTGTGTTGTGAAATATTATTATTTTAATTGTGTTTTCAGAAAACACCTGTAATTTGGGCTCATTTACAAAGATGTCATGGTTTATAAACTCTTTGAAAACAGGTACTGTTCAGTTTGATCTGTATGCATTTACCAAAGCACCACCTACAGAATTTACAGATATAAATTTAATTAGTGATCTTTGTTTTTCATTGATTCATTCATTTAAAAGACCTGGTGATGACAATGGTTTCTGCCCCCCCAAATTTGGATACAGTGGCCACTAGCCCCTATTGTTCCTTAGATCTCTGAGCAACACAGATTATTTGAAGGAGGCAAAGTTAGACCATCCCTCTTGATAGAGTCAGAATCAAGACAGAGAAGACCAGCACTGAGTGGGGCAGGTCTGAGGGTTAGGGAGCATCTCTGATTGTTTATGCCTGCATCCCCAGGAGGCTCCCTCTGGGTCCCTAGACTCTGAGACATGGAGCTACTGCCGCTATACCAAGGATGTTGCATCACTAACTGTGGTGGAAGTAGATGGTGACAGAAAGGCATCTTATATCCAGAGCTCCATCTTGTTAAATCAGAGCCTAAAGCTCTCCCATAGACCTCTCCTTCCTTGAACCTTGCCTTGGGTGCCCACTACTATCTCCATCCATCTCCACTCCTGGAACCCTATGAGTATAAAATGAGTTGACATATTTAAGTACCAGAGTAGTGCCCAGCTGAATATGTGTTAGCTACTGTTAATCCTCCCAAGGTTGGGATAATTAATCAAGACAACCTATTTAAGGCACCTAGCAAAATACCTCTGTTAGTGGGTTCCAGGGCTGATAAAATATTTGAGGTGGACAGAAGCCACCTAGTTCGATCCATCACCCACAAAAATTGGGGAGTCTGAATAGCAAGAACAGTAAAAGTCAATTAGAACTCTGTTCTTCCAGTCAAGTCAGTGATTTCTGCCTTTGACGACTCCTCCATTTCTTCAGCGGGCTAACGCTAGCTAATATTTCCTATGTACCAGACACTGTGTAATGTACATTTAATGTGTTACTTCATTTAATGCTCACTGTGATAGTACTGTCTTTAAACGTAGGCACTATCATTAAGCCCACTTTATAAATGAGAAATAGGATGTTTAGTGAGATTAGATGTCAGACTTGTATTAATTTTTTTCAGTCCATTAGTATAATTAATCTTCACAATAAACTTATGAAGGAGACTTGGATGTAAAAAGGTGAGATGACCAGTCCAGAGTCCCACAATGACAGTGCTAGAATCGTCAAAGCCTGTGCATTTAGTTCTTTTGTTATGTACCTTTATCCTTACACATTAAACAAATCTTTAAAGATATTTTGTCATAAGGATTCAATACTAGAAGGGTCAAATTTTTCTCAAAACTATTATCTTCAATTTCATTTTTTTCTGGTTTGATGGGAAACTTTGTGTTCTGGTGTAGACAGTGGTTTCAGTGTGTAGTGTAGGAAATTGTTTTGTTTCCTATTAAGCTTGAAATGTTGTGGAGAGGTTGGTGGCAGCGGGAGGGATTCAGAGATATTTCTGTTGTTCTGATCTGCAGCCGAGTTTCTTATCTCTGTGGCACACATTGGCACAGTGCTTCAGGCACCTGCTTTTCTGTGGAACCACCCTCTGGTTCTAGACCTGCAAACTGCAGTGCACGGAGAGCTGAGAGGACCTCTGTTTCTAAGACATGTTTCTTTTTTGTTTTGTTTTTTTTTAACATATTTATTGGAGTATAATTGCTTTACAATGGTGTGTTAGTTTCTGCTTTATAACAAGGTGAATCAGTTATACATATACATATGTCCCCATATCTCTTCCCTCTCGCGTCTCCCTCCCTCCCACCCTCCCTATCCCACCCCTTTAGGTGGTCACAAAGCACCGAGCTGATCTCCCTGTGCTATGCGGCTGCTTCCCACTAGCTATCTATTTTACATTTGGTAGTGTATATATGTCCATGCCACTCTCTCACTTTGTCCCAGCTTACCCTGCCCCCTCCCCATATCCTCAAGTCCATTCTCTAGTAGGTCTGTGTCTTTATTCCCATCTTGCCCCCTAAGACATGTTTCTTAAAATGGGACCTAGCACTAGATTTGAGGGGGGGAGGGCAGTGAACACACTGAAATTGTATTATAAAATACCGTATGTACATATGTATGTGTGTGCGTATGTACGCATTTTTCTAGTAAGAGCCTCCATGGCTTTATCGGATTGTCAGAAATGCCCAAGATTCCTAAAAGTTAAGAACTACTCTTTGAGGATTTATGGATCTGTTTAAACTCCTCCTTATGTCTCTTAGGCCCTTGCTTTACTTAGATATTCTCATTCATATTCATTCATTCATGTTCACCCTCCCTCTTTCCCTTCTCCTCCCTGCATTCCTTTGATGGTGTCTCTTTTTTCATTCATCCCGTCCCCTTTGCATACTGATTAGGAGATTGTGATGGGGGTAGGGGGTAGCAAAGGCCCAGGAACCTTAAACCAGCTTTCGTTTCCTTTCCCTTTCCTTCTCCCTGCCTCTCCCCCTCCCTTCTGCCTCTTCTTCTCCCACTCCCCTTCTTCCTTTGCCTCTCCCCTTCTCTCCCTCCCCCTCCATCCCCTGTCACTCATTATCCCTGTTGCTTCTCTGCACCAGTTACCTTATCTGAAAAATGTTGACTTATTCCTTCCTGCCTTTCCTACCTTTTGGAACTGTTCTTGAGAATCAAACGGATGTAAATGCACCTTGGAGACAATAAGTCACTTCATGCATATGAGGAAAACATAATGTGAGCAGATTACACGGGTTGTGTAGCTGCTTGTTCATTGGAGGTGGTTAGACTGCTTATAGCATGGCTTTGTCAGCCTAATACACTTACTCTGTGGAGCAGAAAAACGGAAAAGGTTTTTATACTTCTTTTCTTATTTTCTTGTAGAAAGAAGAGCAAAAATAAAAAGACAACAGTATGAAATGGCCTAACTAATTATTACAGACTATTACTCCAATACTCAATGCTGTTTTTCAAAATGTTTCAATAAGCTCTTACTGTCAAGATTATTATAAAGAATCATCCCATTTGTGTAATTTGAAAGAAATAATGTTTCCAGGGAGCAATGTTGATACCATCTGTTAAGTGTGCATTGTATCATATTCATTTTTAAATTTGTACTGTGCCCAAAAGTCATTATTTGTAAAAGTTTGGAATGATGATAATGCATCTACTATGTGCTAGGCACAGTGCTATTACTTGACTTGTATAATGAGGGAGGCGTATTCACTGGCCTTCAAGAGTTCAAACACTATGCATGAAATTACTTCTCCAAGCCTCAGCTTTCTTGTCTGTAAACTGAGATGATACTTAACATTATCTTTTAAGAATTAAATATAAACATGCATTAAGTGATAGCTGCTCTTTTAACATAAATGCCAATAACATTTATTGGTGCTACGCAGCAAAGGGACATCAGGTGTCCTTAATCATTTCTGTTGAATGGATGTGGTAAACCATTTACCCTTCACATTAACTATTTCAGGTACGATGTGTGGTAACGAACACATCTAGGGAGCTTAATGCAATTCCTCCACTGGGTAAATGCCACATCTAGGATCTGAATCCATTACTTCAAATCCGATGCTCCCTTGGCTACCTGCCATTGCCCACTAATTTGATTCATAGCCTGAATGGTGGCATTCCTAGAAGGCAGAGGAGAGTTCAAGCATATTGATTACGTATCACTGTGCTCTTTACAGCGTCCTTATGCTTGTAAACGTATAGGCTCAGTTACAACCAGACATGAAAAGGGGAATTTAAAATCTGTGTTCAATATGTATATGTATAGCTGATTCACTTTGCTGCACACCTGAAACTAACACAACATTGTAAATTAACTATATAATTTTTAATAAAAATTAAAAAAAATAAAATCTGTGTTCAAAGACAAAACTTCATTGGTTCCTAAGACCAGTGGAATAGCCAATAGACCTTGCTTCTCCCAGCTCAACATTCCCATCCATACAGTTCGAGGAGGCAAGTTCTGATGTCAGAGATCTTAACCTATAGTTAGGAAGAGCTTTTAAACAGACTTTGGAAAATCGTAAGACTATCATTTTGATGGGAGATATTGTAAAATATGTGAAATGGAGTTCTATATTCAGTACTATTTAAACTATTTCTGAGAATGCCAGTTTTCACTCAGCAGGCTACTTACTTTTTTAGTCTTATTATGACAGATGTAGTTTGAGAACTACTGTCAGTAAAATCACCATTTTTTTTGTAAAAACAGAATCCTAGAGATTTTTTTTCCAGATCAGGTGCGTTTAAAACTTTAAAGACAGTCTTGGTGGACGTTTCTCACTGAGAGAACATGTATGAGTGGAAGGTGTGTGTGTGTGTATATGTGTTTTTGGTATTTAATACATTTGTAATTTTTTGTATGAACTCATTTTTATCTCCCTTGCTTCTAACCTTTATAGTGCTCCCCCACCCTTCCCCTCAGGAAAAAGAATATTTCTGAAACATTTTGCTGTATCCTTTCAGATCTAGCACCAACTCCTCTAAGTAGATCCTTTTTCCCAGGTGAGGTAGCTGCATTCTCCTCTATGATTCCTTTGTGGCTTTAGCACATTATGGCATTAAAATAATCTTATATTGTGCTTTATGTTGTATTTAATTTTATTCATGTTTCCATCACTAGACTTGAGCATCTCAAAATCAGGGTTTTGTAATCTGACTCATCACGCCCAACTCTTTGGTTATTTTTGGTGGATAAATTATCCAGGGACTAATCGAAGTTTTTGATGATGAGGTTATAATGACCGAATTCTGCTGAGCACACAGTTACTTAATAACCATTCATTAAAATAGGCAAAATATTCCATACA
The DNA here is from genome assembly GCF_009873245.2 of Balaenoptera musculus. Taxonomy (NCBI): domain Eukaryota; kingdom Metazoa; phylum Chordata; class Mammalia; order Artiodactyla; family Balaenopteridae; genus Balaenoptera; species Balaenoptera musculus. Next base: position 87,288,785 of record NC_045785.1, on the reverse strand, counting down.
GCCTATTCTGTACGTTTAATGAATTGGCAGCTCTCTGTCCTTTGATGCGTTTTAAGTGTATAAACCCTGTATAAAAGGTTCAGCATAGCCAAGGTGTGATTCTGTGTCCTCAGACTGACATGCTTCAAGCAGAAACCTTCCTATCCATTGAGAACAAGTCACTGGGGTATGGGTTACAGGCCTCCCTGGAGTCTTATACCCCGATCATTCAAGGGTAGGAAGTGTTTCCAAACTATTTTAGTCAATCCAGTTCAGTAGCTTGAATTTCACCAATTAAGGGTCCATTTTAGCACTTACCATGCTAACTAAAAGTCACTACTTTCATCAGTAAAAAATCATTTTATATCTACAATGCTAATTTAGTTGTTAATTAACATATGATAGCAAAAAGACTTACAGCAGCCTCTTTGGAGTGTGACCTTTCTGATAAAATGCTTGTGACTCTCGGGATTTCCTCCCTCCCTCCCTTCCTCATTCCTTCTTTCCCTGAGCAGACATTTGTTGAGTACCTTCCATGTGTAGCATACCTTGAAAATAAGGCTTACAGAAGTTACTTGACTTGCTCCAAATCCCAAAACCAGAATTAGAGCCCATCTTCCCCTTTTCCAAATCTTTCAAAGCAGTGTCAGGAAGTAAAACACTCCTGAAATCATGGGGCGGTTAAATACAAATGTAGTCCTGACATATCTGCATATTACCAAAATAACTTACGGCATTTCTTCTCTAAGGATTTGTGTTGATATACTGCTATGTTGAGGAAATCGTATATTGTGTTTCTAGCATAATGATCCCTTTTTTGAAAGGGTGCTCTCAGTAGTGCCAGTAGAAACTGTACTTTTCTATCGAGATTTTTAATCGAGATTTCAGATTTAGCTTTTTCTCACACTGGGGTGCACAGAAGTACTCTTGACACTGAGAAGCATCTTGTATTTCCAGAGATCTCATCAAAGCAGAATGCCATGTTCTCCGAAACAGCAAAATTGAGCAGTCTTGGATAAAGGCAGTGCACCTGGGGCCTCATCTTGTAATTCAAAATGAGCTCCTGACATTTCCAGTCAAAAAACAAAACACTATCTTTGGGTTGGTGGCAATGACCTCTTCCTTCACACGTGCCTTTCCAGTGTGGGGTTTACTCAGTTACTAAAATGAATGAAGAGACTTAGTCAAAACTACGTGACACCCCTTTTGGTCTTTCACAAAGAGACCTTTGTTTCTTCCTCTTGCTGGCTCCATCACGTGGTTCCTTGTGGGGTCTCCTTTTCCTTTTTCCTGGGGCTCAGTCTAGAATACAGATAGAGGAATCCAGTAGACACTTTATTCAAGCCACACTGTCAGGCTTTTTCTGCCACTCCATTTTTGGAAAAGATTTGTGAATCCACTGTGAGAGAGATTATGCTTCTTTGTAGCTGGGACTCTTTAGTCATGAAAGAGGCCTTAGAGATCATTTAGTTTCATCTCTTAATTTCCAAATGAATGGCCAGAGAGATTAAATGACTTGCCCAAGGCCATGCAGCTAATGAGAAATTACACCAATTGCTGACATATATGGGCACTTGGTATACATCAGTCCTTGTTGTACTTTACACATATTAACTAATTTAATCCTCACAGCGTTAGAGGTAGGCACTATTGTTATCTCAATTTACAGATGAGAACACTGAGGCACAGGAAGATGAAGCAACTAGCCCATGACCCCACAGCAAGGAAATGACATACCTGGGCAGAATGTCTCCATATGAGCTTTTGATAACACAGAGATGGTTCTCTTCTCCAGTACCAAATTTTTTGTCATCTCCTGGAGAGGTTAAGGCCGCCTGCAGCAAATCGTTCTGCATAGCAGTGTTAGTTGGGAGATAGAGATGAAGAGTATGTGATTATTATGATAGCTTTTTCCTTGTGACTTTATAGTGCTGATTGAAAACATTTTCCTGAATATTGTATTTACAATTAGCACTTAATCTCTGATAGTGAAGACATAGTAACAGATAAGGAAAAAGAGCATTTAATTCCCAAATCACTTGGTTCTATGATGCCTTCTTTTATGTTGCTGACATCAAATCTTTTCAGACAAAAAGTAAAACTACATTTGAAACTTGCCACAAGTGGATATAACAAAAACCTAACCTTTTTTTTTTTTTTTAAATTTATTTATGTTTGGCTGTGCTGGGTCTTCGTTTCTTTGTGAGGGCTTTCTCTAGTTGCGGCAAGTGGGGGCCACTCTTCATCGCGGTGCGCAGGCCTCTCACTATCGTGGCCTCTCTTTTTGCGGAGCACAGGCTCCAGACGCGCAGGCTCAGTAGTTGTGGCTCACGGGCCCAGTTGCTCTGCAGCATGTGGTATCTTCCCAGACCAGGGCTCGAACCCGTGTCCCCTGCATTGGCAGGCAGATTCTCAACCACTGCGCCACCAGGGAAGCCCCAAACCTAACCATTTTTAATATGCAGACGTTTAAGTTCTTTTTTATTAAATTTAAAACTGAGGGAATTTAATTAGGGAGTTGATTACACAGGTGGTGGGAAAGTTGAGAAGCTGAACAGGAAATGGTGAGACCACCCAGAGTTTATGCAATAGCAGACAGCCACTACTACAACTGCCAAGGCTGGAGAGACAAAGGAAGGAGATGGGGTTATCAGAGCTTGGGGCAGAAGTTGGAACCTAAAATGATGTATTTCACAGGAGCTAAAAGTATGGAGGAGAGCTCTTATTAGAGGTGTTGTCTGAGGAGGGAGGAAAGAGGTGATGAAGAAATATCGATTTTGCCTTCTTCTGCCTTTCAGTCTCCCATCCATACCTCCCAGACTTTAAGTTCTTTTAATGTGATTTTTACGTAACACAATAAAATTATCACACTACATATAATTGATATATAGCCTATCTACTGCATTCAAGACATAGTTATTACGTTTGGCATACTAGTTTGGCATAAGTTTGGCAACTAGTTAGAGGCATGGAAAAGCTATTGCTATAAATATATTTCAGGAAAAAGAATAGACATTTATACATTTATATGTTTTGAAGTCTTGTCTTTTTTTTGAAGGAACTCAGAGACATTCTCAAAACTTGGTCTAATCCTGTGGTGCCATTTCCTGCAAAACAGCAGTGACCTGAGAAAGCGCAGCTCTCTGCTTTCTGTAATTCTCTCTGCTTTCTGTAATTCTCTCTGCTGTTTCCATCTGTTAAATGATCTCTATTCTTTAATTTGGGCAACTTCAGTCATACCTCTTTCATAACTCTTTCCTTGATGTGTCTAGTCAATAGCAATCTATCTTTCCTATAAACTCCTTTTTTCTTTTAATATAAGTCTTTCCCCTTATATACTTTCCATAAAACAGAGTAGTTGCAGGTATGGGATGGGGAGCTGGAGAGAAAGCAAGACAAAAGAAAAGGATCAGTAGTAATAATGTACTCTATAATGGAAATAGTGAATGCAGAGAATTGGTAATTTTGATTTCGCAGGTTTCATGATAATCTGAAATTAAAATAAATAAATAAAAGGAGCAGTGACTCACTGGACTCACAGGCTGGTGACCTGAGCTGTCCTCCTTGCTCTGCTGCTTTCTACCTTTGAGACCTTGAGAAAGTCAAGTAGCGTTCCCGCCTCTGTATCATTAGATAATTGGTTTGAAAGGGTTTGAACCTCACCCAGGGCAGAAAACTGACTCATGGCCCCCGGAACAGCTCTTTCTGTGCATGAAACAAGTCTGACAATTAGGACGCTCTGTATTACAATGAAAGTCTGTCTCCCTGTCTTCTGCTCAGTGGTCTCTCTCACCTTTTGAAGCCATCTGGAACCCCCTAGATGGTTTCTCTCTGACTCTTCCTTTCTTGAGACTTAAAGTCTTCATCTTGACATAGCATGGATTTGAGTCCATTTTACCCTTTTGGCCACTCACATCTGACTTCACTTCGGATGTCCTATGTTTTTAAGGTGTGGCACCAGCACTGAATGATGTGTCTCAGGTGTACTTTCACCCCTCGCAAATAGAGCAGGAATTTTGCATACAGTTTTTTTCTTAATGCGTTAGCCTTGGGATCAATATCCAGTCACCTTGTGGTTAGTTATCTCATCTGTAAAGGGAGTAGCTTAAACTTTCCGTCAAGTAGGCAGAAGCACTGTATGATGATGTACCCTGTTCTGCTCCCATGGCCCCAACAGACATTGCTAAGAGACTGTGGCATTTTCTCACCAGCTGAGACTGATCTGGGCTTTCAGTCCTTAAGACAGAACTCCAGGCAACCTCTCGTAACTGTATTTGCCCTCTTGCAATCAAATGACTATTAAAATGCTTCAATTGTTTGTAGCATGTACAATGTAGTATACTGCATGGCTATGCATTATAGTTAATTACATTTAAATACTATGGCCGTCAAAAGATTATAAACGCTTATAGAACAGCAAATATGTCTCGTATATCTTTGACTCTTGCTCATCACATAATGCCTAACAGAGTGCCTTTCAAATAGTAGATATAAGTAATTATTTGTGTATTTTAGAAGAGAATTAGAGAAGCATAAATTAAAATTATTTATAATTTTACCCGTTCACAGATACTTAAATCGTAAAGTCCAAATTATTTTTCCAAAACCCATCTTTAATATTTCACTTTATTTGCCAGTGATCCCTGATTTCAAATATTTTCCCCATGTACACGCACTTCATTTTTTTCATTTACTTAAAGTTATGTAGAATGTAGTTCAAAATAAATCTTATTTACTTCATATGAAGAATATTTCAAACACCTATCATTTTGTTTTAAAAATCTTTAACATCATCAAGTTTTGCTTCTGTAACCACTATTTCATTTCCCCATGTCTTTAATTGTCCGTTGCACATACTTTTGTAACTTAAATTGTCTCTACTTAAGCTTTTATGTAGCACATGCTCTTTCTTCATCAAGTGTGACATTTTCTTTATTTCAATACTTATTTTTATTTTTCTCAAAACAAATTGGTTGATTTAAAGAGCATATCATCTTCCATTGTATTTTGTAAATTAAACCACCAGTACATTTTACGTGTGAAATTTGCATGTATGGTAAATTGGAAAACTTTTTTGGTGTTCTGAAGGAGGATTCAGATGGCTGGCAGGGCTTCTAAATGAGATGAGTCATGATTTTATTGTCACTCAGGGTCTCTGAATCATACTGTATACATTTTCATTAGTAACCATAGATTAAGAGTTGAAACATTTGACTCAATACATGGAACTATTTTTGAGGAGAGTTTCTTTCCTTGGAGAGTGATAAAAATTAGTGGTGCTTTAGAGAATGACATTAATGAGTAAAGAAAGATTCAGTGCTGCTGGGGCAGGCAAATCACTTACAACTTCAATTAACTTCAGGAGGAACCAGGAAAATGAAATTAGGATTTTACTGTTTATGGACACTTTTCATTGAAATACGGGATTTCCCAATTAGAGTAAAATATCAAACAAGCGCAAATTAGTACCTCTCTGAATCAAATGGGTGCAAATGAAATGGTCTCCTAGCAATCACATTGAAGCACAATGACCTGGTATTCAGTAATTCATTTCTTCATGTATTCTTTAGAAAACATTTACCAGTCCTCCCCGGACAAGGCTTTGTGTGTGTAAGCGATTCTACACATTCAAATGGAAGAAAGGATTCCTGTCCTCAAGGAACTCAGTCCCATGTGTGTGAAGAGTTAAAATATACTAATCCTGATAACTGACAGTGGGCTGGGGTGAGGGAAAGCGAAGAAGGGAGTGAAAGAGACTTCTGAGAGCAGGTGATGTTAGCTAGTCAGGGACGTGAGGCAAGGGTATTCCAAGCAAAGAACAAACACAAAGTCATTTAGGCTGGAGAAACCTTCTTGTTTGAAGAAACTCCAAGAATGTCTGGAATGGAAAGGTGTCTAACACAGAGGCAGTTAAGTTCAGAACATAAGGGTGTTTAGTAAAAAGTACATTACAGTAATACTCAGAGTTTGAAGTCCAAATTCCCTTATCAGCTTGAAGAGGTAAACCTGTGATGCACAGGCTAACCTCTTAGGCTCACTTGATCTGTCTGCAAAATGGGACGTCTAAATCTACCTGTCTTACAAAGTAACTTTATTTCTGTGACTGATTTTAATTTAGTAAACTAAAGGAGAAACATTAGAATACTTTTTAGAGTTTTACGGCAATATTCATCACATGGGTCTTGGCTGGCAAGTGTGTTCCAGAGTACTTATATTTTCTTTGTTTTAAATAAACATCCCATTGTGAAATAAACTGTTAGATAGCTACTGAGAAGTTAACCCCCCTGACACGTATATTACAGGATTTTAAATCATTATTTGCAACATGGACAATGCTAAAAGATCCATATTTGTATAATTATGAAAGCTTATGTTAGTATGCACATTTAAAATTTAAATTGGTTAGGATATTTTTGTTACTATTGCTGTGTTTTGCTTCTATAATTAGGTCACTTTGACTTGCATTTTATAAATTACATAACAGGTGTGCTCACCTGTGTAGCAAATGTCTTCAGTCTTCTCATTTTAAATTGGATACTAAAGTGAAAAATATGCATCTACATGTTGCTCTAGAAACGTGAGGACATGAGCGTGCAGTTCTTTTAGAAAGCACGGGTTAAAATTTATGTGTAATGGACCTGTATCATTCTTGGTAGGTGAGACTCAGATTTTCCAGTTTATGGCATTAAGGATTAAATGTGCTTGGTTTTTTTGCAAGATGCTCTATCCTTCTAAATTTAGTCATCTAATTAAGATTTCCATTCATGGGGAATGACTTTAAAGAGCACATAAGACAGGCTTTTACACAAACAAGCTTTGATTGGATTAATTGGATTTGCATAAATTTTATGATGTGAGTGTGCTAGTGTCTCGGCTTCATCTGCTGGGAAGGGAGAACTTAAAGGGATTTGTAAAGAGGAGACACATTAAAGGCTGCAAAGGAAGCACGTAAAAGCAGTCAGGTTAATGGCATGGCGAGAACAAAGCAGCGCTTTGGCAATATATAAGCTGGCCAAGTCTGGAAAAGCTGGGCATAGGGAAAAAGAGATGGGAGGTTCAGAAAGACCACAAGATTTTGGTGTGTGTGTGTGTTTTTGTTTTTGTTTTTGTTTTTATTTTTGTTTTTGTTTCCCCAGAAGGAAAGGGATCTAGAGCAGCCCTGATGCCTGATATGGGTTTGACGACAGAGGCTGGGGGAGCTAGCTGGTGGTACATTTAGGACTGAGATAGCCAAGGCAAGGATGGCAGCTTGGATTGTAGGCAGGCAGGCTTCTTGCAGGCAGTTCCAACAGAGGGTCACTTGGTCATTAGAGACCAGTGCTGATCCAGGCTTACCGAAAAGATGGCAGCCTGGAACCGGGACGCTGAGAAGTAGGGCAGAACAGGGCAGCACCAGGGAAGGAAGCAAAGAGGTGGTGAAGTGGAGGAAGGCACATGTGAGTGAGACAAGGCAGGCTGGTCAGAATAGGCGAGTCCAGAGGAGCCAAGGGACAGAACAGGCTGCTGAGACAAGGTCTCAGGCACGCAGTCTGGGGCACCAGGGCTTGGCAGCCCAAATTAGGATCGCCAGCAGTGGAGACCAGGAACCCTTCCCAGCAGGCAGCAATCAGAGGCTCAGAAACTGATTCTGAGCCAAGTCTCAACAACAGATGCGAGGTAATAGAATTCGGAAAGCCTTGATATGGAACCAAACTTCAGACCTTCCAGCTGCTAGTGCAGAAGTGATGTGCAGAACATTGATTCTGGCATTCACGTATTAAATAGTAACAGCGAGACATCAACAATAGCGACCTCGTCACCCCTTGCATTTGCATAAAACTCTATCCTTCACAGAGTGGTTCACAACAGTCACGTGACATGGATAGTCTAATTGCTTAGAGGTGATAAAACCCAGGCTCAGAAAAATAATATTTTCTCACAGTCTTGCAGTCAGAACGGTGGCAGAGTTTAGATTAGAACCTGTCCCTGGTGTGTTTAAACCTTTGCTTTTAACATGCTTTGCAGAAAGTAAAGAAAAGGGCAGCTGGTATGAAGAGAAATGAGAAGGGCTTTCCTGACCTCGGGAAGTTCACAGTCCAGTCAAGCATCCAGGCTCATGCAGAAATAACCTTAACGTTTCAAAAACTCATCCCGGTACTAGAAGAGCAACTGGGGCTTGGGAAACATTCAGCCACTGTGTGATGTCTGAATGAATATCGAGTGAACTGCTGTGGTAGCCCAGTGAAGAGAATAATCAGTTTGAACTCAGGCTATAAAGAAGGCTTCTCTGAGAACATGGCATTTTAGCTACTAATGACAGGATGCTTCCGTGAGGGACATGCTTGTTTGGATTTGGATGGAGGGGAAAGAGAACTAGTATTTATTGAGGTAGATTTAGATCAGACATACCTGGGCTTGGATCCTGGATCTACTACTAATCAGTGTAATATGGGGCCGGTAACCTGACCTTATTGACTCTCAGTTTTCTTATAGCACATACTCATTGTACAGAAGCTAGTGCCTTGGAACGTGTTAATTTGGTGGTGGTGGGGGGTGTAATTTAATTTTCACAAGGGTTCTATCATTTTGTATTATCACCCTTTTGCAAAAGAAGAAACTGAGACTCAAAAAATGTTAAGTAACTTGCATGAAGTTAAGCAATTTGAAACCAGAAGATCTTCCTGGCTCCAAAACCCATTCTTTTTCCACCACCCTCCAGTGACATGCAAGGGATGTGTTGAGGGGCTCCAGGGGGAGCTTTGAAAAGAGGGAGTGAGCTTCTTTCATTTAGTCCATTTGATTGTATTAGGGAGTTTGTAGAAGGAGAGAGTTAGAACCAAGAGAAGAGAGCAGTAATTTATGTGTAATTGAAACAATTCCAAATGCAACGATAACTATCACTGATGGAGAAAAGAGGTTTAGAGGATAGGGTAAAAATTCCATATGAACATCAGACAGCTGAAATGCCTATTGAAATTGTAGCCCTTATAAAGTAAGATGAGGTGGGTTTAAAGGTGTAAACATATTCAATGAGTGAATCAAGACAATATTAAGTTGAACTAAACAACCAGCAGAACTTATGTCTCATGGGTATTTTGAATTAGGAGAAAACAGCTTAACTGTAAGAATATTAAATAGGATGGAGGTGAAAAAAAAAGGGGGGTATTAGTCTCTTTCCAGAGTATGATCTGGGATCTATTTGTATTTAACTGTCTTTTTATATCTCCTTTTGTCAATTCTGCTTTTCCCAAATTATTCTTGATTGATGCAGGATCCCAGATAAGTAGATATGATAAAAATGTAAATGTGAGGGCTTGTGGATTCTCATAGTACCGTAAAGAAGGAAGCTGTCTTGCTACTGGATAGGTGATATGAATAAAGATTTTTTAGTATGTTAAAGTATTGGCAAAGGCATAAATTCTGAGCCACACAGATTGTCTGTATGTGAATATGTGGATGGATGGGTGATGAAACATTGACACCAGGGCATGGCTATGGTGTCAGGTCCACAAGTGTCTCAGTGAGATCCTACCATTGTTATAGCTAACATCATTCATTCAGGTAGCAGGTATTCAGTTTGTGATTCAGCTGAGCCAAGCTTCTTTTCATTCTTCCTATATCTCTCTTCCTTCCTCCCTCCCTTCCTCCTTTCCTCTCTTTCTTCCTTCCTTTTTTCAGCAAACATTCATATTTTGCCTTCTCTGTGCCAGGAACTGGGCAAAGTTCTGATAATAGAAAGATAAATAAAAGAGTCAGGAATCATAGTTGAGACTCAACCATTGTAGACCTTAGAGGAATTAAAACTCATTCCTGCTTTTCTCCTTTGGCTTTTGGCAGACAAAAGTTTGGAACTGTCAAAAGATTTTACAACTTTTGTGTAAAGTTACATTCATTATCTATAGCATAGCTATAACACCAGAGGTAGTTTTGCATGAGCATTTTGAGAGAGTTACATTCTTACTATTCCACTGTCTCCTTTTCATCTTTGTTATCTTTGGTTACTGGTTTATTTAATAGGTACTTTCCAAAAGCTCCGTCTACTGTAGTATAAGTATATACTATATACGATGTGAATGTTCTGTAAGAGCCTTCTCTATGGAAGAGGCCAGTTCCTGACCAGAGTATAAGCCATCGCTCCCTAGCAAATATCCGCACGTAGGGAAATAGCCACTCATAGGGAAACTGACTGGATTAAAAACATACCAGGAAAAAGGTATACTTAAATAATGCCAAGATGAGGAACTAGATAAGGGCAGGAGCTGGTTCACTTAGAAGCGTTTATTGAGTTTGCTGCATTTAAATAGATGGTATATTAAAAAATAAATAAATAGATGGTATCTATAAAAAGGTTACTTAAGAATCCTAGTTGATTGGCAAAAATTCATAGTCAAGAAAAACCAAGTTAGAAATTCTAGATACATTAGCACACGTCTGTAGAAACAATAATAACGTTGCTTTCAGGAAGGAAGATAGGAAAAAAAAAAAAAAACAACAAGGTACAAATTTTGTGAGTTGATTCCTCTCTGATCTGTTTGTTGTGTTAGTTAGACCGTGTAGGAATAATGGATGGTGAATTGATTGTTGCAGGTTAGACCTCAGATGTGATTGACACGTCAGAGCTGCATCTAACTCAGGACCATGACAAACGTCAGGACAGTTGATTAAAATAACCATCCGATACAGTAGAGTTTCATGTGTATTTATTTAATCCATCCTCAAATGTATGCTCAGTTGTCTGGTAGAGTGTCTATCATAGAGCATTTTATCTTTTGAAGACCAAAACACTGTAATAAAGAGACATGATGAAAAGTTTCCTAAAAGCTCTCCTCATATTTAGTTTTATATTCCTACCTTAGAGAATCAATCAGATGTGCACACTAAGTAAATGCCTAAAAATCTGTATCCGCGATACACTGGCAACTCTTCCCTATGCTCTGGCGCCTCTGAAAACCCAGGACCTCCCAAGCCATCTGCAATTATGATGGACCAGGGGGTGTAAAAATAGAATCTAGCCCCATGATATCTAATAGAAATATAATACAGACCATATTTTACAATTTTCTAGTAACCACTTTTTTAATTAAAAAAATTAAAAAGAAAACAGGTGAAATTAATTTTAATAATATATGTATTACTTAACCCTGTATATCCAGAATATTATTTCACCAGGTAATCAATATAAAAATTTATTAATAAGTTAGTTTCCATTGCTTTTTGTACTAAGTCTTTGAAATTCAGTGTGTGTTTTACACTTACAGCACATCTCAGTTTGGACCAGCCACCTTATGAGTGCTCAATAGCCAAGTAAGTGCCCAGGGCTATTGACAACTGTATTGGACAGGACAGACATTTTTTTCTTGTTATCTTAAAGAAACTTAGTGGTTTCCTAGACTATTTTTCCTCTGATTTTAGGGGATACTTTTGAATTGATATGTACCATTTTGAGTTGTACTTCAGAAGACACACCTGAGTAGATTTTTAAAGAAGTGTTCTCAGATTAACAAAGACTTGGTTTACTGTAACTGTTTCAAATATGATTTTTAAAACACTTTTTAAAATAAAATACTCTTTTTCATCAAGGTTAAGAAATAGAGAAAGATGTGAAAATATTAAAACACTTCTGAAGCTTAACCTTGGATCTGGACATATTACAGATTTCCCTTCCATGAATCTTGCTGTGGGAGGAAAAAATTCATTGCTGTGTGTAGATTCTCCCCTAGTCACCTCTTCCTTTTGCCAGTTCTTTGTATATGTTGAAGTATGTGGAGAAAGGTTATTCAAGGCATCATTAAGACATTCTTGCTTTTTTTTAAATAATAGGATTTTGTCTTATCTTCAGCACACATGGTGGCAGCAAGTGCCCTAAAGACTGCAGTTCTATCATATGTATCTTTTCTTTCTTTGTTTCATTCATTCATTCATTCATTGGTTCATACAACACTTAGTGCCAGACCACTTGCTGGGCATGGAGGTTAAACAATGAAAAGGCTGTCACAATGTAGTGGGAAAATTGTGTAAAAAAAACTACAAATATTAACATATGATGTCCTTCACTACCCTCAAGAGGACATATTACTTAATCTTTGTTGGTGTGATAGAGTTTGGGCCCAGATGTCTTGAAAATGGGGAAGTGTTTCTCTTTTCCTTTACTTTTATTGAAGGTGCTAATTATGTTAATGTTCCTGGGTTCCAGCCAATACTTTTTCCAAGCAAATACCCCTATCCAGAGAAGCTTATGTTCGTGTTTGTGCTCAGTTATGAGAGCCATCAAATCAGTCTGCATAGATATCAAAAGGAGTGAATACTTTACTATTTGAAATTACACATGGGTTATATTGGTACTTTTACAAGTATTGCCACCAAAATATCATTGTTGACAACTTTATTCATACTGCAAATACTGGCAAAAAATATACTGTTGCAACATTCAGTTCATCTGTATGTGTGGATCGGAGCTTCTCACTGCTTCCTGTACATCTCCAAGTACATGAATCACATGCCATGATTTTTGTTAGTGGAGGGGCACATTGCAGAATCTGTTTTCCTCTAGTGCCAATTTACAAGTGTTCCCACTTGCCAGGATGCTCTTTGCAAAGATGAGATTGGATACAAACACCTAATGCCGTGTATCAGGACAGGTGAGGCAGAGAGCCATTCTGTAACCCAATGGAAGAGCTGGGGCATGGGAACAATTGAAGAATGGACACAGAAGGGTAGACCACCCCAAGGGTGCTCTGGGCATCTGGCCTTGCAGCAGAACATGAGCTATGGAAAGAGGACTTACAGAAGATAGGAATTGTAGGAAAGTCTGCATCAGGGAGGCCTGTGGGGAGTAGGGGCGTGTTCTGGTATTGGGCAGAACACATCTCCCAGGAATCTAGGAGCTGGTGGGTGTGGGGAAAACCTGTTGCTAAGTTAGAGAATAGGGCTTTAGCCACCATGCAGGGTTAAGCAGAAGAACTCCACTGCTTGGAAGACAGAGGGGGACTGAAAGTCTCATCCATAGCGGCACTGGGGTGCTAAATAGGTGACCAAGGCAGAGACTCAGGAACTGGGCTCATCCAGCAAAAATCAGGCACAAAGTAGAAATTGCATTTCAGGAACAAGGCCTAAATCTCGTTATCAAATATAGGCTGGAGTGTTCAACCTGAATTAGCAGTAGAAACTTGATATTGAATCACAGAGCCTGGGCTATAGCTGTGTAGTTCTCTCCTGCCTAAAGTCTGAGTTTTCAGAGATCAGGGAGAGCTCAGCTTAAAGTTTGGGGACAAAGGGGAAAGAAATTTACTCAGGTGACCCTGGTTTTGTGAAGAGGGTTGGGGAGGGGAGGTACAGAGCTAAGAATGAACTAGGATGAAACACTGTCATCCATTTCAGAGTCCCACCGTCAACTTCTCACCGAATTGATTTCATTATTTAAATTGAACCCATTGTCAGGTCATTTACTATTAGACTGTTTGGGGAATTGCCCTGTTGATTCAGCTAACAAGGTTTTGTGAAAGGCAAAGACAATGTGAAAAAGTTTTCTGCTTTCATCACTGCCAAACCCTTTCTTGGAGGTGACCACCACCAACCTTCTTGTTTGGACGTTAAATTCCTCCACTTCTTTGCAACACCGAACACAGCTGATCGAGGACCCCCCGACCCCCGACATTATCTCCTCTCCTGGTTTCCTTGATGTGATCATTTTCTTCCGTCTCACTGACACTCCTGCTCTGTGTCCTTTGTTGCTCCTCTCTTTGTTTCCCACTCCCCAGTCGTAGGTGATCTCAAAAGTTACCCTTAAGCTTTTCTTTCCTCTGCTCTCCTCTCCTCTCATGATTTGCACATGCCCCTTTGCTTCCCCACTGCTCTAAGCCTGGCTCATTACCTGGAAGGATTACTGCCTCAGCTAACTTAACCTGGCTTTTCACCCCTCTCTCTAGTCTCCTCTGCTTCCAGATTGATTTTCCTGAAGCACAGGTCTGATCACACTACTCCCCTGCCCAGAAATGTTATAGCCTCCGACTGTGAACAAAATCAAGTACCAGCTTCTCACTTAGATCTCAAGGCATTTACATCATGGTCCTAAGATAATCTCCCATTAGGCTCCCATATCTAGTCTGCATTCCAGCCAAATTGGCCCACTTACTGTTTCTCAAGGATATCCTATACTTTCCCTCCTCTGAGACTTTATTTATATTCTCCTTTTGCCCTATAACTGTGGTAACCACATGTCTTGGTGTGTCTGGATCAGTCCCGGTTTATTCCTATTGTCTCGATAATAGTATCACTCAGCTCCCATTTCACACTCAGAAGTGTAGTAGTTTGAATGATAGATTATGTGGTCACCCTACCTATAAAGCTCTTTTTCCTGTTCCTTCTCCCTGTCTTATTCCTCTGTCTGCACTCTAACTTTGCTTGTGGTAAACATAGCCCTATCCTTTTAAGCCATGTGCCATATTAAAAAAAAAAAACTTTCATGAGATTTACTTTCTCACTCTCCACCCTACCATCACCACTTTAATGTATTCTCTTCCTATTTTCAGCCCCTACATTTACCAACATGGTATTGTAGTTGTTTGTTTTTAAATGTAGTTATTTGTATATTTTAAATCCTTCATAGTAACTTAAAAGTTCAAGACCTTATTTTTTTTTTTTAAACATCTTTATTGAAGTATAATTGCCTTACAATGGTGTGTTAGCTTCTGCTTTATAACAAAGTGAATCAGTTATACATATACAATATGTTCCCATTTCTCTTCCCTCTTGCATCTCCCTCCCTCCCACCCTTCCCATCCCACCCCTCTAGGTGGTCACAAAGCACCGAGCTGATCTCCCTGTGCTATGCGGCTGCTTCCCACTAGTTATCTATTTTACATTTGGTAGTGTATATATGTCCATGACACTCTCTTACCCTGTCACATCTCACCCCACCCCCTCCCCATATCCTCAAGTCCATTCTCTAGTAGGTCTGTGTCTTTATTCCCGCAAGACCTTATTTTTTGTATTGATTAGATTACTTTCATCTGTAAATAACAGAAAACTCTGACTTAACCATTTAACAATAAGGAAAATTTATTGTATCACATAACAGAGGGTGCCAAGTTAGGACGGCTCAAAAATGACTAGTATCTGAAGAGTGGATTAAAAATCCAAGTTTCTCCTTTTATTAAATGCTTTTTCAACATCCTTGGAAATGATTGTATGATTTAATATTTAAATTTAGTAAATTGTGTTACTAGACTGTTATCACTGCATTCCTGAATATAATCAATCTGTTTCTCATTGTATATTGTTCATACTGCATGGATGAAATAGTTTTGGTAATGCTTATTTATGAGGCGTACATTAATATCTGTAGAAAAGTGGTTTTAAAAAATCATTGAATTATTAAAAAAAAAAAAAAGATCCAGGTTTCTCTTCTCTTTCCATTCTGACATACTATGTGTCTACTCTGCTCTTGCTAGCTCCGCTCACAATTGCCCAGTGGCCACCACCCTTGTTCTAGAAGTCACATGCAAAAGTGATGATGTCTAGAAAAGAATATTTCTTCTGTGAGTCTCTAAGCAAGAATCCCTGTTACAGAAGCACCCATTCCCAGCAGAAGTCACCTCATCCCTCCTTGGGCAGAATTTCATTACATGCCCAGGCCTAAACTAGTCACAGATGAGGCCATCAGGACTTGACAAATCATTCATCCCCTGAGGTTGAGGTGGCCCTGATCCCCCTGAAGATCATGGCCATTAGGGAAGGTTGTTAACAGAGCAAAATCAAGGCTCTGTGAGGAAGAAGGATAGTTAGGCAAGCAACAGTATCTGCTTCCTATAAGTCTGGGTTCAATCCATGTTTATTAAATAAGGTTTTAGTTTTATTTCAAGATATGAAGAATTTTAATTCACTCGAATATTCTAATGCTGTAATGAATTATAAATACTGATCTTAAATAAACCTTTAAAATGATCAGTACTGCACATAGCACGTTCATTTCAACACTGTTTTGCTTAAGTTCATATGGAGAGATTAGAATTAAAGAAAACTTTGAAAGAAAACTTGATTGAGATTTTAATAGCTATCTAAACTGCTGGCCAGAGCACTGTGCTCGGAATTGCTCATTAAGTAGAATTATTTCCTGTTGCTTTTTGAGGGAATGTTTTTCTGAGTATTTGAGTGCTATATTCATAGGATTCAAATACTCATAGGATATCAACTCTCTGTTAACAAATTTACCTTTTGGCACTGAATTGCAGAATTCTCAGAATGCCTGCCAACTATGAAATGTAATAAACAATAGGTCAAAAAAATTATGATTTTGAAATGTCCTGCAGCATCAAGAGGAGTTGGAAAGAGAGGCTGCTAAATGAGAATCCTCTTCTCATACCCATGAGAGGACTCTTGTTCTTTCCACCCAGGGTCTGTTCAGGCTCAACACCTCCCAAGATCCTCTGTGGGTAAATCAGTGGTGGAAGCCAGAGAATTTGGAGCAGTTCTTGTGTTCTTTGCACAGTAGTTAGTACTGTACTCTGTAAATGGGGGCTCGTTCAACCTTCTGAAGTGTTGTCACCAGTCTGCCACACAGATGGTCCCAGTGAGGAGACCCTAGGGAGCCAGTACCCTCTGGGTCAACAGGAGAAGGAGCCAGCACTATTAACATGAAAATATTCCATGCAATAAAAGGGATCAGAAAGACTCATTTTATTTCTGAATGAAACAAAGGGCAGAACAGAGGAAAACTGCTTCTAAACCCGTCATTGGATATTGCTGCTCAGAATTCTGGACGTTGGTGCCAGAGGGCTTCGAGCTGGCATTTTATGTTTTCAGAAACCCTCTTGTTAAGTGCTGAGATGTAATGACTCTAAATATTTTGACAGCCTGCAGTAGGACTCAGGAGAGAGGCACAATCTAAGATTATGCCTGGCTTGGATATTTGAACAAGTTTTCTGAAGGGTAAAGGGTCTGGATAAGATCGAATTCCTCCCAAGTGTAGAAGTCAAGGATTCTTATCTAAGGACAGCTTGTTTACATGCATGTTCAAATATATGTCAACGTTAATCTGAATCTCAGGGGGAATGGTGGTAGGAAAATAGCATAGAAACTGAGTAAGCTGTGTATGGAAGAGATAGTGGACTTCAAAGCCAGACTTCTTTTCCCTTAATAATTTGAATGAATAGAAACATTTTTACATCAGTCCTATAGGCTTCTACTGTTCTATTAAACTCCTGCAAATAAATATATAGTCATTTTTCTTTTGAGAAATAATATGAATCTATAATTTTTATTCAAAGTTTTTAAAATAAACTTCCTGCTAATATTATCTGAACCTCCCACCAAACTGCGCCGTCACCAGTACTTCAAATGACATTTCGGGGTAACAGGCTGATTCTAAAAATAAGATGCAGGAGGCTGGGAAGACGTTGCAGAAATTAATATTCCCAGCCCCACTGCACTCTGCCTACCCATACAGACTGTACTCTTCGTTTGAATGCACTTAACTGTTCGTTAGAACATCTTATCTATAAGCCTCATCTAGCTTTTTTTTAAAGAACAGATTCCAGTATTTGTACTTTATTCAGAAAAGCTAATTGAGGGAAATTATATTCATAAGTGCTGAAGTTCAGGTGAAAAACTTTGCTAGACTTTTCTTCCTAAAATCAAGCTAAATAATAAAAAATATTACAATGTCAAGTTTGACATTGAGTGATAAAGTAGGTTAATATGGATTTTATAAAGTGCTTTGACTACATTCCTGCAAAAATCTTTAATGATGAATATAATATTAAAATTGGAGTTACACTGCCTGGATTTGAATCTCAGGTCTGCCATTAGCTATGAGACCTTAGGAAAATTACTAAACCTTTTTGTGCCACAGTTTCCTTATCTGTAAAAAGGGATAATAATACCTACCTCATAGGGTAGTTGTGAGGACCATATCAAATTGATATACGTAAAGTGTTTAGAACAGTACCTGGTCCATGGTAAGTGCTATGTATCACTTTTTAAGATGACAACAAAGAGGGTGTATTTATGAATTTATATAATAAGTATGTATGTATCATAAGCTTAAATTAAGGGCATTTGGCATAAATAATCAGTTTTCTAAAATGCATTTCCTGTTATATATTGGAAAACCTTACATTGGCTTGCTTAATAAATTCAATGGAATCAGAACTGTTAGGGTTTCACATTTAAGTTATAATTGTACCTTTTCCTAATACGCTGGGAGCAATAAGCTGGAAAGTTACATGTACACCAAATACAAGTGAGACCAGACTGCAAAATGAGCTTATGTGCCAAGATTCATCTCATTCATTTATTTTTGGGTTTCAATCATGCTAGGCTTTGTACATTCTCATCAGCATTTTTAATGACTTGGTAAAGTAGAAGGATTTCCTGCGTAATCAACATTTATTTTTCTTGAGAAAGTATCTTAAAAATAAAGTCCTTCAAATGTCTAGTCTTTTTTTTTTTTTTTTCAGTAAAAATGAATGGCCTTAAAAGACATTTGTCCTGGCAGTCTGTTTAAAGATGAGAGAAATGAAAGCCAAGAAAACCGGAAGAAGATGGCCTCAAGGGAAAGATCTGTATGATGAATTTGAAATTGCAGAGAATACTATTTCTGCTTTCCCAGGCAGAGCTGTCACCTCAAAAGCCTATTTTCATCAAAGGAGAGTGTTACTCAGAGTATCAGAGTTTAGTCTGTTGAATGCATATTCCCTTAATGCGGGTAAGGCACTTGAAGGTGACCACTAATCATTCAGTCCTGTTGTACAACAGAAACTTGTACTTTGATCCAGGAGAAATCTTAACCAAACAGCAGTGTAGATTCTTCGAACTAGCCAAAAAAAAAAAAAATTACTGTCCACTAAAGACAGTAATGAAGGGTTACTACATTGGCTCAGGTCCCGAGATTATTCTCCCCAGATTCAGTTGCCAGCAGGCATTCCAAGGAAGTCCAGTAAGGGAACGTATAACTCGTCTGTACTATAGAGAAGAAATGTCATTCTTTCTTAGCCATCGATTGAAAAGATCAGGTAAATCCCACTATCCTTCCCTGGGTGCTTTTCTGCTACACAGATACGTCTCAAAACACTCCTTAAATGCTGCTTTATTTCCCACCTGTGTCATTTTTCAGGGTAATATTTTTCTCTTTCGTGTGAATTATTACTTGGTCTCTTTTGTTTTAGACATTCTTCTCTCCTCTTCCTAATAACTAGGGAAGTGGTGAATGAGTTCATCATTGCTTTATAAAGTTAACATTTCTCAGCTTTACTTTTTCTAAGGAGCCCTAATTCTTTTATCCAATTATCATAAATAGCTATACTAGCTAATCCTTCCTAAATGTGAATTTTT
This sequence comes from Balaenoptera musculus, assembly GCF_009873245.2. NCBI lineage: Eukaryota > Metazoa > Chordata > Mammalia > Artiodactyla > Balaenopteridae > Balaenoptera > Balaenoptera musculus. The sequence continues at coordinate 87,269,498 of NC_045785.1, read as the reverse complement.
CTCTTTTTCTTTTTAAAAAAAGACTTTGCTTTTACTTACTCTGCCTAGTGTTTCTGGGATACAACTCTACCAGGATTGTCCCTAGAAGATAGATTGCTAAGATCAAATAAATTTCGGAAAGTTAACAGTTTTCTTTAACAGATTGTCATGCTTTGGGTTATGTAGGAAGGCTAATTGGGAGGAAATTACACTTTTAAATGCAGAAAGTTCAGACAAGAAAGCTTTAGCTACCAGACTTTTCTTCGTAAAATAAAGCAAGATAATACAGCTTTACAATGTCAAGTTGAACTCCAGAACTGGACTTAATGGAGCTGAGTGAGTCCTGACTTCCTGACTTATTACCTGAATGACCTTAGATGAGTCAGATAACTTCTCTACACCTTAGTGTCCTCATCCATAAAATGAAGACAGTAGAGTAATACCATCATAGGGTAGCTGGAAATTATGAATCTTGATGTGCTAATGTGCGCTGTGAGTCTCCAGGAGGGGTTAGAGTTTGCAGCTTTTAGCTGATTTGTTTTTGATCTAGGAGTCTCCCCCCAACCTCCCTAAAAAAACAAACAAACAAACAAGAAAACAAAAAAAAAACTACTTAACATCCTGTTGAACTTAGTTTTAGAAGCACTGACATAGGGACATTTAATTACTGCTTGTGCTTCAAAGGCTCATTTCTAAAAACTCCGTTATCTCCAGGTCCCAAAGAATAAATTTTCTCATGTTGCTTTTTTATTGTTGATAAGAACAGGGGAAATTAATTCAAACATGTATTTTAGAAGAGCTTGAAAGCAAGCTAATAACCTGTATACTAGATTTTATTAATTATAAGCTAGCTCTTTTGAGGAATGACAGGTACACTATAACCGTACTGGCCTACAGATTTGTGAACATGCAGAATTTGACCCTATATGTTAAAATTTTTAAAAAACACTACAAGTATGCAAAATGAATTTATATTACAGTGCTCTTATAATTCATTTTTCTCATAGCTTATGTTCACTACATTTATATGAATGGTTGGGCAAAGTATGGATATCATGTAAAGTTTAATTAGCAGCTATTATTTTAAATAGGAAAGAAGTTTTTTTTAATGGTTTTCACAAGCGTCTAGTCGTTAAAAAAAAAACAAACAAGAATGAGCATAGCATGTAAATCTGTGCCTTGTTAGGCAGACCGTGTTTCCTTTCTCTGCAACCTCATGCTACTCCCCCAACCCCCCAACATAACACACGTATGCACCCCAAGATTAGTGACAGGACTTTCATACTATTCCAACTTATCAAACCATTTTATTATGCTATTTCAGGCATCTCAGATTCCCTTACCACAAACACTAACCCATCACAGATCTGAGCTGGACAGATTCTTCAAGGGCATCTAATGATAGCTAGAATGTACATAGTGCTTACTCTGTGCTGGCTCCTGTTCTAAGAATTTTGTAACAGTTAACTTATTTAATCTTTACCACAGCCCATGATGCATTATTTCTATCATCTTTTTTTTAATAGATGAAGTCACTGAGGCAAGGAGAAGTTATGTGACTTATCTAAGGTCATTCAGCTAAGAAGAGGTAAAGGCAGGACTCAATTCCAGGCAGTCAGGTTCTCAAGCCCGTACTCACTGTACTGCCTTGGAGACACAGGCATGCCTTTCCCGGGCTTGGAGCAAACATTCCAGGTAGTATTTCTCCATCCTCTGCTCTCTGGTCCTCAGGCCCTAGAGAGATAATACTGACCACGCTGCTTAGACTGGATCCCTTTCTGCAAGGGTGTTTGCTCACTCGCATACTCAAGTCCTCAATCAGCACTTACTCCTTATCTCACCCCTTCTTTGTTCATTCACTGGTAGTATTTGTGTATGTGACCGTAGTGGCAGGGAAGTTGGATGTTTCTCTGATGGCCTCCTGCATTTCAGCCACAGTGAGAAGTGCGGTGAGTAGACTCTGAGCCAGAGAATGAGCATGACCTGCTGGGGTGCTGAGCATTGGGTGACCTGTCAGGGTGCTTCATCTCTCCAAGTCTCATGTAAAACATCTGGAAAGTGAGAGCATTGGATTTCTTTTTATTTTAGGCTTCATTTAACCTCTTCTACAATCCCACCCTTCACTACAATGCCTAGAATAGCTCTTTGCACAGTGCAAGTACCTAATAATTATTTGTTCAGATAAATATCTAGAAACCCCTTTTATAAAATGTCCCTGACAAATTTAAAACATGTGGTAATCAGGAGTTTTAGGCTCCTAGAAATAGCCTGTAGAGAGCTTGAGGGCTTATTACAACACTAATGTCTGGAACCCGTGCCCAGAGTTGCCAAGTCAGTAGGACTGGGGTGAGGCCTGAGTTGCATTTCCATCAAGTTCCCAGAGGCTGCTGACGCAGCTGGTGTGGAGACCGTATCTGGGAATCACTGCCCATCGAGCACTCTCAAAAAAACATATCCCTTTCCTCTGGTTTCCCAATTAAAAATGATTTAATAAGATTGTCTCATCCACTGGGTGGTGTGACAGCTTTCATGTGTCTCTTATCCCCTGCTCTCTGCATTTTAACAGGAGTCTCTTTTTAAAGACTACAAACCTTAATTCACAGGAACAAATCTAGTTCTTGGCCTCCTAGCCTTCTATCTAAGCTACCTTTGACCCACTGTTGCACCAAATCTGTCCTCTCCCTAAGGTATTAGGGCCTCCTCGTTGTCGCACACCCACATCTTAACCACTGCTATTAACATGTAAAGCTTAAGAGCACGGGCTCAGGAGGTGGACTGCCTTGGGTTGAGAGGTTGGTTCCTCACTCTATATCCAATCCTAGACACTTTATCTGTGCTTCGTAGTCTTCATCTGTAACTGGATTTCAATAACAGTACCTACCTCATAGGGTTGTTTTAAATATTAAATTGGTAAATATTTGCAAAGCACTGAGAATAGTCCCTAAAACGTCGTACATGCTATGTGTTTTTGAAATCTTTTCTCCCCCACCTTTATTGAGATATAATTGAAATATAACATTGTGTAAGTTTAAGGTGTACAACGTGTTGGTTTGATTCATTTTATATTGTAAAATGATCACCACTGTAGCTGTAGCTGACACCTCCAACCCATCACATGATTACACATTTTTGTGTGTGTGGTGAGAATATTTAAGATCTACTCTTTCAGCAACCTTCAAGTATATAATACAGTATTTTTAGCGATAATCACCATGCTGTACGTTAGACCCCCAGAAGATGTTAATCTTATAACTGGAAGTTTGTGCCCTTTGACCAGTATTTCTCCATTTCCCCAACCTCCCAGCCCCGGGTAACCAAACCACCATTCTACTCTCTGTTTCTATGAGTTTGACTTTCTTTTTTTTTCTTTTCTTTAGATTTCATATATAAGTGATACCATGCAATATTTGTCTTTCTCTGTCTGATTTATTTCACTTAGCATAATGCCCTCGGGGTTCATTAAAGTTGTCACAAAATAGGATTTCCTTCATTCTCATGGTTGAACTCCATTCTGTATACACACACACAAACACACACACAACACATATTCTTTATCAGTTCATCTATAAATGGACACTAAGGTTGTTTCCACGTCTTAGATATTGTGGATAATGCCACACTGAACATAGGAGTGCAGGTAACTTCTATATCCTGATTTCAGTTCCTTTGGATAAATACCCCTCAGAAGTGGGATTGCTGATTATATGGTAGTTCTATTTTTAATTCTTTGAGAAACCTCCATACTGTTTTCCATAGTAGTTGTACCACTTTGCATTTCCACCAACAGTTCACAAGGGTTCCCTTTTCTCCATACCCTCTCATACACTTGCTAGCTCATATTTTTGATAATAGCCATTCTCACAAGTGTGAGGTGATATCTCATTGTGGTTTTGCTTTACATTCCCTGATAATTAGTGATATGGAGCACCTTTTCATGTACCTGTTGGCCATTTGTAAATCTTCTTTGGAAAACTGTCTATTCAGTTCCTTTGCCTACTTTTTAATTGGGTTGACTTTTTTGCTGTTGAGATGTGTGAGTACTTTATATGTTTTGAATATTAACCCCTTATCAGATACATGATTTGCATATATTTTCTCCCATTCCATAGGTTGCATTTTCATTCTGTTGATTGTTTCTTTTGCTGTGCAGAAGCTTTAAGTTAGCTTTTATTATATGTTAAATGTGTCCCAAATTTACCTCTCAGGGTATCACCTTCATGATTTCTATCATGGCTGCATATCCCCTCAACTATGATTTATTTTTTCTTTAAATCAATCTACTCTGCTAACAAATTATTATAAAAGAAAACTTGTATTATTACTGTAAATGGAGCACCGGTATCACTTGATAAATAGAGGGTAACCATAAATTAAATACAGTGAAAACCAATGTCTTTTTATTCTAGCCAGTTATTTTCTGCTGAGTTACTCTGAGCCTGAGACTTATTCCCTTTTTATGAAAAACAGGTAAATTAGCAAGTTCTAGCTGCTGTAACAAATAAACCGCCACATTTCACTGGCTTCATACACTAGAGTTTTTCACTCATGTAACACTCCAGTGCAGGGCTGCTGATTCGGGGACCTTGACTCCTTCCGTCTTGTGGCGCCAACAACTGAGGGACCCAGAAATCTCTCTGCTTCCAGTCAACAGATGCAGGGAGAGAACATGGAGAAGTCACCTGAGTTTTCGCCTTTTTGGTCTGAAACTACCATAGGTAATTCATCCTTTGGTGTAAATCACCTAGAGGTGGGTGTGCAGGGAATGTTGGTCCAAGCTAGGTATCCACTTCCCACAGCTACTTTATAGTATGAAAGTGAGAATACAAGTTTTTGGTGGTCAAATTATGAAACGTAAACAGGTTATAGCAAGGCGTAGCCATAGTTTCTGAATTGCTGGGAGGGATTGTGCAGCTACTTCTTCACTAACTATATTACTATTTTAGTTCAATTAATTCTCCTCTCTCCCAACCTCAATTTCACTCGGAAACTGTTCCAAGAAGTTAGCAACTGCCTTAGTTAGAGAGAGTGAAATCCGTATATACACAGAAGAAACCTGTTTCTCTGTATCGTGACACAAAATTAATGAGATAGTACCCAGTGTAGCTTTTTAGCTCTTAGTATAGCTTAGAACTTTCCTTGGCTAGATGGGAAATGAGCTCTGTCTCTATATATGTGTATATAATAACCAAGAATGCAAAATGTGGTTGATAGGAACCGACATATAAACCCAGTACCCTCCTACATTTTAAAACTTAACTGTGATCGCTTCTCGGCCTTTTGGCTAAGATCAAGTGTAAAACGTAACTGTGTGCCATTACTAAACTTTTATGATTTAAAGTTGTTATTATTATTTGACATATATTTGAAATGTGTGAGACACATGCCCAGTACCACCACACTGATTGCATGATTTCTGCTGCTGTAGTACAATCTGAAATATTTTTCCTGTGCTAATTTCAAACCAATGAAGAAGCATGGATATGTTTGAGTGACCACCAGTTGAAGGGGAGAGGAATTTCTAATTGGGTTTTTATAAATGAAAACATAAAGCTATTTGGAGTTTGACATTTGATGAAAGTCTACTATGATGTTATCATCCTGGAAAAAACTTACTTCTGTATTTTGTCATGCAGAAGTAGGGATAACAGAGGGTCAGCCCCTGGGAGCTGAGGTATGAGAGCAATATTATGTGCTCATAACAGAGAAATTTATACTTAGTGATTTATGATTCACACCTGTATTGTTGTAGGTCGCTTTCATCAGCCAGGTGGAGCTTTTTACTCACTGGCGAACATAGTAAAAGATAAGAAACAGGACTGGATACCAGATCTGTGTTCAAAGATGAGATGGAGGCATTGATGGGTCATTTAGGAAGGGGGACTGTATAGGCCCAGCTCGATAAGCAAGGTAGGGTTCAAGCAGCTTCATAATGTCAACACTGAGTTCAGTAAAACATGATGGAGTGACTCAGAGGGTGGTGTATCATAGGGAGCATAGTACTTCATTTTGGTTGGTCAGTGGACTTTAGGGCTTCCATTTACAGGCTGGGTGAGGTTCAGGAGCACAACTGCTTCCTCCAAGGAGGGAGACTGTCAGGGTGCAGTGGGGACGGGGCTGTGACTCAAGGAGCAGCACAGCTGCTCAGACACAGCTCTGTGAAGCAGTGACAGCCCTTCCGCATCAGCTCCTGAGCCCTTGGTGGGCATCTTATCACATTCCAGATATATTGTCATGGACCACGAATGACAGCAACCTTCCATGGAGGTTGCCTGAGGGCTTCCAATGGAACTGGGGGAACAGGGGCCTTCCCCTCTCTTAGCAGGGGAGGCGTGATGGTGGGATGAGGTTAGTGAGCCCAGATGAGGGGAGCTGGAAGGCAGATGCAAGAACTGCAGTGAGGGTTGACTGCTGTGTTCTTACTGTGCCAGCCTACACCCCCTCTACCAGTAGAGTCTTTTTTTTTTTCTTTTTTCTTTTATTTCCCAGTGAATGGGGAGCTTTTGCTGAGGTGGGGGAGGAATGCCCCCAATGAACTGCTGGCCCATGGGAAGCGGGTTGATTCTCCCCACCAGAGCCACAGGTGTCCTTCCCGATGTTCTACTCCTTTCTCATTCTCTGTAGCCGGCTGCAGCCTGTGGCAGGCAGGAGGAGGGGCTGTGCTTCCTCTTGGTGGGTCTCAGTTAACACTGTTCATCATCTCAACTCTGTCTGGAAACAGCTTTCATTTATAAGTTCACAGAGAAAGGGAATTTTATCAAGGAAAACTACAAAGCTTTTAGCATCTCCGTCTATGGCTTCCATACCCTTGTCCTGTCATGTTTCCCTGTCTCCCACTCCCAGGAGAGAAAGCAACCAATTATGATCTTTCCCCAAGGGCTGCTTTGGGAATCTACTGAAAATGGCAACCAGTGACTCCAGATTAAGAACTCCTTCTTGACAATGGTGAGAAATGACCAAAGCACCAGGTCCTCAGTTACACGTAAGAACCTAATGCATGCAGTAGAAATATGAAGAAATTTTACTGGAAAGAGAACCTCAAAATAATAATGGCAGTGTTAGAAAGGGTGGTGTGAAGCTTTTTTGGTCTTCGTGGGAAGACTGGTGTGTGTGTCAAAAGGATCAGGAAAGTCTTTTTCTATACTCAGTTCTCTTATATCTGGAGATTCCAGGAGTTATAAAAGTGATTTGTGCCCCAGCACCTTTCCCTTAAAGCTGTAGAAATGCTAGGAGTATGGTGGGACTCCAGGATGTAACCTGAGCATTGAGGAGTGTCAGTAGGGATCGGGGGGCTGACCTGGCTTAACCTGGAAAAATTAGAGGAAAAGCTTCCACATTCCTAGGTAAAGGCTGCAGTCAAAATAGCTCTAAATTTGGATTCAGATTCTGGTTGTGCCAGTAACAACCATGTTTGATTTCTTTATTTCTCTCTGGGCTGGTGTCCTTATCTATTAAGGGCAGATTGAGCTCGATTTCATTCATTCATGCAGCCATTCATATTTATTGCTGATCACTGGGCTTTAATGTGGAAATATAAATATAACATTATACAATCCCTGTCTCAGAGAAGCTCTCAATTAAGTGGAGGAGACAGATGTTACTGATACTTGTAAAAGCGTGTGTAAAGTACCATAATAAATATACAAAGTGCTATTGGAACACAGAGAGGGAGGGAGGGATGGGTTGTACCAGGAATAGAGTTGCAGCAGAGTAGGCAGTATGTAAATCATGTCTTAAGAACAGAACTGCCTACCATTGCCTATCTTAAGCGTGGACCAAGTACACAAGCCAGAATGTATGGGAATGCCTGGTATGTTGGGGAATGAAAATGTTTAGCTGTGACTAGAACATAGCGTGTCTGGAGGCTTGTAAGGGAAGCTGAAAAAGATGGGTTTAGGTTCACCTGTAAACAATCTCTTACAACAATTCCTGTTACTCCATTGGCTATGAAGACACACTGGAAATTGTAAATAGGAAATTTGGATCACACACAATTTGAGCAGGGAAAATGCAAGCACAGAGGTGAGTTCTGAGAATATAAGAGCAATACAAGAATATTAAAATGTAAGAGCAATAGAAGTTAACAATTGATAGAGAGAGGCAGAGGAGGGAAATGAAGGTTTCAGCACGGTGTGTAAGGGTGTGAGAGTTTTAGCCTGTGTGTCCAAGTTGGACAGGAGGTTTAGGGTGGGAGACTGGAATTTCACTTTGGATGGGAAGGCTTTGAGGCTTCAGTAAGTAGGTCTGAGCATGTTGAGATGTTGCTATTTGATAGGTGGTTGGAGACCTGCATCTGGAGCTCAGGGGAGAGAGAAATATTTAGGACTTGTTACAGTAGCAGGGGTTGGTAAAGCCTTAGGAGGAATGAAATCCTCTAGGGAGGGCTTCTGACAGGTGAAGAGAAAAAGAACCTGAATAAAATCAGGGAACATAGAATTTAGGTCTGCAGTTCACTGACCAGAGCCTCTACCTCCAAGGCAAACTCAGTCCACTTTAGCCTTATGTTCAGGTCAAGTTGAGAGCTACAAGGAGAAAGGCTATCTCCTTTCCTCTCCTAATACTGTCTTCCCCATAGAGCTTCCATCCAAATCCTCTACATCTGTCTAAGAACTATCCTTCCTTGAAGCGTAGTAAGAATCACCCCCTGTCTTTCTTTGATGCCATGTTAATTTGGGTTCTTCTAGAAGCAGGTACCAAATGTGATTAGATATATACCATATATTTATCAAGGGAAACACTTGTAAAAGATAAAAGTTGCAGAGTGGTAAACCAGAGAAGGCAAGGAGAACCTTCAGACTATGATGGAGGGCTGACCTTTGTGAAGGAGAGGGGGAAGGAAGGAGGATTGGGTAGGAAGCACCTCAGAGTACAGCACAGTTCCAAGAAAGGCCAGAATCATGGGGAGTCTTTATCCCACATCTTAGAGGAATAGACTCACCTGGATTCCCCCACCATGCCTAGCCATTGCCAGGAGGAGCCTGCAGGAAGTGTGGCCTCAGCAGGGACTCAGTATTTGATCCAGAGGAGTGACAACTGGGAGCATCAGACCAAGAGCCTGCCCAGAGCAGGAGATCCTAGTGGCACATTTCATGGCCACCATAGATGCCCTCAGTGACTCAGTGACGCTTCCTAAATGTTCTACTGGCATTTATTGTCCAAACCAGTCAAAAGTCAGCATTTACAGCCTTGCACCATTATTAATTATCTCACCTTGTGTCCGCCCAACTAGATTATAAACCCTTCCTTAAACATCAGTGCAGTGTCCTTAACTCAGAGGCATCTAGGTACTCATCGTAATAAGAATTGTGTTATTTTCATTACTTGAATTTATCTGAGAGTTGTAGCAATGGGAGTTTTGACTTAGGAAGTTGGGATGAAGGAAGTTAAGAAAGAATATGATTTGGATGAGGAGTTCCACAGATGTCACAGTGACGGAGGGAGAACTAGAGCATGGGAAGCAGACATACCCACTGAAGGAAAGCAGACACTAGGGCCTAGGCACATGAATTTGATGAGATGAAGTCCAGGTAGGCAGACAGAAGCCAGTATCCAGAGAACATGGTAGAAAGTGCTAGTCGAAGGGCAAGAACTAGCACGGAGGAGGTCCAGCAAGATATAATGGATGGGAGTTTGAAGTAGACATCACTGCAGCTCTCTTTTTTTTGAGAACTAACCTTTCTACCCACCAGGCAGTTTTCATACACCATATCACACCTTCTTAACCTTGGTTAATTGGACCGAAGAGACACCTGTCTCAAGCTGAACCTTCTGGGAATTTGGAATTGGGGTTCAGTAAATCTAATTTGTTGAATTTTCCTTGAACTGAGCTGACATGTTGAAGCAGGGCTCTTGGAGACTGCTGGAGCACTTGTGTACCCTAGGAAGCAGGAGAAGCGGCTGCAGAAAGACAAGAATGAGTCAGGCATTCAGAGACGAGCTGAGGTGAGAGACAGCATGACTCCAGAGAAGAAGAATGAGACTGAGAGAGTAGTTGCCTGGACTCCTGAGAAATTTCCATCCCTGAACCTAATCCTGTGCCCTTTCACACTAGGTTCTGAGATAACCCACCAACCTTAGAATAAATTCCCTATTCTTAATCCAGTTTGAGTGGGATTCTTTTAGTAGCAGCCAAATAATATTGACTGAGACAGTGTTTTGACAGATATGCTCAAGACACAAACAGGAAACTCAGAAACATGCAATGTGCAGGGATACAGACAAGCAAGAGGTTAGCATTAGGAAAACTGGGAAGAGTATCCCGGACAAAGCAGCTTTTAGTCTGGTAAGTAAATGGGTAACCAATTCAGAGACTAAACATACAGGATCTGCTTATAGGAACTAGGGTAGAGGGTAGAGCCTTCATCACAAGAACAAGGCAGAAAAAGGTGGTTATTAGGAGTCAGGTAAAAGGTCAGAGGCAGATTAAGACCTTCCAATCTATTGAAGATGGGATTCATTCATGCATTCAGTAAGAATTCTTGGGTATCTACTACAGTCTAGGGGGTTTAGTGTGTTAACAGACTGAGTTGTGGGTTCAGTGTACTGTGGGGTGGAGCCAACCCGGGAGTGGAGACCCCATGATAAGTGCTGTGGAGAAGAGAAGGCTCAGAGGGCAGAATCGGGGGGCATCAGTCAGCTCATGATGTGGAGTGGATGATAGAATGTTAGAATTTGGAACATTCTGGGGTAAAACAGACCTGGAAGAAGTTGGAACTGAGAACTCAGAAAGTAACTTCTTTCAAGGAGCAGCAAAGAGGAAGGTAGGGCATGAAAAAGTGATTCAGAATGGAAGATAAGAAGGTGTCAGACACACAGCTTGTCTATTTGTCAGTTTCTCCTAGGACGCTGGTGGCAGCTGATGAACCCATAAAAAATACCTGTTGTGCCTGTTTAGGATGAGCTGCTCGACTTTGCCAAAGTTAAAAATTTTAGGAGGATTTGGAAAGCTATAGATAGACTCTAGCCTTTCCTAATTCAATTCTACCTTACCAGATAGGCAAGACTAAATTCCTTTAAAGTAATTCAGCTCAACATCTTCTGGTTAAACTTTGAACCCTCACATACTTGGAAGAAGAAATATAGTAGAGGAAAAGGAGGTAGAAGGAAGGATAAAAATTAAGAGGTGCCTCATAATCTGTTGCACGTATTGGGATAAAATTAGTCAAACAGACACTTAATCTCCTGTGATCTCCTTCTCTACCTCCCACTCATAATTTTGAATATCTGGTAATCGTAGGTATATCTTTTCACAAAGACCCCAAAATCACTTCTCCAGGGGATGTCAGGGACTCCCTATATAGTGCGTTATTTAACCTTGATAAGATGACGTAAAAGCTAACCTAAACAATGACAAATTAGGAGACATGCTATTGGCTCCGGTTTCTTTTCTCATAATCTTATTTCTAGTGTGGTTGTTTGTGGTATTAAATAGAGTCAGAAGATCTAGGGCTGAGTCAGGAATTTCTGCTTGGCTTCTGACTGGCCTTATGGAGAGCAAATTATTTAACCTCCTCAAGCTTTCACTTCCTCATCTGTAAAATGGTATTATGACACATGACACTTGTTCTAATACCTTGCTGGGTGATTTTAAAGACCATGTATAAAAACTAATGAAATGGTACAAACACCAGTGGAAGGTAGCCAGGTCCTTTCATAAATCACATAGTTGAGTAAAGAATCTGTATCAGAACCTAATTTTTCTCCTCACTAGCTCTGTGGCCTTTGACAATTCATTTGAGTTCTAAGTCTTGTTTTTTTCCCTTGTCAAAGAGGTATGATAATATTCTCTGTTTCATACAGTTTTTATGACGATTAAAATGACATATGTATACTAAAGTATAAAGAATATATTAGTGATTACAATTCTTAATAATGTCCCAGAATAGAATGATACTATTTTGATTATATTTTCTTGTTATAAAAGTATTAATATAATTTTATATTAATATATTTATATCAGATCCTTTCAAGATTCTTTTCTTTTTTTTTTAATAAAAGCATTCTTTTTAAAAAAATATATTTATTTAGTTAGTTATTTATTTTTTATTTGTTTGCACCGGGTCTTCGTTGCGGCATGCAGGATCTTCGTTGCAGCGTGCGGGATCTTTAGTTGCGGCATGCGGGATCTTTTAGTTGCAGCCTGCAGGCTCTTAGTTGCAGCATGTGGGATCTAGTTCCTTGACCAGGGATCGAACCCAGGCCCCCTGCATTGGGAGTGTGGAGTCTTAACCACTAGACCACCAGGGAAGTCCCAAGATTATTTTCATTGAGGTTTGTTCTGATATCTATGGCAGAGTCAAATTTAAATGAGACATAATCACTTAAAAATGAAACTTGAAATTCAATTACAGATAAAAAATGAGTGCATCCTTAAAGCAAAGATCTTTCATATATTTCACTTTTTTTTTTTTTTAGAATTTCACTTTATTTATTTATTTATTTATTTATTTATTTATTTATTCACTTTTGGCTGTGTTGGGTCCTCGCCTCTGTGTGAGGGCCCTCCCCAGCCGCAGCAAGTGGGGGCCACTCTTCATCGCGGTGCGCGGGCCTCTCACTATCGCGGCCTCTCTTGTTGCGGAGCACAGGCTCCAGATGCGCAGGCTCAGTAGTTGTGGCACACGGGCCCAGTTGCTCCGCGGCATGTGGGATCCTCCCAGACCAGGGCTCGAACCCGTGTCCCCCGCATCGGCAGGCAGACTCTCAACCACTGTGCCACCAGGGAAGCCCCTATTTCACTTCTAATGAAGTCTTTTAGAAAGCAAAAATGTTAATAGTCCATTTTTATTCATAATTTATCAGTTTAATACTTTTTTGAATTGAGGGAAATATGGGTTTTATATATATAGGGATAAGGTTATAATAAAAGTGTCTGGTTACCCAAATATGGTTCAGGTTTATATTGAGATTATTACCACTCAAAGGAAGTCCTTTTTTTGCATTTTTTAAAAATAAAAATATTCTACATTTATCCTGGTTAAATTCTAATGTTCTTTAATCTTTTATTTCCTTGGAAGATAATAGTTGGAGAAACTGCTGTGTTTTGCCTACAACTGGCCACAAGGGATTTTGAAAACCAGGAGAAAACTATTTTAACTGGAGACTGTTGCTATATAAACCCACTGGTGAGGAGAACTGTGCGATTTCTTGGTATGTGTTCATTGAATTGTTTTTATTGTTGCTGAAACAGTGTTTATGTATAAGCCATCCTTTAAAATGACCAGCATATTATTTGTATTCGAATATTAGGTTATATTTTCTTTGAAATGTTTCAATTTGGTTTTTAAAAATAAACACTGCATACTATTTTCTCTCCTGTTTTGCAAAACTCCATTTCGTGGTGTCATTTCCATATTATTTTAAGGAAAACAAATCCCACCATACTTGGATATTTAAATTCTAAAAGAAACTAAAAATTACGTAATTAAAAGAAACAATTTACTATGTTTATTAAATTTCAGAAACAACGCTTAGGTAGAAATGATAATCTAGGTTGGTTATCGAACATCAAGAAAGACAAGAAAAATAGCTGGACGAATAAAAGAAATGCTGTATTTGTTAATTATCATAAGTAGCAATCCATGAACTACTTCTGAGGTGTTTTTTTTACAAAAAATTGGTACAAAAAATGGTACAAAAACCATTTTTTACAAAAATGTATTGGTGATTTTATTAGGGGACAAGATTTACTGATACTTTAAATCTCAAATTCTAGCACTAATGATATGAACATTGATGAATTACTGAAAATCGTCTCAATTCAAAAGACACTTGGCCAAGACAGGTTTTTTTAACTGAAACAATAAAACTTAATATAGATGATTATTTCCTGGCTTTATCAAATAAGAAAAAGTGCATCTATATATACTAAATAACATTTAAGATAAATTCTGATCAGTATTAAGATTATGGATACTGTAACCCTTCAATATATTTCTCATATTGATGGGAACAAGATGAAGACTTTGGAGATATTATGCACAGATCACCTAATCCATATATAAACCCACTAAAGACTAATCAAATGTCATCATGCCTTTAAATCTCTCTGGAGATGAAAGGTCTTCATATCTAAGACTTCTTTTTATTGCCATCAACTTATACATCCCCACAGCCCTCATTTATACTGTTGAAGGGATAGCTTTTATATGAAACTTTAAAAGTTATATTTTTCACATGCATCAATACTGTGTCCTTGACCCATTTAATCTTTGCATGAGAATCATTTAATAACAAAATAAGCAATAATATACTCAGAACTAAAGTATTTTGATGAAGTTGAACCTTCCTAAATATTGTTAAATTATATTATGCCTACTTAAGTAAAATATTTTTATTCATTTATGTACATATTTCTAAAGAATATACAGGCATACCTCCAAGATATTTGAGCTCAGTTCTAGACCACTACGATAAAGCGAATATGGCAATAAAGCAAGTCACATGAAGTTTTTGGTTTCCCAGTGCATATAGAAGTTACGTTTACACTCTATTGCAGTCTGTTAAGTGCGCAATAGCATTATGTCTTAAAAAAATACATACCTTAATTAAAAATACTTTTAAAAATTAAAATCACTAAAAAATGCTAAGCATCACCTGAGCCTTTAATGAGTTGTAATCTTTTTGCTGGTGGAGGGTCTTGCCTCAACGTTGACGGCTGCTGACTGATCAGGGTGGTAGCATCTGAAGGTTGGGGTGGCTGTGGAAACTTCTTAAAATAGGACAACAATGAAGTTAGCCACAGTGATTGAGTCTTCCTTTTACAAACGATTTCTTTGTGGCATGCAATGCTGTTTGATAGCTTTTTACCCATGGTAGAGCTTCTTTAGAAATGGTAGTCCATCCTCTCAAACCCTGCTGCTGCTTTATCAACTAAGTTTATGAAATATTCTAAATCCTTTGTTGTCATTTCAACAGTCTTCACAGCACCTTCACCAGGATTAGATTCCATCTCAAGAAACCACTTTCTTTCCTCATCCATAGAAGCAAATCCTCATCCATTCAAGTTTTATCATGAGATTGCAGTGATTCAGTCACATCTTCAAGCTCCACTTCTATTTCTAATTCTTCTCCTATTTCTACCACATCTTCAGTGACCTCCTCCACTGAAGTGTTGAACCCCTCCAAGTCATCCATGAGGGTTGAATCACCTTCTTTCAAACTCCTGTTTAATGTTAATATTTTGACCTCTTCCCATGAATCATGAATGTTCTTAATGGCATCTAGAATGGTGAATCCTCTCCAGAAGGTTTTCAGTTAACTTTGCCCAGATCCATCAGAGGAATCCCTATCTATGAAATGTATTTCTTTTCTTTTTTTTTTTTTTTTTTTTTTTTTTATTTATTTATTTATGGCTGTGTTGGGTCTTCGTTTCTGTGCGAGGGCTTTCTCTAGTTGTGGCAAGCGGGGGCCACTCTTCATCGCGGTGCGCGGGCCTCTCACTATCGCGGTCTCTCTTGTTGTGGAGCACAGGCTCCAGACGCGCAGGCTCAGTAATTGTGGCTCACGGGCCCAGCTGCTCCGTGGCATGTGGGATCTTCCCAGACCAGGGCTCGAACCCGTGTCCCCTGCATTGGCAGGCAGATTCTCAACCACTGTGCCACCAGGGAAGCCCTGAAATGTATTTCTTAAATAATGAGACTTGAAAATCAGAATTACTCCTCATGACCTGCAGAATGAATGTTGTGTCAGCAGACATGAAAACAGCATTAATCTCATTGTACATCTCCATCAGAGCTCTTGGGTGGCCAGGTGCATTGTCAATGAGCAGGAATATTTTGAAAGGAATTTTTTTTCTGAGCAGCAGGTCTCAACAGTGGGCTTAAAATATTTAGTAAATCATGTTGTAAACAGATAATGCTGCCATTCAGGCTTTGTTGTTCCATTTACTGAGAAAAGGCAGAGTATATTTAGCATGACTCTTAAGGGCCCTAGGCTTTACAGAATAGTAAGTGAGCATTGGCTTCACCTTAAAATCACCAGCTGCTTAAGCCCCAAAGAAGAGAGTCAGCCTGTCTTTTGAAGCTTTAAAGCCAGGCATTTTCTTCTCTCCAGATCTGAAAGTCCTTGATGGCATCTTCTTCCAATAGAAGGTTGTTTTGTCTACATCGAAAATTTGTTGTTTAGTGTAGATACCTTCAGTAATGATCTTAGCGAGATCTTCTGGATAGCTTGCTGCAGCTTCTGTATCAGCAGTTGCTGCTTCACTTTGTACTTTCCTGTTATGGAGATGACTTCTTTCCTTAAACCTCATGAATCATCCTCTGCTAGCTTCAAACTTTTCTTCTGTAGCTTCCTCACCTCTCTCAACTTTTATAGAATTGAAGAGAGTTAGGGCCTTGCTCTGGATTAAGCTTTGGTTTAAGGGAATATTATGGCTGGTTTGATCTTCTATCCAGACCACTAAAACTTGCTCCATATCAGCAGTAAGGCTGTTCCGCTTTCTTAACATCCTTCAAGAACGTTTCCTTTGCGTTTGCCACTTGGCTGACTGTTTAGCACAAGAGACCCAGCTTTCAGCCTATCTCAGCTTTCGACTAAGCTTCATCATTTCTAGCTTTGAGTAAGAGTGAGATATGTGACTCTTCCTTTCACTCGTACACTTAGAGGCTATTGTAGGATTTTTAATGGCCTAATTTCTTTTTTTTAAAAATTTATTTATTTATTTTTTTCTGGCTGCATTGGGTCTTCGTTGCTGCACACGGGCTTTCTCTGGTTGAGGCTACTTTTTGTTGCGGTGCGTGGGCTTCTCATTGCGGTGGCTTCTCTTGTTGCAGAGCACAGGCTCTGTGCACGTGGGCTTCAGTAGTTGTGGCTCACGGGCTCTAGAGTAGTTGTGGTGCACGGGCTTAGTTGCTCCACGGCATGTGGGATCTTCCCAGACCAGGGCTTGAACCCGCGTCCCCTGCATTGGCAGGCGGATTCTTAACCACTGAGCCGCCAGGGAAGTCCAATGGCCTAATTTCAATAATGTTGTGTCTTAGGGAATATGGGGTCCTGAGGAGAGGGAGAGAAATATAGGGGAACGGCTGGTTGGTGGAGCAGTCAGAGCACACACATTTATCAGTTAAATTCACTGCCTTGTATGGGTGCAGTTTGTGCTGCCCCAAAACAGTTACCATAGTAACATCAAAGATCACTGATCACAGATCACCAATAACAAATATAATCAGAATGAAAAACTTTGAAATATTGGGAGAATTACTAAAATGTGACATAGACACGCAGAGTGAGCAAATGTTATTGGAAAAATGGTGCCAATAGACTTGCTCAACACAGGGTTGCCACAAGCCTTCCACTTGTAAAAAAAAATGCACTCTCTGTGAAGCCCAATAAAGCGAAGCTCAGTAAAACGAAGTCTTCCTGAATGGCACACAGTAAAGTATGCTTTTAAGTCTCTGCATGTTTCTTACTTCTTATATGATTTTATAAAATATTTAGGAGTGCTTGGTTTGTTTCTTGTTTCCTTGTTTATCATGATTTGGATGTTTCTAGTTTGTTATAATAAAATGGAAGCTTGTGCGCAAAGCATTACTGCATAATAGGACATCACTCTTCATAGTGACTTTATTCTGGAGGTCAGCACAGTGGATACACTCATGAGATCTCACTTTAATAAGTATCTTTGTAGTTAACTTCAATATTGGCCTTGGGCCTGATGCACTATTTTAATTCTACAGCACATTTGGGAACTTTACAAGTATCGAGAGACATTTCCATGTCCTTATCAAACATTCCTCTGTATTTTAAACAGTAAAACTTATTGTACCAGATAAAAAGAATGGTTTGGTTAAATAAAATGAGTACATCTTAGCCTAGATTTCAAGAGAAGAGAGGTGAAGACTTGACATTTAGATTCCCATGCTAGACCATGAGATTTGGAAAGAGAGAGTATATACAGTAACATTTTATTGAGCTTTGTTCTTTTCCATTTCTCTGCTTCTGCCAGATTTCTGATTTTAGTAACATTTACTTGTATGGCTCATGGAATGCTGGTAAGATGTAAAGAAAGCTTTTCATTGCTTCCTTGTAAGTTTTTTCAATAGAGAACTAAGGTATTTGTTTCATGGTGGTTTGTATGCACATAGAGTTTTGCTATGTGCAGGTTTGGGTGCAAGAACCTTGCATAATGTTACATAATATTTTGAAAATGAAAAGGATAGTCATGTATCTAATCCTGGAAAATTATTTGATCCTGGTGATTTGCAACACAACTGCCAATAATTATGTAAAGGCTTAGGAAACAAACAATCCAGAAATATATGACAAAGGAAAACAAGCATCTAATTATCATAATAGAATTATATGACTTTTTAATGAACCGAGTGTTTGGGAAATATTACTTTGGCATAGTTTTAAAATGTCCTGATGGATTTTTTTACCCAAAATTATAAAAGAACGGATTTCTTTACATCGATACCACATCCTTGCTGATTGTATCTGTAAGTTTATTGACAGTGATGCCAAAGAATTTATTTCGCCTATGCTATCTAAGTAGAAAGATAAGTTTTGGCAATAATGACCAATGACATTGAATTTAGAAAATATTTTTGGTATTTGAGTAAATTGGCATGTTCCTTACAAAAGGGGGAAAATTTATGTACTTAATTTTATACCTTCAGGTAAACAAATTAAATAAATTTTACTACTGTGAAGATAATTTAAACATTATAATCTAATTGCTTTATTGTTTACTAAATTGTCCCAAATTTGATAAATTGAAACTCAAGCCATAAAAGATAAGATGGAACTTAGCTGTTATATGACTTTAAAAAAATGTGTTTCTGATGGCGATATAGAGATTAATCTGAAAACATTCTGCTTTACTTAAGATTTTCCATGATATTTAAATGAAGACTGATGGCATTGGATTTTGCTGCTAATTGGCACCTCCAGCTGAGTTAATATCAGTTTGAATGAGCTTAAGAGGCATAATCAAAGGGAGATGACTGCTCTGCTTAATGTTAGTAAGATTAAAAAAAAAATTCAAAAATAGGGAAAAAATAAAGATTACTAACATTAGCAGAAGGTGATAGACTGAACCCTCTCAAGGGAAACACGTCTCCATTTAAAAAAATCACATTATCCAAACACAGCCTTAGAATATATTTTCTTCTTTTATCGTATGTCTTATAAACCTGCCGTGCATAAAAATGTAGCCAGTGGTAGACAGCTCAATATGTTAAATAATTTAACACTCCCACTACTTCAGAAAGCAAAGAGAGGAGCTGGAGGGAGTGAAATGGAAGGAACCGTATGTATATATATATATGTATGTAGGAACTATTTTATAGTTTCTAAAATATTTCCATCTTGGTGTATTGTAAATTGAACCACAACAAACCAAACAGTTAAAATGGTGTGTTTTCTTCCTCAGGAATTTATACGTTTGGACTGTTTGCTACAGACATCTTTGTAAATGCTGGACAAGTAGTTACAGGAAATCTGGCTCCACATTTTCTCGCCCTGTGTAAACCCAACTACACGGCACTTGGGTGTCAGCAGTATACGCAGTTCATCAGTGGGGAAGAGGCCTGCACGGGCAACCCGGATCTCATCATGAGAGCAAGGAAAACATTTCCATCCAAAGAAGCGGCTCTCAGTGTCTATGCAGCTATGTATCTGACAGTAAGTAAGAATTAGAAACCATTCTTAGTTTGTCTTTCTGGTAGATTCTCCCAAAGTAGAAATTATTTCTCCCTGCCATAATGGAAGTCACAGCAACAGCTTTCTGCAGGACATTTAATTTATTTTTAATAATAGCTGTTTGTACTGTGAATAAAATTAAGTCAGTTGACTCTTATGAGATTATGTGTGGGTATTTGGTTGTATTAAAAAATATAGCCATTAGCATTTCCATTTGAGAATATGTTTGTCTTTATTATTAAATAGGGCTTAATGGAAACAAATTTGTCCTAAAGCAGTCACCATAAACTTGTAATAGTGCAATTAAGAGAACTACCCAGGCCTCTTAGCCACCTACTCAAGTTCTAATGTTGTCTGGTGAAGATGGGGAAAGAGGCACTCTTTTTCCAGAAAGTTCTTTTGTTATTGGTTAACTATATCATCTTAATATCTCAATGAGTGTTTTGATATTTTCTCATAGAACTAACCAAAATGCCCTTAAAAATCATATATATTGTCTTTATTCTTGAGTATTTGCCATCATTTTAGTGGTAGGAGCCAGGCCCTAAGTGCTGCTATCTTAGGACATTTAGGTGGAAGTAAGTGGTCACAGCTGAGTGCATTAATGACAGGCAGGAGTACGAAGAGGGGCAGCCTTGGCAGGCAGCTCTTGACCCCAGTATTTATATCCATCAGTCTTTCCCTCTATCACCAGAATGTGCCTTGCCAGCTGTAAGGTTGAACTCCCAAACGAGTGCTTTGAAGGCTTTTCCATAGCTACAGTAAAAAGTGCAGAAAATTTTTCCTTTTGGAGTTCTCCTGTCCAACGGTGCCAATAACTACTTCTGATTTCAGCTCATTGATGAGACCTCAGGACCAATTTGAAACCAAATTTGATAATTTCTAATTACTTGAAAAAATGCAGAATTATTTTTACCTTCAGCGAGCTATTTGATTATGGAAATGTTTCTAACGCTCCTGATGCAACCTTGTCAGTTTATCTGTAAAAGAGAGAATATCTGCTGTGACACCTCTACTTGAGATTGGAAATAAAAGTTACTAAAGAAAGGACAATTTAAGAGAGGAACTATGGCATCGTACATAACATTCACGATGGCACGGTAATTTTGGAGGTCATAAGGGTGTGTGCATTTTAACATTTTAAAAGTTTTTAATCCAAGCTAATCTACCACTCACTACCTGGACTTCTTTTTTTTTTTTAATTTAATTTTATTTATTTTTTTATACAGTAGGTTCTTATTAGTCATCCATTTAATCCACATCAGTGTGTACATGTCAATCCCAATCTCCCAATTCATCCCACCACCACGCCCACCCCCCCACCACTTTCCCCCCTTGGTGTCCATACGTTTGTTCTCTACATCTGTGTCTCTATTTCTGCCCTGCAAACCAGTTCATCTGTACGATTTTTCTAGGTTCAACATATATGCGTTAGTATATGATATTTGTTTTTCTCTTTCTGACTTGCTTCACTCTGTATGACAGTCTCTAGATCCATCCACGTCTCTACAAATGATCCACTTTCATTCCTTTTTATGGCTGAGTAATATTCCATTGTACATATGTACCACATCTTCTTTATCCATTCGTCTGTTGATGGGCATTTAGGTTGCTTCCATGACCTGGCTATTGTAAATAGTGCTGCAATGAACATTGGGGTGCATGTGTCTTTTTTGAATTATGGTATTCTCTGGGTATATGCCCAGTAGTGGGATTGCTGGGTCATATGGTAATTGTATTTTTAGTTTCTTAAGGAACCTCCATACTGTTCTCCATAGTGGCTGTATCAATTTACATTCCCTCCAACAGTGCAAGAGGGTTCCCTTTTCTCCACACCCTCTCCAGCATTTGTTGTTTGTAGATTTTCTGATGATGCCCATTCTAACTGGTGTGAGGTGATACCTCATTGTAGTTTTGATTGGCACTTCTCTAATAATTAGTGATGTTGAGCAGCTTTTCATGTGCTTCTTGGCCATCTGTATGTCTTCTTTGGAGAAATGTCTATTTAGGTCTTCTGCCCATTTTTGGATTGGGTTGTTTGTTTTTTTAATATTGAGCTGCATGAGCTGTTTATATATTTTGGAGATTAATCCTTTGTTGACTCATTTGCAAATATTTTCTCCCATTCTGAGGGTTGTCTTTTCGTCTTGTTTATGGTTTCCTTTGCTGTGAAAAAGGTTTTAAGTATCATTAGGTCCCATTTGTTTATTTTTGTTTCTATTTCCATTACTCTAGGAGGTGGGCCAAAAAAGATATTGCTATGATTTATGTCAAAGAGTGTTCTTCCTGTGTTTTCCTCCAAGAGTTTTATAGTGTCTGGTCTTACATTTAGGTCTCTAATCCATTTTGAGTTTATTTTTGTGCATGGTGTGAGGGAGTGTTCTAATTTCATTCTTTTACATGTACCTGTCTAGTTTTCCCAGCACCACTTATTGAAGAGACCGTCTTTTCTCCATTGTATATCCTTGCCTCCTTTGTCATAGATTAGTTGACCATAGATTAGTTGGTGCGTGGGTTTATCTCTGCGCTTTCTATCCAGTTCCACTGATCTATATTTCTGTTTTTGTGCCAGTACCATATTGTCTTGATTACTGTAGCTTTGTAGTATAGTCTCAAGTCAGGGAGTCTGATTCCTCCAGCTCTGTTTTTTCCCTCAGGACTCCTTTGGCTATTTGGGGTCTTTTGTGTCTCCATACAAATTTTAAGACTTTCTATTCTACTTCTGTAAAAAATGCCACTGGTAAGTTCATAGGGATTGCATTGAATCTGTAGATTTCTTTGGGTAGTGTAGTCATTTTCACAATATTGATTCTTCCAATCCAAGAACATGGTATATCTCTCCATCTGTTGGTATCATCTTTAATTTCTTTCATCAGTGTCTTATAGTTTTCTGCATACAGGTCTTTTGTCTCCCTAGGTAGGTTTATTCCTAGGTATTTTAATCTTTTTGTTGCAATGGTAAATGGGAGTGATTCCTTAATTTCTCTTTCAGATTTTTCATCATTAGTGTATAGAAAAGCAAGAGATTTCTGTGCATTAATTTTGTATCCTGCAACTTTACCAAATTCATTGATTAGCTCTAGTAGTATTCTGGTGGCATTTTTAGTGTTCTCTATGTATAGTATCATGTCATCTGCAACCAGTGACAGTTTTACTTATTCTTTTCCAATTTGTATTCCTTTTATTTCTTTTTCTTCTCTGATTGCCGTGGCTAGGACTTCCAAAACTATGTTGAATAATCGTGGTGAGACATCCTTGTCTTGTTCCTGAGCTTAGAGGAAATGCTTTCAGTTTTTCACCATTGAGAATGATGTTTGCTGTGGGTTTGTTGTATATGGCCTTTATTATGTTGAGGTAGGTTCCCTCTCCGCCCACTTTCTGGAGAGTTTTTATCATAAATGGGTGTTGAATTTTGTCAAAAGCTTTTTCTGCATCTATTGAGATGATCATATGGTTTTTATTCTTCAATTTGTTAATATGGTGTATCACATTGATTGATTTGCGTATATTGAAGAATCCTTGCATCCCTGGGATAAATCCCACTTGATCATTGTGTATGATCCTTTTAATGTGTTGTTGGATTCTGTTTGCTAGTATTTTGTTGAGGATTTTTGCATCTATGTTCATCAGTGATATTGGCCTGCAGTTTTCTTTCCTTGTGACATCTTTGTCTGGTTTTGGTATCAGTGTGATGGTGGTGTCATAGAATGAGTTTGAGAGTGTTCCTTCCTCTGCAATTTTTTGGAAGAGTTTGAGAAGGATGGGTGTTAGCTCTTCTCTAAATGTTTAATAGAATTCACCTGTGAAGCCATCTGGTCCTGGCCTTTTGTTTGTTGGAAGATTTTTCATCACTGTTTCAATTTCATTACTTATGATTGGTCTGTTCATATTTTCTATTTCTTCCTGGTTCAGTCTTGGAAGGTTATACCTTTCTAAGAATTTGTCCGTTTCTTCCAGGTTGTCCATTTTATTGGCATAGAGTCGCTTGTAGTAGTCTCAGGGTGGTTTGTATTTCTGCAGTGTGTGTTGTAACTTCTCCTTTTTCATTTCTAATTTTATTGGTTTGAGTCTTCTCCCTCTTTTTCTTGATGAGTCTGGCTAATGGTTTCTCAATTTTGTTTATCTTCTCAAAGAACCAGCTTTTAGTTTTATTGATATTTGCTATTGTTTTCTTTGTTTCTATTTCATTTATTTCTGCTCTGATCTTTATGATTTCTTTCCTTCTGCTAACTTTGGGTTTTGTTTGTTCTTCTTTCTCTGGTTCCTTTAGGTGTAAGGTTAGATTGTTTATTTGAGATTTTTCTTGTTTCTTGAGGTAGGCTTGTATTGCTATAAACTTCCCTCTTAGAACTGCTTTTGCTGCATCCCATAGGTTTTGGATCATCATATTTTTGTTGTAATTTGTCTCTAGGTATTTTTTTATTTTCTCTGATTTCTTCAGTGATCTCTTGGTTATTTAGTAATGTATTGTTTTGCCTCCATGTGTTTGTGTTTTTTAACGTTTTTTTCTGTGTAATTGATTTCTGATCTCATTGTGTTGTGGTCAGAAAAGATGCTTGATGTGATTTCAATTTTCTTAAATTTACTGTGGTTTGATTTGTGACTCAAGATGTGATCTAACCTGGAGAATGTTCCAGGAAGAAAGTGTAATCTGCTGTTTTTGGGTGGAATGTCCTATAAATATCAATTAAATCTAGCTGGTCTATTGTGTCATTTAAAGCTTGTGTTTCCTTTTTAATTTTCTGTTTGGATGATCTGTCCATTGGTGTAAGTGAGGTGTTAAAGTCCCCCACTATTATTGTGTTACTGTTGATTTCCTCTTTTATAGCTGTTAGCAGTTGCCTTATGTATTGTGCTCCTGTGTTGGGTGCATATATATTTATACTTGTTATATCTTCTTTTTGGATTGATCCCTTGATCATTATGTAGTGTCCTTCCTTGTCTCTTGTAACATTCTTTATTTTAAAGTCCATTTTATCTGATATGAGTATTGCTACTCCAGCTTTCTTTTGATTTCCATTTGCATGGAATATCTTTTTCCATCCCTTCACTTTCAGTCTGTATTTGTCCCTAGGTCTGAAGTGGGTCTCTTGTAGACAGCATATATATGGGATTAGTTTTTGTATTCATTCAGCCAGCCTGTGTCTTTTTGTTGGAGCGTTTAATCCATTCACGTTTAAGGTAATTATCGATATGTATGTTCCTATGACCATTTTCTTAATTGTTTTGGGTTTGTTTTTGTAGATCCTTTTCTGCTCTTGTGTTTCCCACTTAGAGAAGTTCCTTTAGCATTTGTTGGAGAGCTCGTTTGGTGGTGCTGAATTCTCTTAGCTTTTGCTTGTCTGTAAAGCTTTTGATTTCTCCATCGAATCTGAATGAGATCCTTGCCCGGTAGAGTAATTTTGGTTGTAGGTTTTTCCCTTTCATCACTTTAAATATGTCCTTCCACTCCCTTCTGGCTTGTAGAGTTTCTGCTGAGAAATCAGCTGTTAACCTTATGTGAGTTCCCTTGTATGTTATTTGTTGTTTTTCCCTTGTTGCTTTCAATAATTTTTCTTTGTCTTTAATTTTTGTCAGTTAGATTACTATGTGTCTCGGCATATTTCTCCTTGGGTTTATCCTGCTTGGGACTCTGCGCTTCCTGGACTTGGCTAACTATTTCCTTTCCCATGTCAAGGAAGTTTTCGTCTATAATCTCTTCAAATATTTTCTCTGGTCCTTTCTCTCTTCTCCTTCTGGGTCCTTCTCTCTTCTCTTCCCTATAATGCAAATGTTGGTGCGTTTAATGTTGTCTCAGAGGTCTCTTAGGCTGTCTTCATTTCTTTTTATTCTTTTTTCTTTATTCTGTTCCACAGCAGTGAATTCCAGCATTCTGTCTTCCAGGTCACTTATCAGTTCTTCTGCCTCAGTTATTCTGCTATTGATTCCTTCTAGTGTGTTTTTCATTTCAATTATTGTATTGTTCATCTCTGTTTGTTTGTCCTTTAATTCTTCTAGGTGTTTGTTCTTTAATTCTTCTAGGTCTTTGTTAAACACTTTTTGCATCTTCTCAATATTTGCCTCCATTCTTTTTCTGAGGTCCTGGATCATCTTCACTATCATTATTCTGAATAGTTTTTCTGGAAGGTTCCCTATCTCCACTTCATTTAGTTGTTTTTCTGAGATCTTATCTTGTTCCTACGTCTGGTACATCGCCCTCTGCCTTTTCGTCTTGTCTATCTTTCTGTGAATGTGGTTTTTGTTCCACAGGCTGCAGGACTGTTGTTCTGTTTGCTTCTGCTCTCTGCCCTCTGGTGGATGAGGCTGTCTAAGAGGCTTGTGCAAGTTTCCTGATGGGAGGGACTGGTGGTGGGTAGAGCTGGGTGTTGTTCTGGTAGGCAGAACTAAGTAAAACTTTAATCCTCTTGTCTGCTGATGGGTGGGGCTGGGTTCCCTCCCTGTTGGTTGTTTGGCCTGAGGTGACCCAACACTGGAGCCTACCCACCTCTTTGGTGGGGCTAATGGTGGACTCTGGGAGGACTCATGCCAAGGAGTACTTCCCAGAACTTCTGCTGCCAGTGTCCTTGTCCTCATGGTGAGACACAGCCACCCCCCCTCCTCTGCAGGATACCCTCCAACACTGGAAGGTAGGTCTGGTTCAGACTCCTGTGGGGTCACTGCTTCTTCCCCTGGGTCCCCATGCACACACTACTTTGTGTGTTCCCTCCAAGAGCGGCGTCTCTGTTTCCCCCAGTCCTGTCGAAGTCCTGCAATCAAATCCCGCTAGCCTTCAAAGTCTGATTCTCTAAGAATTCCTCCTCCCGTTGCCGGACCCCCAGGTTGGGAAGCCTGACGTGGGGCTCAGAACCTTCACTCCAGTGGTGGACTTCTGTGATATAAGTGTTCTCCAGTTTGTGAGTCACCCACCCAGCAGTTATGGGATTTGATTTTATTGTGATTATACCTCTTCTACCATCTCATTGTGGCTTCTCCTTTGTGTTTGGATGTGGGGTATCTTTTTTGGTGAGTTCCAGTGTCTTCTTGTTGATGATTGTTCAGCAGTTAGCTGTGATTACAGTGCTCTCGCAAGAGGGAGTAAGTGCACGTCCTTCTACTCCGCCATCTTGAACCAATCTCCTCTTTATTACTTTTCACTACCTGGACTTTTAAAAAATCCCATCAAGAAAATTTTTATAGAGTTAAGGATCAAATCCCATCCTAGCCACTTTCTCTTCTGACTTCTGTACAATTTTCCAGTTACAGTTTCCTTCTTACACTCACTCTGCTCCCAACTGTGTTCCTCTAATTTCTCCTGATTTCCGCTACACATTTGAAGGTGCTTCTAGACTTTATGTGAAATCTTCTAAGCCATGCGTATTCTTTCCTATTCACTAAATTGCTTGACTGCGTGTTCCACCTCTCCTAGAATATGGAGCATTCAGCCTTAATATGAAGATTTAAAACTTGAGTGAATCAGGAGCCATAAAATACTTTTCAATCATTGTCATCACATCTAAATCTGATGTTTGTATTTGTATCTGGGTATGAGTTGTAAATGTATCTGCATATACACATGTGATCAAGCCAATGACTTTAGACAAATTTTAGAATACTCTCTGACCCTAAATACAGTGACATGGTTATCTTAGCACTGATATAGATGTTAGATTTTACTGTATAATCAGGGTGTGCCAATGGTGGTGAATGTGTTAGTATAGTGAGATACTTGGTCTTTTTATTCTGCCAAAATGGTGTGTCTGCTGGCATTTGTTTTAGCAACTTCTTACTTGTTTTGTTTTTTTTTTTAGCAACTTACTTAAAGATGTTTATTTAAACTGCTTCTGAATTATAAGCCATACTGTTCTAGTCTGTAATAAACATTGGGAGATGTTTTAATAATAATTATTATTATTATTAGCAAACATTTATTGAGCATTTGCTATATGCCAGGCACGAGTGCTTTACTTTTACTAATTTATTTAATACATTACTAGTTCTTATTTATGTATTTTAAAATTTGTTCTTTATTTATCATTATTATTAGTGTAATAACTGATTATTTGTATTAATTTATTGAATCCTCATAACAACTTCATGAAGTATATACTATTATTATGCACATTTTACAGATGAGGACACTCAGAAGGTGAAGTAACTTGCCCGGATCCGTAGAACCACACTTTTTCCTGGTTACAATAATTCTAAATGTTCCAGAGAGGGAATCATTAAATCATATTAGCCCTAATGTGTGTGTGGTTAGCTGAATTCCCTCCTGGTCCTACATGATTTCAGCATACATAAAAGTTAAAACCAAAGGTTCAGCTGGTAGATATGTTTAGAGGAAAAAAAATTAATAACACTCCAGCATTTGGAAATCTTCTGTCATTAAACAGCGGTTCAGACTAAAAGTCAGCATTCCTGCTTGTAATTACATTGAAGGGTACCGCTGTCATTTTAACAATAGATTCTGTTCTCTGCTAACTGCTTTTCTCTCTTCTCCACCACCCCTTTGTGTGTGTAAGTGTGGGCGGCTGCCATGGCAACTCTGAATATAACTCCTACTGCAGATGGAGGGAGTAGTCAGGATTTGCTGTTCTGTTTGAACCTGTACATATATTTCTTCCCAGCTTCACTGGAGACACCTTGGGGAAACTTTATAAGAGAAATGTTGGGGTGTTTCAAATTAATACAGTCTCATGAAACGCTTGCCAAAATTTTGACGTGTAGGTAAATAGGGGAAGACAGCCATATATTCAGTATTCTCTGTGGAAATCGGCTTATTGCTATATTTAGGGAGAGAGATTTGTTTAATGTGGTGAAGGTGTTATTAACGTATGTAAACACATAAATAAAAATAAATGAGCCCTATGAGGAACTATGTGAATAAGAACTGAAGAATATTTTCCTGCTGCCTCTCCTTGTGGATTAGTAAATAAAATTAAGGAACTTGAACTCTCCCTTAGCATCTGACTTTAATTAAGGCTTTGGAGATAATTTGATCACAGAGTTGTTCTCTTTTGCTTTACTGAGAACTTTCAGGAGAAAAGAAAATCCTATGCCTATTTTTGCAAATGCTGTCGGTTTCCCAGGAAAAAATTCTAAAGGTTATTTAACCCTCAACCATTAAATTTATAATTCGGTGTTAAGTTGCATTAGAATAATATTTAAATTTAGCTGTGTGGTATTTCTTTTCATATAAAATGGATAAAGCTTTTTTTGATTAAAGTCAAATGAGCTCCAGAGTTGAGGATGAGACATAATATTTGGTGACTTTCCAGTTAACCTCATAAACCATTGAAACAAAAAGTCATAGAATGGTCTCTTTAGGTCACTTCCAATTCTGGCCTTAGCTTTTCTGAAAATCTTTTTTAAAAAAGGGAAGGGTCAGCTACATTTATTGATTATTAGTCTTTTCCCACTGTCTGTTGCCACATAACAAACCACCCTTAACCTCAAAACAAGAATTTATTATCCTCAGGACTCTGTAGGCTGACCTGTGGTTTTCTTGGTAGTCGATCCTCTTTGCTTCTCTCATGGGTTGCATTCAGCTGACCAGTCAGCTGTGGGTGGACTGAGCTGGGACAGCCCCAATAGCTGGGCTCTCTCATTCTCAAGAGGCCTTTCTCACAGGTTGTTTTCCCTGACAGAATCTTAGAGCAGCCTACCAAAAGGGCAGAGGTCCAAGCTGTAAGGCATCTTGAGGCATAGGCCCCAGAACTCGTTCAACATCCCCGTCTCTGTATTCTCTTGATCCAGGCACATCACAAGGTCAGCCCAGATTGATGGGGATGGAGAAACAGTCTCTGCCTAGAGATTGGAGGCACAGCAAAGTCAGATTATAGAGAGCTGAATATGCTGGGAAAGGAGGAATTTGTGGACATTAAACAATTTACTACAGTCTTTTCCCAGAATATTAGCGGAAAGCTCTAAAATATCATTTTCTTCTCTTCTTCCTCCTCATTGTTGGCAGATCATTCCTATCATCCTACTGTCACTTCCCACATGGCCATCTCTTATAATAAGCTCACAAGGTCCCACGTGCAGCAATGGCTGCTTGCAGGCTGCCAAGACCAGAGTTAAATAAACACAGCCCACTGGTGTGTCTACCCCTCCTTTTGTGATGTTTTACCTAATTCTGCATAGGGGCACAAGCAGGCCTTCATTCTGGGGTACAGGAATTTGGGGGGACCATGCCTATTACTTGCAGCAGTTGGCTCCATGAGACTGACTGGTGGGGGACTGTGTTTGGAGAAGAAGGATTGGGGTGGGTGAAAAGAAAAGCTCTGGGCTGCCTTCACGAATTTGTCTTCACTGGCTGGTGAGACCAGGCTGCCCTCAGAAAGCCATTCCTCTAAATCTTCCCTGCTCAGGAGTAACTTAACACTGAAATGTATAAGGTCCCTGTGCTCTAGATTTCAAATGAGCAAATTTTAGTCTACTAGATAATATATCAAAAAGTATTTACTGAGCACTCACTCATAATGTGGCTGTTGTGCTATTACTTGACTACCTGTGCCACAGCCACTGACATTAGCCGATTGACGGCTCTGCTGTCAGCCTTCAGCTACGTGTTATTGGTAACGGGTGGGGAAGGTACGAAAGGTATCCGCAAAGTACCCATGCGGTTCCAGTATTTTCACTACCGTAGACTCCTTTTTTTTTTTTAAGTTTTTAATTTTATTTATTAATTTATTTATTTTTGGCTGTGTTGGGTCTTCGTTTCTGTGCGAGGGCTTTCTCTAGTTGCAGCAAGCGGGGGCCACTCTTCATCGCAGTGCGCGGGCCTCTCACTATCGCGGCCTCTCTCGTTGCGGAGCACAGGCTCCAGACGCGCAGGCTCAGTAATTGTGGCTCACGGGCCTAGTTGCTCCGCGGCATGTGGGATCCTCCCAGACCACGGCTCGAACCCGTGTCCCCTGCATTGGCAGGCAGACTCTCAACCACTGCGCCACCAGGGAAGCCCCCGTAGACTCCTTTTATAGTTTACCTTTCCACTCCCCCCCACTCCTCCATGAACTCCATGTCTTTAAATCTTCTATTTAACACATTAACACTTTCCCATCGCAACTTAGGCCCAGATATTAAACAATGGTCCATAATAACAAAACTATAATATGCTGCTTTGAAACTGCACAATACAGTTATTAAAATTGCACACAGGGGCTTCCCTGGTGGTGCAGTGGTTGAGAATCTGCCTGCCAACGCAGGGGACACGGGTTCGAGCCCTGGTCTGGGAAGATCCCACATGCCACGGAGCAACTAGGCCCGTGAGCCACAACTACTGAGCCTGCGCGTCTGGAGCCTGTGCTCCGCAGCAAGAGAGGCCGCGATAGTGAGAGGCCCGCGCACCGCGATGAAGAGTGGCCCCCGCTTGCCACAACTAGAGAAAGCCCTCGCACAGAAACAAAGACCCAACACAGCCATAAATAAATAAATAAATACTTAAAAAAAAAAATTGCACACATACAATTATTAAATGACAAGCAGTGAATGATGAAAGACACATGGATACTCTGCCTCCTCACCTTAATTTTACCTGGTTTCTGTAAGTGACACTTATATCTGGGTATTCTGTGGTTGACCTGTGGCTTTGTAGTGGCATCTGGTTCTCTGGTCACATCACAACAATTCCTGTGCGTTCCACAACATATCAGAACCCCTCAGCAGCATGAGATCACCAGTGTCGCCAACTGACTTAATATAGTTCCAGCCAAAAGCAAAGAATACTGACATTTTAGTTAGTGCATGTGGGCTTATTATGGGTAAATATACTAGTCTGTTAGGTACATTGAAATATTGAAAAACATGTCATGGCATTCCATTAGTACATCTGGGGTTTCTTAGGTGTTAGCAAACTCCAGCTTGGGGATTGCCGGCAGCACTTGCACATTCTAATTAGGAAAAGAGGACTTACTATCATTGGGCAATATAATATAAGATAGCCAGGGCTGCATTATGACTCTTGTAGGCACTAGGCACTTACGTGTGCCTTCATAGGCCCCTTCTGCCATTCAAAAAAAATGACCTCATTACTATAAAAACAAATTTGTAAATAATATACGTTAAACATTTAATATTCACTTTTTCCTTCTTATTTTAAAAGATATTAAGACAGTTTCATGGGTCCCTAGAAGTATCATGGGCCCTAGAAGTATCACCGTGCCTACTGGAGAAGTTTGTCCTGAGGATGGTACATAATAAAGCTCTAAGTGAAATATGATTGTTAGTGTAGCAGGTAATGACAGTGGGAGCCGCTGAGTGTCCAGGAGGGAAGAGATCACTTCTGACAAGCACCATGGGGAGAGCTTCAGAAGTAAGTGGTACTTGGGATGGGTCTTGGAGATGAATATGATTTGAATAGGTAAAGAAGAGGCATTCCAGGTAAGGGGACAGGGAGAGCAAAGGGCAGGAGCAAGAAACAGCAGATACAATTAGGATGGACTAAGGGGGGAAGCTCACATTAGGAGTATATGGTGTGTGTGTGGGGGGGGGGATTGTGAGGTGTAAGGATTAGCAAGAATAAATAAATCAGAAAGACCTTGTAAACCAACCTGAGGCCATAGGCTTGAGTTAATAAGCAATACAGAGTAAAATAACGTTACAGAAGCAGTTCTTTAGAATGATTTTATTTACTTCAATTTCATTAAATATATATTGAGTACTTAGAATGCATCCAGCCTGTACATACTGATATCAACTCCTTCTGAAGTTTAAAATGGCCTGATAGAGAGTAAAGAGGGAATTAATAAAGGAAAGAAGCTAAAAGAGTAGGGAGTATTTTAAGGAGGTTGTCAATCTCAGACATGAAACCATAGGGATTTAAACTCAGCTGGTTTCCTTAAGATTGAAAGCCCTAGTGCTGATGAGACCAGAGTCAGACGATATGAAATGTAGAGGTTCAAGCAGCTGAGGGATCCCTAAGCATTTTCTCTTAGAGCACAGGAATAGGAAAGTCAGACCTAGACCCAGAGCCAATGCTCTGATGTGCACCTCAGGGTTTATACACCATCACCAGCTTACTTAGATGCTATGGCTAAATGGAGCCGCGTCCCTGGGCCCAGTTTTTATATTTCATACTGCTTCTGTATTCCATCCTCCTGTTCTCCAGCTTCCATTTATTAAACAGTAACTGTCTAGCATCACACTAAGTATTCTCTATGCCTTCATCTTCACAATGTCTGGAATGAGTTTGGCTATCTTCATTTTAAAGGTAACAAAGCTGAGGATACAAGAGGCTAATTAATGTGATCAAAGTTATTCAGCTAGTATTTGTTAGAGCCAGGACTGTGACCCAGGTCGGTGTGACTCCAAAGCCAGGATTTGGTCTCTTATATCACACTACCTCCTGAGATGTGCCCCAGTGAACAGAAGGCAGCTGCATTCTGAGTTATCTTCAGAGTCCGGTACCTTACATATAGTAGGTGAAGAAAACTAGTTAGTTGATTTTAATTGAAATGTTCCACAATATGAATTAGGAAGGTTGTCAAAAAAGTATGCATTCCATAAGTTCCTGTTTTGTGTCCTATTTTCCAGGCAACCAGGTAGCTCAAACACTAAAAGTTATACAAATGGTCATTATTACTGGACTTGAATTGTACTTTGATTTTACGTGAATACATATTTTATTCTTATGAACCTTAATTTTGAATATCTGTGTTCTGCACATTGTTTGAGATGTTAAAAGAACTTCAGTTGCTTTTAAAATGACAATTTCTAAGTTATCTTCAACTTCTTTACAATGTACAATAATTGGCGACATAATAACCTAACTACCACTGGCCATGCTTAATGCTGATTAGACCTCTGTGGTAGGCAATATTACTTTGATGTTATGGGCCAGAACTGTACTCATAAGTGTGGAATGTGTTTCCCCAAGTGTCTTCCCAAGGCTCCAGTGTGCTAACCACCTCTTGTTTATCTTGCCTGATCAGAGTGATGTCTTGGATGTAAGGATCAGTATGGTGGTCTGTGAGATGTTCAGAATGTCCACCTCCCTTCAGACTATGATGTGGCAAAGAGTAGGAGAGTTAACATAGCACTGACATAAACTGTGATGTAAGGAGTTGCTCGTTCCATGTGAATGTGAACCATTTCTCATCCTCTTTCTTGAATGAGATGATAGAAAAGAACACATTTGACAAATCAGTGGTCACCACTACTTGGCTGAAGATTCAATAGTCTGCATTCATTCTCCAGGATCTGTCCAGACTGGTGAATTAAATGGAGACAACGAGGAGACCTACCACCCCTGCATTCTTAAGATTCTAATCGGTGGCATTAAATCTTCACCATCTTCCCTTTCCTAATGCAATATTATTTTTTATTTATTATCTTGGCAGGACTGGGAGAATATAGTTTCATAAGCTTCCAATTGAATTATCCAATACTCCAACTGCCCAGGGGAAAATGACCACTGGGTGTGCTCTCAGACCTAGTAAATCCACTGTGAGCCAGACTTTGGCCTGGACTCATTTATTTAGTCCCTATGTGACCCTACTCTACCATGAGACCATGATGATGTTAATTCAGGTGTCCAGGTAACAATGTCCACTGGTATCCTAAGTCCAATAGTCCTCAAAATATCTGGATATTCTCTTTTCCCCAGTGTAGAGTCACCTGAATGAATGGTCACAGGTCCTTTTGGGGCAGGACTGGGAAAATCATTACAATGTATACTTTCTGTAGTTTTGCAGGTCCTTCCCTCTGGAGACCAGCTGCCTCTTCAGTCAATGAGTTTGATTCAGGTCTGATAACTGCACAAAGGAGTAAAACTTTTTATTGCAGCATCCAGTCTCAGCTCTGCATTCTTGCTTTCTTGTGATTATATATTAAGTAGTCTCATTAGCTCCCCATCTATTTTGCCTCTAGGGAAGGCTATGAGCTATAAATCATCTCTGAAACTTTCTGCTGGTCAAGTCCCCTTGGCTGTCACGCAGGCCTTCTGCATTATTACGATAACTGAGACACTCCCTCCCACCCCACCCCTACTTCTGATGGTTAAGCACCGATAATGATAATTGGCTTCTCTTTCTTCAGGCTCCCCATCATCTGCATAGATATCAAGGAACCCAGCTCTGTGATAGGCTCTCCTACCATCAACCCTGGCCTGCACAGGAGAAGCGCCACTGAACTTCTGTATCATGCAGGTGCCCCTCTCACTAGCACACTACTGATGCCTCAAGGAATAGCTCGTCTCCTAGGTCCTCCCATGGTACACAATACTCTGGTGCGCCTTTGAGATCATGTTGTATGTCCATTCCAGCAACACCCACTTCTCTGAGACTTTTCATTCGTTCCCCCACCAACTGCCAAGGCAATTCAGGCATGTCAGCTTCATTAAGAGAAAGCAACCATTTTCTCTAGGCTTTCAGGAGCCAGCCCAGCAAGGTGCTTGTACTGTCCCCTGGGGCCTTGCAAGAGTGTTAAATCCTACATCCCCAGGGAAAGTGTCCTGGTGTCAACAAACACTCCATTACCGTGTTTTGGTTTCATCTTCCTTGATAAAGCTCCCTCAAAATCCAGCCCCGTAGGTCTGTCCTGGCTCCAGCCAGCGTGTACTGGCTAATTCTTGCAGCTCTTTGTGGGTGGAATCTATCTGCTTCTCATCAGGTTCATCACATCCTGGGCAACTTAGTCCTAGTTATTTGCCTGGCAGCCAGGAGGGGAGGTGGGGGCAGATCGTGAGGGGACCCCTGGTGCACTGGGGGACAGAGACTTCTCATTCCGCCACAGTCATGCGTCCTGGCATGGGTGGACCGGGGGAGTACCAGCACTTTGTAGGTAGAGGTGGGCCACGTCTGAAGGCTCTGAGGGTTTAGAGGAGTCTCGTGAACCAAAGTCTTCAGGCGCATCCACCCAGATGTCCCCATCGTTTGTGTTAAGGTCTTAGATTTTCCAAACCAGGGTCCTGACCTTGGCACAATAGACCTGCCTTAGCTGAGCAGTCAGTCATCTTTGAAGGCCCCCTGACTCTTAGCTAGTAAGTCATAAATTAGGCCTTCAGCTTTTTCTACCCTCACACTGTAGAATAAACAGCCTCTTTCTAAGTTACCAAAGAGTCTCTCTGGCCGACACACAAGGTTTTCATTTGTTTGTTAACTACCCTCAGCTTTTCATTTTCTCTCTGTAGGGCACCAACATGACTTAATAAGAGTCAGCCAGTTTTATTATCCCTGAAGGCAGTGTTTCCCTGATTTCTCCACTACCTGGATCATCAACCTCGTTAGCACCTTCCTCCCACCTAGTGTGACCAACTGTCAGACTTCAGACTTTCAGTGGTAAAATCGGGAAAGTTTGTGTAAACCAGGATGAATTGGTTACCCTACTCCTACCGGAGCATTCTCCCAAGCCACTACTGATGGCTTTTAGCAATTGCATTGCTATCTGGCATACTGTCTGTGCCTCACACACCACATAGAATGGGGTCCTTATTTCCAGCCAGGATATGTTCCCAAACCCTGTCTTACCACCTGCTTTCTTAGACCAGCCCTGGTACCAACTCCATTAGTTAGGATCCTCCAAGAAGCGGATGAGATTTATTGGAGGCTTGGAGGAGGGGCAGTCCTTGCAAAAGTTAGAGGAAAGTAGCAAGATTGGATACGGAAAGTCTCAGCCAATCTTGAGCAGAGGTGGTCCATTAGAAGAGCCCCACATTGGGCATAAATGGCCAAGCCTTAGATCCCCTGCCATCCTCAGTCGCTGGTGGGGGTCTGGCCAGGAAGATTGTGGCCTCTGTTCAAACACTATGGAGAATCCAAATGCTTTACAGGTGGAGATTCTCAGCTCACTGCTTTCCTAACAGCAGAAGAGCTTGATCTTTTCTGAGGGGAGATGAGAACAACTTACCTCTGTGGCTGCCACACAGCTTTCCTCTAGTTCTAACTCAGAGAGGATCTAATAAGATAAGGGCTTAGTAGTGTGATGTATTATCTTCTGTGATCCTCCCTGTGTCAAATATATTTGCATTTGAATTGCCTTAATGTACAGGAAAAAAATGATAACACTGTAATTTCAGTCATCAAGCTCCTCCTAAACTGACGATATAGCTTAAATCCAGATTTCCTGGCACATCCTCCACTGTAGTACAAAAGACATCACCTTTTCCTATGAACACAGTCTGCTTTGAGCCTTTCGTTTGTTTACGCCATTTAAAGAAAATCTTGGAAGAACAAAGGACTTCAAATAACAAATAGAAATTCTTCTATAATAATATAGAAATTTAGAGTGTAAAAATAATTATTACTGAGTGCTCACTGTGTGAAGCGTTTTACATACAGTATATTTACTGCTTCCTTTCCTTTGTCAAACATATTAATCAGGCCTCTTTCTATATATAGGGATGTGTGCTATTAGCTTATGTACAATGAGGGAAATATGATTTCCTTAGACATGCTAAAATTTCCACCACCAAAAAATAAAACCAGCAATCACACAGAAACCATCCATTAATTTGAACTACCATCCCATTTCTGAAAGAAGCTTCTAGAAAGACTAGTTTATACTTCCTCACCTTCTAAACTAGTTACAATGTGGGTTTTGTCCTTCTCCACCCCACCTACACTCTACCTAAACTACTCTTCAGATTTCATCCACCAGAGGTCTTATCAGAAGCCTCTGCAGACCCTTGTCTTTCTGACCATTTCAATATCACTGAGACTCCTGGTCACCCCCTCCTATCTGAACTTTTCATTTTTTTTAAACTTTGAGAACATTATAGTTTCCAAATTGGCCTTCTCTCTCATTAAGTGCTTTACTGCAATGTCAGAAAACCACCTATCAACATTTACCAGGTTTCTGTTCTTGACCTCCTTTTCTTCCCTCTGTTATCCCTCCCAAGGGTGATCTCATTCATCGCCGTTTACATGTCTTTTGAAGTGATCCCTCAAACTCCTTCCCTGGCCTTATCCTCTCTCCTGAACTCCAGAGCTTATTCCTAACTTGACCATAAATATGTTGTGTTTCATCAGCTCCTTAAACTCAGCATTTCAAAAATGAAAATCATGACCTTGCCATTGCTCCAAACTAGCTACTGCTTTTGTATCTTCTGATTTGATTATTGGCATTCCTACCCTCCCAGTTACCCAAGTGAAACCTGAGTCTTCCTCAACTCCTCCTACTTCCACGTCCCCACGTCCAGATGTCTGATTAATTATGTTGGTTCCACATGTGAAATACCTCTCAAATCCAGACTCTTCTCCTCCACCCTGCCCCCCCACACTTCTGCTTGAACATGGCTCCTTTAAATCACTCGCCTTGACTATTGCAGGAGCCTCCCAAAAAAGTTTCCTAAGAAAGTTCTTCACTCACCCCACCCATTTTACCCTGTGCCACTAGAGTAACACTCCTAAAGCATGAGTGTAAGCAAGTCTGTCTTTGCACAAAAGCTTTTCATAGTCTCCCCTCACCAACCCCTCAAGGGTCACACTCCTACATGTGATATATGAGAGCCTCTTTGTCCTGTCTTCCCTTCTGCTATAGACTGAATTGTGTCCCCTGCAAAATTCATATTAATATATTGAAGCCCTGACCTCCAATTGATGGCATTTGGAAGTGGGACCTTTGGGAGATAATTAGGTTTAGATGAGGTCCTTATGATGGGATTAGTGCTCTTATAAGAAAAAACATCAGAGAGCTTGCTCTCTCTCTCAGCCATGTGAGGACATCAAAATAAGGCAGCTCTCTGTAAACCAGGAAGAATGCTCTCAGCAGAACCCAGCCATGCTGGTCCCTGATCTCAGACTTCCAGCCTTCAGAGCTGTGAGAAAATAAATACCTGTTGTTTAAGTCATCCAGTCTATGGTATTTTATTATGGCAGCTTGAGCTAAGACACCTCCCTTAGTTCATAACACCCTCTTTCATGAGCTCAGTTCCCAGGTCACGTGAACTCAGCTCACACTAGATCATCACCACAGTTACTAACCACAATATTTTTTTCCACTTTAATACTTTTACTTTTGCTGTTCTCTCTCAACCTACAGTATCTGCAGTACCTCCTACCTCCATTATTCACCTAATCAAAATTCTAGTCACCTTTTCATGTATCAGCCAAAGTTCTCTACTACAAATAATAGAAAGTGAATCTGGCTGATTTAGCCCAAATGAGGTGAAAGAACAGGCTGAAAAACTAGGTTCAGGGAATGAGCAGGAACCGATGGAACCTGAGCAGCCAGAACTCGGCCAGAATCTGACCACAGGAAGGGCGTGGTGAGGATACACTGCTGTGACCGCAGGACCCGTTCACCACATTGCCACCCTCTCGCAATGCCTCTACGAGCATGGCTTCCCCTGCAGCTACTGGTGGAATGGATATTTCACTTTATCCGCTTCTCTGTGTCCCTTGCAGGCTTGCAGGTACATCCGATTGACTGAGTGTGGGTCACGTGCCAGCAGCTGGCTTGCCAGGGCTTTGAGGAAGGCACTGTCCAACTCTTGTTGGCTTTAGTGGTGGGATAGAGTCTGTGCTTCCCATATGGGAGGTGTACGGTAAGGAAGGGGGTTCAAACATTTTGTAGTGAAAAGAAACACGCTCTTTACCTTTATAACCTAGAGCAAGGTTGATCTCCTTTTTGAAGTTTAGTCTCATCTTTTTTTTTTTTTTTATAAAGTTTTTTTTTTTTGATTTTTATTTATTTTATTTTTGGCTGTGTTGGGTCTTTGTTGCTGCACGCGGGCTTTCCTCTGGTTGTGGCGAGCGGTGGCTACTCTTCATTGCAGTGCGCGGGCTTCTCATGTGGTGGCTTCTCTTGTTGCGGAGCACAGGCTCTAGGCACATGGGCTTTAGTAGTTGTGGCACGTGGGCTCAGTAGTTGTGGCGCACGGGCTTCATTGCTCCGCGGCATGTTGGATCTTCCCGGCCCAGGGCTCGAACCCGTGTCCCCTGCATTGGCAGGCGGATTCTTAACCACTGCGCCACCAGGGAAGCCCATAGTCTCATCTTTTTTTAAATTTATTTATTTATTTATTTTTGGCTGTGTTGGGTCTTCGTTTCTGTGCAAGGGCTTTCTCTAGTTGCGGCGAGCGGGGGTCACTCTTCATCGCGGTGCGCGGGCCTCTCACTATCGCGGCCTCTCTCGTTGCGGAGCACAGGCTCCAGACGCGCAGGCTCAGTAATTGTGGCTCACGGGCCCAGTTGCTCTGCGGCATGTGGGATCTTCCCAGACCAGGGCTCGAACCTGTGTCCCCTGCACCGGCAGGCAGATTCTCAACCACTGCGCCACCAGGGAAGCCCGTCTCATCTTTTTAATTGAAATTAATCTACCCGTCTTCAGTGGCACACCTGGCCTATTTGACACCAAAGCACATCATTCTTTAGCATCGCTTCCTTTAAATGGAAAAATTACTTTCAATAATAGTTATATGATAACAGTAATAATCATTATTTTATTGATTCATTTTTTCAGGTTTAAGATAAACAAATAAGAATGTTTTAATTCTAAAGGCATTAAAATTCGGTAAAGTGTTTCATGTATGAACTAAAGTTTGCACTTACCCAATAAAAACACTATACTCTGCATTTCCATTATTTTATGATTTTATTATACTGAGGTATCTTATTATTTCATTATATCATTTCATTAAGTTAAACATAAAAACTCCAAGTAGTCATGTAGATTGGCAGAATCAAAATAATTCAAGGTCTTTTTCTTCATCTTTGCAGTTACTAAGCTTCATTTTTTTTCCCTCTCAAATCTACTGTTTAAATGTGGCACCATAGGGGTTTGAGACACTCCATGACCAAAGTGTGCTTGAATGGTTCCCAACCTTTAGAGAATTACTCTCCAGATGGGTATGTGTGGCTGAGTCCACATGCCAGAAGTCGGAAGTATAGCTGGGAGTTCAAATTAACTTCCATGTACAATACAATATTTATTAGAGATTACGTAGTCAAAATGTGCTGATTTGAAGATCATGTATATATATTAACACTCATCAGTAACAGCATCAATTATTTCAGCTTAAACCAATGTTCCACTTACTATTGCTCCTTAACAAACCGTCCCAGACTTGGTGGAATAAAACAATTTACTGTGCTCACAGGTTCTGTAGGTCAGATATTAAAAAAAACACGCAACATGGCTGTCTTGTCTCTTCTATGTGATGTTTTTGGCCTCAGTTGAGAAGACTCAAAGGCTGGCTCCGAGGGCGCCTTGATAATCTAGGGCATGGAATCATCTGAAGGATTGTTCATTCAGATGCTGCATCAGGGCTGGGAGGACTTGAAGACTAGAGCTACTTATATATGACTTTTCCATAGGTCTTGGCTTCCTCAGAGCATGGCTGCCCCAGATGGTCAGGTTTCCTACAAGACTCCAAGCATGAGTGTTCCAGTGAACAAAACAAGTTCATTGGCTTTTATGAGTTCGTAGTGTCACACCTGCTGCATTTTGTTGTTTACAAGCAAGTCATGAGACTGCCCAGATTCAAAGGGAGGAGAATTTGACTTCACCACTTAATGAGGGAGTGGCAAGGGAGCAAGGGGGATGGCAGGACTGTTGCAACCATCTTTGAAGAATACAATCTGCCACAACCAACAAAAGATCCTGGGGGGGCAGAAGTCCCTATTCACTGACATTGTTTACAATTGCCTGGCAATTATAAAAAGCAGATAGACAGTTGGTTTTATTATTGTATTCCCTTTATTGCCTGCACCTGGGGCAGACTGCTGTTCCCACTCCACCCTTAGTGTGCCACTGCCCATGTTCTGATCTGGGAGGGCCTTGGTAAATTAGCACTTAAAAAGGGTAAAGATTCGCCCAGTTGTTTTCTTATATATGTATGTCTGCCTCCAGTAGATTATAAATTCACTGAGGTTAGAGACCATTTCTTTATAGCCACCACAATGCCAGCAGTAGCATGAGTATAATACAGACTAGAAACGTATGTTGATTGGTTCAAACAACTACACCCTACTTTAAGTGCTCATTATTTGTAACTAGGAAGTTTAAATAGATGTTTTGCCCTTGCCCCCTAATAAATCTATAATCTCTAATTATAGTGATCTAGAAAATGATACTCAGACTTAGAGGTTGTTCCTATACAAAGCACTGCATTGATTCTTCTGAATAAATAGGTCTAATTCCTTTTTTTTTTTTTAAGTTTAAATTTTATTTCATTTGTTGGTACAGACTTTTTTTTTTAAACATCTTTATTGGAGTATAATTGCTTTACAATGGTATGTTAGTTTCTGCTTTATAACAAAGTGAATCAGCTATACATATACATATGTTCCCATATCTCTTCCCTCTTGCTTCTCCCTCCCACCCTCCCTATCCCACCCCTCTAGGTGGTCACAAAGCACCGAGCTGATCTTCCTGTGCTATGCGGCTGCTTCCCACTAGCTATCTATTTTACATTTGATAGTGTATATATGTCCATGCCATTCTCTCACCCTGTCACATCTCACCCCTCCCCCTCCTCATATCCTCAAGTCCATTCTCTAGTAGGTCTGTGTCTTTATTCCCGTCTTGCCACTAGGTTCTTCATGACCTTTTTTTTTTCCTTAGCTTCCATATATGTGTTAGCATACTGTATTTGTTTTTCTCTTTCTGACTTACTTCACTTTGTATGACAGACTCTAACTCCATCCACCTCACTACAAATACCTCCATTTCATTTCTTTTTATGGCTGAGTAATATTCCATTGTATATATGTGCCACATCTTCTTTATCCATTCATCTGATGATGGACACTTAGGTTGCTTCCATATCCTGGCTATTGTAAATAGAGCTGCAATGAACATTTTTGAATTATGGTTTTCTTATGGTATATGCCCAGTAGTGGGATTGCTGAGTTGTATGGTAGTTCTATTTTTAGTTTTTTAAGTCACCTCCACACTGTTCTCCATAGTGGCTGTATCAATTTACATTCCCACCAACATTGCAAGAGGATTCCCTTTTCTGCACACCCTCTCCAGCATTTATTGTTTGTAGATTTTTTGATGATGGCCATTCTGACTAGTGTGAGATGATATCTCATTGTAGTTTTGATGCATTTCTCTAATGATTAATGATGTTGAGCGTTCTTTCATGTGTTTGTTGGCAATCTGTATATCTTCTTTGGAGAAATGTCTATTTAGGTCTTTGCCCATTTTTGGATTGGGTTGTTTGTTTTTTTGATATTGAGCTGCATGAGCTGCTTGTAAATTTTGGAGATTAATCCTTTGTCAGTTGCTTCATTTGCAAATATTTTCTCCCATTCTGAGGGTTGTCTTTTCGTCTTGTTTATGGTTTCCTTTGCTGTGCAAAAACTTTTAAGTTTCATTTCGTCCCATTTGTTTATTTTTCTTTTATTTCCATTTCTCTAGGAGGTGGGTCAAAAAGGATCTTGCTGTGATTTATGTCATAGAGTGTTCTGCCTATGTTTTCCTCTAAGAGTCTGGCCTTACATTTAGGTCTTTAATCCATTTTGAGTTTATTTTTGTGTATGGTGTTAGGGATTGTTCTAATTTCATTCTTCTACATGTAGCTGTCCAGTTTTCCCAGCACCACTTATTGAAGAGGCTGTCTTTTCTCCATTGTATATTCTTGCCTCCATTATCAAAAATAAGGTGACCGTATGTGCGTGGGTTTATCTCTGGGCTTTCTATCCTGTTCCATTGATCTATAGATCTGTTTTTGTGCCAGTACCATACTGTCTTGATTACTGTAGCTTTGTAGTGTAGTCTGAATTCGGGGAGCCTGATTCCTCCAGCCCCGTTTTTCTTTCTCAAGATTGCTTTGGCTATTCGGGGTCTTTTGTGTTTCCATACAGATTGTGAAATTTTTTGTTCTAGTTCTGTGAAAAATGCCAGTGCTAGGTTGATAGAGATTGCATTGAATCTGTAGATTGCTTTGGGTAGTATAGTCATTTTCACAATGTTGAGTCTTCCAATCCAAGAACATGGTATATCTATCCATCTATTTGTATCATCTGTAATTTCTTTCATGACTGTTTTATACTTTTCTGCATACAGGTTTTTTGTCTCCTTAGGTAAGTTTATTCCTAGGTATTTTATTATTTTTGTTGCAGTGGTAAATGGGACTGTTTCCTTAATTTCACTTTCGGATTTTTCATCATTAGTATACAGGAATGCAAGAGATTTCTGTGCATTAATTTTGTATCCTACTACTTTACCAAATGCATTGAATAGCTCTAGTAGTTTTCTGGTAGCACCTTTAGGATTCTGTATGTATAGTATCATGTCATCTGCAAAAAGTGACAGCTTTACTTCTTCTTTTCCGATTTGGATTCCTTTTATTTCATTTTCTTCTCTGATTGCTGTGGCTAAAACGTCCAAGACTATATTGAATAATAGTGGTGAGAGTGGGAAACCTTGTCTTGTTTCTGATCTTAGTGGAAATGGTTTCAGTTTTTCACCACTGAGGACGAAGTTGGCTGTGGGTTTGTCATATATGGCCTTTATTATGTTGAGGTAAGTTCCCCCTATGCCTATTTTCTGGAGAGTTTTTATCATAAATGGGTGTTGAATTTTGTCAAAAGCTTTTTCTGCATCTTGAGATGATCATATGGTTTTTATTCTTCAGTTTGTTAATATGGTGTATCACATTGATTGATTTGCGTATACTGAAGAATCCTTGCATTCCTGGGATAAACCCCACTTGATCATGGTGTATGATCCTTTAAATGTGCTGTTGGATTCTGTTTGCTAGTATTTTGTTGAGGATTTTTGCATCTATGTTCATCAGTGATATTGGCCTGCAGTTTTCTTTCCTTGTGACCTCTTTGTCTGGTTTTGGTATCAGGGTGATGGTGGCCTCATAGAATGAGTTTTGGAGTGTTCCTCCCTCTGCTGTATTTTGGAAGAGTTTGAGAAGGAGAGGTGTTAGCTCTTCTCTAAATGTTTGATAGAATTCGCCTGTGAAGCC
Source organism: Balaenoptera musculus (assembly GCF_009873245.2). Classification (NCBI taxonomy): domain Eukaryota; kingdom Metazoa; phylum Chordata; class Mammalia; order Artiodactyla; family Balaenopteridae; genus Balaenoptera; species Balaenoptera musculus. Next base: position 87,225,034 of record NC_045785.1, on the reverse strand, counting down.
ATCTGGTCCTGGGCTTTTGTTTGTTGGAAGATGTTTAATCACAGTTTCAACTTCAGTGCTTGTGACTCGTCTGTTTATATTTTCTGTTTCTTCCTGGTTCAGTCTTAAAAGCTTTTGCTTTTCTAAGAATTTGTCCATTTCTTCCAGGTTGTCCACTTTATTGGCATATAGTTGCTTGTAGTAATCTCTCATGATCCTTTGTATTTCTGCAGTGTTAGTTGTTACTTCTCCTTCTTCATTTCTAATTCTATTGATTTGAGTCTTCTCCGTTTTTTTCTTGATGAGTCTGGCTAATGGTTTATCAATTTTGTTTATCTTCTCAAAGAACCAGGTTTTAGTTTTATTGATCTTTGCTACTGTGTCCTTCATTTCTTTTTCATTTATCTTTATGATTTCTTTCCTTCTGCTAACTTTGGGGTTTTTTTGTTCTCCTTTCTCTAATTGCTTTAGGTGTAAGGTTAGGTTGTTTATTTGAGATGTTTCTTGTTGGTTAAGGTAGGATTCTATTGCTATAAACTTCTGTCTTAGAACTGCTTTTGCTGCATCACATAGGTTTTGGGGTTGTCGTGTTTTCATTGTCATTTGTTTCTAGGTATTTTTTGATTTCCTCTTTGATTCCTTCAGTGATCTCTTGGTTATTAAGTAATGTGTTGTTTATGCTCCATGTGTTTGTATTTTTTACAGTTTTTTTCCTGTAATTGATATGTAGTCTCATAGTGTTTTGGTCAGAAAAGATACTTTATTCGATTTCAATTTTCTTAAATTTACCAAGGCTTCATTTGTGGCCCAAGTTATGATCTATCCTGGAGAATGTTCCATGAGCACTTGAGAAGAAAGTGTATTCTGTTGTTTTTGGATGGAATGTCCTATAAATATCAATTAAATCTAGCTGGTCTATTGTGTCATTTAAAGCTTGTGTTTCCTTATTAATTTTCATTTTGGATGATCTGTCCATTGGTGTAAGTGAGGTGTTAACGTCCCCTACTATGATATTGTTAATTGTCAGTTTCCCCTTTTATGGCTGTTAATATTTGCCTTATGTATTGAGGTGCTCCTATGTTGGGTGCAGAAATATTTACAATTGTTATGTCTTCTTCTTGGATTGATCCCTTGATCATTATGTAGTGCCCTTCTTTGTCTCTTGTAATAGTCTTTGTCTTAAAGTCTAATTTTGTCTGATATGAGAATTGCTACTCCAGCTCTCTTTTGATTTCCACTTGCATGGAATATCTTTCTCCATCCCCTCACTTTCAGTCTGTATGTGTCCCTAGGTCTGAAGTGGGTCTCTTGTAGGCAGCATATATACAGGTCTTGTTTTTGTATCCATTCAGCCAGTCTATATCTTTTGGTTGGAGCATTTAATCCATTTACATTTAAGGTAGTTATCGATATGTATGTTCCTATTACCATTTTCTTAATTGTTTTGGTTTTGTTATTGTAGGTCTTTTCCTTCTCTTGTGTTTCCTGCCTAGAGAAGTTCCTTTAGCATTTGTTGTAAAGCTGGTTTGGTGGTGCTGAATTCTCTTAGCTTTTGCTTGTCTGTAAAGGTTTTAATTTCACCAAATATGAATGAGATCCTTGCTGGGTAGAGTAATCTTGATTGTAGGTTTTTCCCTTTCATCACTTTAAATATGTCCTGCCACTCCCTTCTGACTTGCAGAGTTTCTGCTGAGGGATCAGCTGTTAACCTTATGGGGATTCCCTTGTTTGTTATTTGTTGCTTTTCCCTTGCTGCTTTTAATACTTTTTCTTTATATTTAATTTTTGATAGTTTGATTAATATGTGTCTTGGAGTGTTTCTCCTTGGATTTATCCTGTATGTGACTCTCTGTGCTTCCTGGACTTGATTAACTATTTCCTTTCCCATATTTGGGATGTTTTCAACTGTAATCTCTTCAAATATTTTCTCAGTCTCTTTCTTTTTCTCTTCTTCTTCTGGGACCCCTATAATTCGAATGTTGGTGTGTTATAGTTGTCCCAGAGGTCTCTGAGACTTTCCTCAATTCTTTTCATTCATTTTCTTTATTCTGCTCTGCAGTAATTATTTCCACTATTTTATCTTCCAGGTCACCTATCCCTTCTTCTGCCTCAGTTATTCTGCTATTGATCCCTTCTAGAGAAGTTTTAATTTAATTTATTGTGTTGTTCATCATTGTTTGTTTGCTCTTTAGTTCTTCTCGGTCCTTGTTAAAGGTTTCTTGTATTTTCTCCATTCTATTTCCAAGATTTTGGATCGTCTTTACTACCATTATTCTGAATTCTTTTTCAGGTAGACTGCCTATTTCCTCTTCATTTGTTTGGTCTGGTGGGTTTTTACCTTGCTCCTTCATCTGCTATGTGTTTCTCTGTCTTCTCATTTTGCTAAACTTACTGTTTGAGGGTCTCCTTTCTGCAGGCTTCAAGTTCCTAGTTCCTGTTTTTTTTGGTGTCTATCCACAGAGGCTAAGGTTGGTTCAGTGGCTTGTGTAGGCTTCCTGGTGGAGGGGACTAGTGCCTGTGTTCTGGTGGATGAGGTTGGATCTTTTCTTTCTGGTGGGCAGGTCCACGTCTGGTGGTGTGTTTTGGAGTGTCTGTGACCTTATTATGATTTTAGGCAGCCTCTCTGCTAATGGGTGGGGTTGTGTTCTGTCTTGCTAGTTGTTTGGCATAGGGTGTCCAGCACTGTAGCTTGCTGGTCATTAAGTGGAGCTGGGTCTTGGTGTTGAGATGGAGATCTCTGGGAGATTTTTGCCGTTTGATATTACGTGGAGCTGGGACATCTCTGGTGGACCAATGTCCTGAACTCAGCTCTCCCATCTCAGAGGCACAGGCCTGATGCCCGGTCGGAACACCAAGACCCTGTCATCCACATGGCTCAGAATAAAAGGGAGAAAAAAATAAAATAAAATGAAGTAAAATTAAATAATATAGAATAAAATTATTAAAATAAAAAATAAGAAAATAATTATTAAAAATAAACAAAAATTTAAAAAGTAGTAAAAAAAAAGAAAGAAAGAAAGAAGAGAGAAACCAAACCAAAAAACAAATCCATCAATGATCACAAGCTCTAAAAACTATACTAAAAAAAAACAAAAACAGAACAAAACAAAAAACGGACAGACAGAAACCCAGGACAAATGGTAAAAGCAAAGCTGTACAGACAAAATCACACACAGAAGCATACGCATACACCCTCACAAAAAGAGAAAACGGGAAAACAATATATATGTTGTTGCTCCCAAAGTCCACCTCCTCAATTTGGGATGATTCATTGTCTATTCAGGTATTCCACAGTTGCAGGTACATCAAGTTGATTGTGGAGATTTAATCCGCTGCTCCTGAGGCTGCTGGGAGAGATTTCCCTTTCTCTTCTTTGTTCGCACAGCTCCTGGGGTTCAGCTTTGGTTTTGGCCCCACCTCTGCATGTAGGTCGCCTGAGGGCATCTGTTCTTCGCTCAGACAGGACGGGGTTAAAGGAGCAGCTGATTCGGGGGCTCTGGCTCACTCAGGCCGGTGGGAGGAGGGGTACGGAATGCAGGGCGAGCCTGCGGCGGCAGAGGCCAGCATGATGTTGCACCAGCCTGAGGCGCACCGTGTGTTCTCCCGGGGAAGTTGTCCCTGGATCACGGGACCCTGGCAGTGGCAGGCTGCACAGGCTTCTGGGAGGGGAGGTGTGGAGAGTGACCTGTGCTTTCACACAGGCTTCTTGGTGGCTACAGCAGCATGCCCGTCTCTGGTGTCTGCGCTGATAGCTGCAGCTCGTGCCCATCTCTGGAGCTCGTTTAGGCAGCGCTCTTAATCCCCTCACCTCGTGCACCCCGAAACAAAGAGGCAAGAAAAAGCCTCTTGCCTCTTCAACAGTTCCAGACCTTTTCCCGGACTCCCTCCCAGCTAGCTGTGGCACACTAGCCCCCTTCAGGCTGTGTTCACACAGCCAACCCCAGTCCTCTCCCTGGGATCTGACCTCCGAAGCCCAAGCCTCAGCTCCCAGCCCCCGCCCGCCCTGGCGGGTGAGCAGACAAGCCTCTCGGGTTAGTGAGTGCTGGTTGGCACCAATCCTCCGTGCGGGAATCTCTCCGCTTTGCCCTCCGCACCCCTGTTGCTGCGCTCTCCTCCGTGGCTCCGAAGCTTCCCCCCGCTGCCACCCGCAGTCTCTGCCCACGAAGGGGCTTCCTAGTGTGTGGACACCTTTCCTCCTTCACAGCTCCCTCCCACTGGTGCAGGTCCTGTTCCTATTCTTTTGTCTCTGTTTTTTCTTGTTTCTTTTACCCTACCCAGGTACGTGGGGAGTTTCTTGCCTTTTGGGAGGTCTGAGGTCTTCCGCCAGCGTTCAGTAGGTGTTCTGTAGGAGTTGTTCCATTTGTAAATGTATTTCTAATGTATTTGTGGGGAGGAAGGTGATCTCCACGTCTTACTCTTCTGCCATCTTGAAGCTCCTCCTAATTCCTTAAATAAATTAAGCATTTGCACTTTCTATGGCACTTTTATTAGAGCCAAGAGAGGAAATGGGCATACACCTTGGCGTTTATATATTTCCCCCAAAGGCCCTCCCGTGGAGCCTCTTTGCCACTCTCACCTCAAGTGGGTAAACCTTTAATCAACCTCGTAACTGGAGATGGTGCCTGCAGTGGGTCCATGCACGTCCTGAGGGTGGGGAGGTCCTTTTGTACACCCTTTAGTGATCCTAGTTATTTGTCACTGCCTGTGGACGTGAAAGCAGCTGAGTTGGATTCACAGGGATGCTGGCTGGTAGGGTCCCTGTCCCCAGCTGAGCTGTGACTGGTGATGACCACGGCCTCAGCACCTGGTACAGCACCCCCTTGGACCCTCCAGCGGTCAACTTTACAATACTCCTTATACACTCAAAAAAGCCCTAAAACTTAAGGCCCTTTTGACTCTTACTTTCCCTAGAAAGGGGTCCACCGTATTTGTGTGAATAGCTGAATAATAAGTGACATGTTTTACTCTGTGTGCCAGTAATGTGCTAAGTGCTTTCCATAGATTAGCTTGTTCAGTCCTCACACTTGTAAACCATGGATATATTATAATTCCCAAATTAAAGATGACAAAACTGAGACTCAGAGAAATTTAATAACTTGCCCAGAGTCACACAGCCGGTGTATGCTGGAGCCAGAGTCTGAATCCAGAAGGCTCCCCAAGTGTATTTTCTGAGCCACTCACTCACACTTCCTCCCCAGTACAGCCAGTAAACTAAGGTGCACACCTGGAGCGCTGACAGTGCAGAATTCCAGGTCCCTTACCTGGGGCCCTTTGTTCTGGGTGGCTAATGTCTCTGTAGTTTCCCAGGAGCGTAGTTTTGACTCACACGTGGCAATGGTATAACGCGGTGTTCCAGCGTGGTTCATTTCTTAGGGTGAGCCAGAAATCACAGTGAACTTGCCAGAATGCTAAAGATAGCCACTGCACGTAAATCAGGCATACTTCTTATACTTAAGTGTTCTTAATGGCCCCAGTGTGCTCATATATTCACAGCTATTAAGTTTAACTAACTTACGGTGACACCCACTAATTCAACTGGGCCATTTTTAGCATAGAATCACAGGGTCTTTTAAACTCATTCTGTAATTGATTTTCTTTATTCCATAAAGTTTTCTTATTAGGTATTTTCATTTCATGAAGGTCTATGGTGTTAAGACAATAGCTTTGGGGTTATTTACAAATATAATTAAAATAGGGAAAATTAAATAGTAAAGTTGGACAGTCATTGGAGGTATTACTTCAGCGTGAGAAACTTCCCTTCATCCCACCTACAAACATGGTTTATGCCCTCATCGTAGCATGCCTGGATTACCAATAAAATTTTCCTAATAGCCTCTCCTCCTGCGCATTGTAATCCATTTATTCTTCATGTAGTTTTCCAAGTGACTCTCTAAAATGGAAATCATAACATGCAGGGCCAGTTTCATTGGGTGTGTAACCTGTGCTGTCACATGGGGGCCTGTGCTCAGGAGGACCCCATAGTTGGTTTTGATGCTCTGCTCTCACCGTCTTGACATTCCTAATGATTTTTCCACAAGAGGTCTCTCATTTTCACTTTGCAGTGGACCCTGCAAATTAAATAACCAGTCCTGGTAACATATAATCATGTAATCCTCTCATTGCACTTCCTCATGAATGATCTAGAAGCCCCTCTTTGAATTTCCTAAGAATTCATGAAATATGATTTAGAAACATCTGGATTTTCTGTAAACTTCCTTATTTTGCAATTCTATAATTCTATGACCGTAAAATGCTTTACAAATATAAATATTAAGCGATGTCAAAGATCTAATATTTATACAAGCACCTTCAAAACTGATCCAGTGCACATAAACCTAAGATGGCGGTAGTTTTTGTTCATTTGTGTTGGTTTCCCTGCTTGCTTGTTTTATCACACTGTTGACTTGTATAGACTTCATGGTCACACAATTCCCAAGATTTTTCTTTAGCAGTGACCTTTGTCTTTTCCTTTAAACTCACAGGTATAGATTCAGTTTTTCAGTAATATGCAATGTCATCAATTATCTTAGTGTCTGACAAGAAATGTCTAAAAGGGCTCAAAGTAAAATAATCTTGATTCACTATATTTTTATATCAATTTACAGCACTTGTACCACATTTTAAAGAAGAAATTTAGATTTAAACAATGAAACAATTGTTAGTTGGTTTAATTCCAAAACACTGACAATAACAATTGATTCAGTTATGTATTCATTAATTTATCAAAAAACTATTGCACACCTATGATGTTCTAAGGATTCAAAGACAAAGGCATTCAGCCCTTAATCTCATGGTGCTTAATACTTAGATGTAGCTGGGAGGGAGACGGGTCTATTAATTTCTAGGGCTGCTGTAATAAAATTGCACAGACTGGTGGCTTAAACAACAGGAACTGATTTTGTCACAGTTTGCAGGCTATAAGTCCAAGATTAAGGTGCTGCCAGGGTTGATGTCTGGTGCTGCCTCTCTCCTTGAGTTACAGTCTAGTATTTTAACTTATTTGTTGAAACTTTACCTGATGGCAGGCATGTCTTATTTGGAGTTTTGGTACCTAGCTCAGCCTTCAAAAGCCTGTTTAACTCATTAATGTTATATACTTAACATATATTACTAATAATGCTATAGGACTACCATGAAGTACAACGTTTCCATGATGAAACAGGTAGAATATTTTGATTCTTGGTGAACGTGTGAACATAATTGTCTGTTTAGGTAGGAATATAGATTTCCTCACTGGAACCTTCTGTTGAGGCCTGGGACTAATTATGCTTTACTCCTCATTCACCTTACTTTCCACCCCCACTGATCTCCACTCAGTTCACACTCATCCACATGAATGCACGTGCACACACACACACAGAGACACAGACACACACACACACAGACACAGACACACACACATCCAGTTAACCACCACATCTTACCAGTTCAACTCCCTAAATATTTACTTAATCTGTTCATAATTACAGCCATTACTCCAGTTCAGGATATGACGGTCCAACACCTGGAACCCCTTCAGCCAAAGTGGTATTTTAAAACTCAGATCTTGTCCTATCATCTCCTGATGTCCCTTTAATGGCTTTCCATTTTCCTTTTAATAAAAATCCAAACTCCTTCACCTGACACACAGCCTTTGTGGTTTTTTGTTGTTTATTTTTCTTTTTAAAGCCATTTTTATTTCTTTGTTGTTGTGAACGAACATATGCTAATTTGTTTAAAGAAGTATAGTCGATTTATAATATTTAGTTTCAGGTGTACAGCATAGTGGTTCAATATTTTTACAGATTATACTCCATTAAAAGTCATTACAAGATAATGGCTGTAATTCCCTGTGCTATACAGTCTATCCTTGTTGCTTATTACATAGTCATTTATATCTCTTAATCCCATATGCCTATCTTGCCCCTCCCCATTTCCCTCTCCCCACTGGTAGCCACTAGTTAGTTTTCCATATCTGTGAGTCTGTTTCTGTCTCACTATATACATTTGTTTGTTTTATGTTTTACATTCCACATGTAAGTGATATCATACAGTATTTGTCTTTCTCTGACTTATTTTGCTAAGCATAATAACTTCTAGGTCCATCAACTTACAGGGCCTTTGGAAACATGATCCCTGCCCCTCCAGCGTGATTTCCTGCCGCTCCCCTCTCTGCGGTAACCTCCCAGCACTCGCCCACACCCCACCCACCAAACCTTCAGTCTGACACACTGATTTTCAGGTCCTCCAGTTTCTCCTTTGTGTATGCTCTCACCTCCGCTTGGAGAACCCCTCAAGCCATGCCCTCCTCCAAGACAGAGGTAGAGGCTACTGCATATGGCATGGTGGTGGTCAGAGCATGGACTTGGCACCTATTAGCCATGAGTCCACGGGCAAGTTACTTAACCTTTCTGTGTCTTAGTTACCTCTGCTGTTAAGTACCAAAGTCATGGAATTATTTGGATGACATGACTGACACAAGTACTGCATGTAGTACAGTCCTTGACACATAGTAAGCATTCGGGTGATCTTAACTTTTATTGTGATTAATTAGTTATTGAGAGTGAGCCAAGCACCGTGTTAGCCACTGAGGTGACAAAGGGGAAAGGATATTTCTATCCCTCATTAGCTAACAAAGGAGGAAAAAATATAGTTTCAATACAAAAATGATGTCTTTTCATAATTGTTATGAACAAAATGCCGAGTAGCAAAACGAGAACAAGTTCACTCCCCACAACAGCTGGAACAGAGGCTGGGAATGTGATTTGAGGTGCAGAGCAGGCATCAAGGAGAGAGGGATCTTTTAACATCTGGCCACTCATGTGCCCCAAGCCTAGAGCTTCTTGGGGTGCAGGATGAAAGCTGGTGGGGAGCATGGGGGAAGAGAGGCCAGCCATAGGCTTCATCCTCTCCATTTAATCCTTCTTCTCGAGGAGAAGTGAGGTTGAGAGTTGGAGATCGGATGGGGGCACAATGGAAATGAATCTAGGTGGCTTTTAGTTGAATGAAAATTGAGGGGTGGGAGGAGAGAAATCTCAAGACATGAGATGGGGGAAAAAAAGGCACCTCCTAAGACCCTTGGGACCATACAGGAAAACTTCTCCCCCTGTGATTTAGCCACAGATGAGGGTTAGCAATGAGGTCAGCGATATCCTAAAAGCATACTCTCAGATTTTAAGATACACCTTGAAATCTCACACTGTTATATTTAATATTTATTATTTGTGTGAAATAGGTAAAGTACTTTGTTGCTAATTGCAAACATATATATACTGTCTTTTATTATATACTCCCTCCCAGTAACTATGAGACTCTGTGTGGGGTTGGGGGAGGCCAAGGGAGCATGCCTTCTCTCACACATTTCTTTTCCTTATTGCATTATGACATTTTCTTTTTAAGTCTTATGAGTCTTTTCCTATTATTGTATAATTTAAGAGAGTATCTCAAGATCTGTACTCCAGTTCTTAGTCTTTAATTTTTTTTAATTCATATGATATATAGATTATTATACATAGTGCATATCATACAGAGATCGTGTATTTGGATAATCACTTATCCATTAATTATAGCTTCTTTCCTTAGCTAAAGAAAATCTGAGAAACATTGTGAGTCCTAACATTTAACTACAAATTTAAACAGTTTTGAAGATTTGTCAGAGATATTTGAGATGTGCTTTTACCATTTTTACCACTAACTTCTTATCCCTGATATTAAACTTAAATTCCTTATTTGCATATTTTAATAGTTTAGTAGGTTCTACTTTCTTCGTTTGCCTTTAAGTTAAACCAAAACTAATTCCTCAATTCATCTAACAGTCTAGTGCACGTTTTTGTTGTATTTAAAGGTCTCTAGATTGGTCTTTTACATATTAATTTCACTTTCTTACTTACCAGTTAGTGAATTTTAAATCTTAGAGATGGTGGAGTTCTCAAAATCACAGGAATTAAATTCCTTTTGCTTGCATGTAACTCCTCACATGTCACATAGCTTTCTTTTCCTTGTATCCCAATCAGAAATAAGACAGAAGCCTATCTTTATCTAAATATTATCTTACTTTTTTATCTGGTGAATGGAAACGGCTGTTAGATGATGGACATGTTTTTATAGATGACAGAGAAAATGTCAAGTAAAGGAATTTTTGTTCTTCTGGCTGATGGACGCAGTGCCGTGTGTACAATATATTTATCATGGGAGACATACTGGAGAGAAATGGTCTCCATGTAAAACCAGCCACGGCTGCACTACAAGGATAAAGTAAATGTGTCAGTGATGAAGGGGCTGTTATTCACAGCCAAACCATCAGTCGGCCATTGTGCTGGGGGTAGCTGAGTCACTGAGCGTATTCTGACTGTAACTGTGTGTACCAGCTGGTCCTGAACACTGAGCTTGTTGTTAATTTACCTCACATTTGTGGCTTCCTAGCGTTACCCATTCAGGGACATCAACTACATGATAAATTCTGTGTCTGAGATTATGTAATCTTTTGTTAGGGACCCATTAAGTATATTGTAAAGAAAATGGATGGCCACCCTTGGTTTTTCAAATGCAATATGTTTAAGGACCTTTATTCCCATGCACATAAATTAGGCAATTCAATTTATTATTTCTCCCAGCAAATGTAGTTTTAATCCAAATATGTCATTTTAATCCTTTAGGTTTTTTCCTGGCACAGAGCAAACAAAAATCTTCATGGTGCCTTGTGACAGTAATAAAACTTACACTCCTTAAGATAACTGTACTAAATCCTACAAATTCTTATTGTCATTTTCATTTAAAAAATAATATAACTAAGATTCAGAGAAGTTAAGTAATCTGTCTAAGGTCACAGAAATAATCAGTGGTAGACTGACATTTTAGTGCAGGTTACTAAACTCCTAAAGTTGAGCTTTTCCTCCTGGTTTACACTGACTAAATAAGGAATCCACCAAGTATTTAAAGGGTATCGGGGGGACCTTCAAGATGGCGGAGGAGTAAGACGTGGAGATCACCTTCCTCCCCACAAATACATCAGAAATACATCTACATGTGGAACAACTCCTACAGAACACCTACTGAACGCTGGCAGAAGACCTCAGACTTCCCAAAAGGCAAGAAACTTCCCCACATACCTGGGTAGGGCAAAATAAAAAGAAAAAACGTAGACAAAAGAATAGGGACAGGACCTGCACCTCTGGGAGGGAGCTGTGAAGGAGGAAAAGTTTCCACACACTAAGAAGCTCCTCCACTGGTGGAGATGGGGCGTGGGCAGGGGGGATGCTTTGGAGCCACAGAGGAGAGCGCAGCAACAGGGGTGCAGAGGGCAAAGCGGAGAGATTCCCACACAGAGGATCAGTGCCAACCAGCACTCACTAGCCTCAGAGGCTTGTCTGCTCACCCACCGGAATGGATGGGGGCTGGGAGCTGAGGCTTGGGCTTCGGAGGTCAGATCCCAGGGAGAGGACTGGGGTTGGCTGCGTGAACACAGCCTGAAGGGGGCTAGTGCGACAGAGCTAGCCGGGAGGGAGTCCGGGAAAAAGTCTGGACCTGACTAAGAGTCAAAAGACCATTGTTTCGGGGTGCTCGAGGAGAGGGGATTCAGAGCACCACCTAAATGAGCTCCAGAGACGGGCGTGAGCCACAGCTATCAGCGCAGACACCAGAGACGGGCATGAGATGCTAAGGCTGCTGCTGCAGCCACCAAGAAGCCTGTGTGCAAGCACAGGTCACTCTCCACATCTCCCCTCCCAGGAGCCTGTGCAACCCGCCACTGCCAGGGTCCCGTAATCCAGAGATAACTTCCCTGGGAGAGCACACGGCACATCTCAGTCTGTTGCAACCTCACACTGGCCTCTGCCGCCGCAGGCTCGCCCCGCATTCCAGTTATAACTACCATACCCCTCCCTCCCCCGGCATGAGTGAGCCAGAGCCCCCTAATCAGCCACTGTTTTAACCCTGTCCTGTCTGGGCGAGAACAGAAGCCTGAGGGCAACCTACATGCAGAGGTGGGGCCAAAACCAAAGCTGAACCCCAGGAGCTGTGCAAAAAAAGAAGAGAAAGAGAAATCTCTCTGTGTAGACTCAGGAGCAGCAGATTAAATCCCCACAATTACTTTTTTATTTCTTTTTTAAATTATTTTATTTTAGTTATTTTATTTTGTTTATTTATTTATTTTTCTTTCTTTTTTTCTCCCTTTTCTTCTCAGCCATATGGCTGACAGGGTCTTGGTGCTCCAACCTGGTGTCAGGCCTGAGCCTCTGAGGTGGGAGAGGCCAAGTTCAGGACATTGGACCACGAGAGACCTCCCGGCCCCATGTAATATCAATCGGCGGGAGCTCTCCCAGAGATCTCCGTCTCAATGCTAAGGCCCAGCTCCAGTGCTGGATGGCCCATGCCAAACAACTAGCAAGACAGGAACACAACCCCACCCATTAGCAGAGAGGCTGCCTAAAATCATAATAAGGTCACAGACACCCCAAAACACACCACCAGAAGGACAAGATACAGGCCCACCAGCAAGAACACAGGCACCAGTCCCCTCCACCAGGAAGCCTACACAAGCCACTGAACCAACCTTACCCACTGGGGGCAGACAACAAAAACAATGGGAACTACGAACCTGTAGCCTGCGAAAAGGAGACCCCTAACACAGTAAGTTAAGCAAAATGGGAAGACAAAAAATATGCAGCAGATGAAGGAGCAAGGGAAAAACCCACCAGACCAAACAAATGAAGAGGAAATAGACAGTCTACCTGAAAAAGAATTCAGAGTAATGATAGTAAGGATGACCCAAAATCTTAGAAACAGAATGGAGAAAATACAAGAAACATTTAACAAAGACCTAGAAGAACTAAAGAGCAAACAAACAATGATGAACAACACAATAAATGAAATTAAAAATACTCTAGAAGGAATCAATAGCAGAATAACTGAGGCAGAAGAACGGATAAGTGACCTGGAAGATAAAATAGTGGAAATAGGGCTTCCCTGGTGGCGCAGTGGTTGAGAATCTGCCTGCCAATGCAGGGGACACGGGTTCGAGCCCTGGTCTGGGAAGATCCCACATGCCGCGGAGCAACAAGGCCCGTGAGCCACAACTACTGAGCCTGCGCGTCTGGAGCCTGTGCTCCGCAACTAGAGAGGCCGCGATAGTGAGAGGCCCGCGCACCGCGATGAAGAGTGGCCCCCGCTTGCCGCAACTGGAGAAAGCCCTCGCACAGAAACGAAGACCCAACACAGCCAAAAATAAATAAAATAAAATAAATTAATTAAAAAAAAAAAAATAGTGGAAATAACTACTGCAGAGCAGAATAAAGAAAAAAGAATGAAAAGAATTTAGGACAGTCTAGAGACCTCTGAGACAACAATAAACATACCAACATTCGAATTATAGGGGTCCCAGAAGAAAAAGAGAAAAAGAAAGGGTGTGAGAAAATATTTCAAGAGATTATAGTTGAAAAATTCCCTAACATGGGACAGGAAATAGTTAATCAAGTCCAGGAAGCACAGAGAGTCCCATACAGTTAAATCCAAGGAGAAACACACCAAGACACATATTAATCAAACTATCAAAAATTAAATACAAAGAAAAAATATTAAAAGCAGCAAGGGAAAAGCAACAAATAACATACAAGGGAATCCCCATAAGGTTAACAGCTGATCTTTCAGCAGAAGCTCTACAAGCCAGAAGGGAGTGGCAGCACATATTTAAAGTGATGAAAGGGAAAAACCTACAACCAAGATTACTCTACCCAGCAAGGATCTCATTCAGATTCGATGGAGAAATTAAAACCTTTACAGACAAGCAAAAGCTAAGAGAATTCAGCACCACCAAACCAGCTTTACAACAAATGCTAAAGGAACTTCTCTAGGCAGGAAACACAAGAGAAGGAAAAGACCTACAATAACAAACCCAAAATAATTAAGAAATTGGTAATAGGAACATACATATCGATAATTACCTTAAATGTGAATGGATTAAATGCTCCAACCAAAAGACATAAACTGGCTGAATGGATACAAAAAACAAGACCTGTATATATGCTGTCTACAAGAGACCCACTTCAGACCTAGGGACACATACAGGCTGAAAGTGAGGGGATGGAAAAAGATATTCCATGCAAATGGAAATCAAAAGAAAGCTGGAGTAGCTATACTCATATCACATAAAATAGACTTTAAAATAAAGATACAGGAGACAAAGAAGGGCACTACATAATGATCAAGGGATCAATCCAAGAAGTAGATATAACAATTGTAAATATTTATGCACCCAACATAGGAGCACCTCAATACATAAGGCAAATGCTAACAGCCATGAAAGGGGAAATCGACAGTAACACAATAATAGTAGAGGACTTTAACACTCCACTTTCACCAATGTACAGATCATCCAAAATGAAAATAAATAAGCAGACACAAGCTTTAAATGACACAATAGACCAGATAGATTTAATTGATATTTATAGGACATTCCATCCAAAAACAACAGAGTACACTCTTCTCAAGTGCTCATGGAACATTCTCCAGCGTAGATCATAACTTGGGCCACAAATCAAGCCTTGGTATACTTAAGAAAATTGAAATCGTATCAAGTATCTTTTCCGACCACAACACTATGAGACTAGATATCAATTACAGGAAAAAAACTGTAAAAAATAAAAGCCCGTGGAGGCTAAACAGTACGCTACTGAATAACCAAGAGATCACTGAAGAAACCAAAGAGGAAATCAAATACCTAGAAACATGACAATGAAAACACAATGACCCAAAACCTATGGGATGCAGCAAAAGCAGTTCTAAGAGGGAAGTTTATAGCAATACAAGCCTACATCAAGAAACAGGAAACATCTCGCATAAACAACCTAACCTTGCACCTAAAGCAATTAGAGAAAGAAGAACAAAAAAACCCCAAAGTTAGCAGAAGGAAAGAAACCATAAAGATCAGATCAGAAATAAATGAAAAAGAAATGAAGGAAACAATAGTAAAGAGCAATAAAACTAAAAGCTGGTTCTTTGAGAAGATAAACAAAATTGATAAACCATTAGCCAGACACACCAAGAAAAAAAGGGAGAAGACTCAAATCAACAGAATTAGAAATGAAAAAGGAGAAGTAACAACTGACACTGCAGGAATACAAAGGATCATGAGAGATTACTACAAGCAACTATATGCCAATAAAATGGACAGCCTGGAAGAAATGGACAAGTTCTTAGAAAAGCACAACCTTCCAAGACTGAACGAGGAAGAAATAGAAAGTATAAAGAGACCAGTCACAAACACTGAAGTTGAAACTGTGATTAAAAATCTTCCAACAAACAAAAGCCCAGGACCAGGTGGCTTCACAGGCGATTTCTATCAATCATTTAGAGAAGAGCTAACACCTCTCCTTCTCAAACTCTTCCAAAATATAGCAGAAGGAGGAACACTCCCAAACTCATTCTACGAGGCCATCATCACTCTGATACCAAAACCAGACAAAGGTGTCCCCAAAAGAGAAAACTGCAGGCCAATATCACTCATGAACATAGATGCAAAAATCCTCAACAAAATACTAGCAAACAGAATCCAACAGCACATTTAAAGGTTCATACACCATGATCAAGTGGGGCTTATCCCTGGAATGCAAGGATTCTTCAATATATGCAAATCAATCAATGTGATACACCATATTAACAAATTGAAGGATAAAAACCATCTGATCATCTCAATAGATGCAGAAAAAGCTTTTGACAAATTTCAACACCCATTTATGATAAAAACTCTCCAGAAAGTAGGCATAGAGGGAACTTACCTCAGCATAATAAAGGCCATATATGACAAACCCACAGCCAACGTTGTTCTTAGTGGTGAAAAACTGAAACCATTTCTTCTGAGATGAGGAACAAGACAAGGTTGCCCACTCTCACCACTGTTATTCAACATAGTCTTGGAAGTTTTAGCCACAGCAATCAGAGAAGAAAAAGAACAAAAGGAATCCAAATCGGAAAAGAAGAAGTAAAACTGTCACTATTTGCAGATGACATGATACTATACATAGAGAATCCTAAAGATGCTACCAGAAAACTACTGGAGCTAATCAATGAATTTGGTAAAGTAGCAGGATACAAAATTAATGCACAGAAATCTCTTGCATTCCTATACACTAATGATGAAAAATCTGAAAGAGAAATTAAGGAAACACTCCCATTTCCCATTGCAACAAAAAGAATAAAATACCTAGGAATAAACCTACCTAAGGAGACAAAGCCCTGTATGCAGAAAACTATAAGACACCGATGAAAGGAATTAAAGATGATACAAACAGATGGAGAGATATACCATGTTCTTGGACTGGAGGAATCAACATTGTGAAAATGACTATACTACCCAAATCAATCTACAGATTCAGTGCAGTCCCTATCAAACTACCAATGGCATTTTTCACAGGACTAGAACAAAAAATTTCACAATTTGTATGGAAACATGAAAGACCCTGAATAGCAAAAGCAATCTTGAGAAAGAAAAAAACGGAGCTGGAGGAGTCAGGCTCCCAGACTTCAGACTATACTACAAAGCTACAGTAATCAAGACCCTATGGTACTGGCACAAAAACAGAAATATAGATTAGTAGAACAGGATAGAAAGCCCAGAGATAAACCCACACACATATGGTCACCTTATCTTTGATAAAGGAGGCAAGAATATACAATGGAGAAAAGACAACCTCTTCAATAAGTGGTGCTGGGAAAACTGGACAGCTACATGTAAAAGAATGAAATTAGAACAGTTCCTAACACCATACACAAAATAAACTTAAAATGGATTAAAGACCTAAATGTAACGCCAGGCACTATAAAACTCTTAGAGGAAAACATAGGAAGAATACTCTTTGACATAAATCACAGCAAGAACCTTTTTGACCTACCTCCAGAGAAATGGAAATAAAAACAAAAATAAACAAATGGGACCTAATGAAACTTAAAAGCTTTTGCACAGCAAAGGAAACCATAAACAAAGTGAAAAGATAACCCTCAGAATTGGCGAAAATACTTGCAAACGAAACAAGTGACAAAAGATTAATCTCCAAAATATACAAGCAGTTCATGCAGCTCACTATCAAAAAAACTTTCAATCCAATCCAAAAATGGGCAGAAGAGCTAAATAGACATTTCTCTAAAGAAGGTATATAGATTCCCAATAAACACATGAAAGGATGGTCAACATCACTAATCATTAGAGAAATGCAAATCAAACCTACAGTGAGGTATCACCTCACCCCAGTCAGAATGGCCATCACCAAAAAAATCTATAAACAGTAAATGCTGGAGAGGATGTGGAGAAAAGGGAACCCTCTTGCACTGTTTGGTGGGAAGGTAAATTGATACAACTACTATGGAGAACAGTATGGAGGTTCCTTAAAAAACTAAAAATAGAACTACTATAGGACCCAGCAATCCCACTCCTGGGCATATACCCTGAGAAAAACATAATTCAAAAAGATACATATACCACAATGTTCATTGCAGCACTATTTACAGTAGCTAGGACATGGAAGCAACCTATGTGTCCGACAGATGAATGGATAAAGAAAATGTGGCACATATATACAATGGAATATTACTGAGCCATAAAAAGAAATGAAATTGAGTTATTTGTAGTGAGGTGGATGGACCTAGAGACTGTCATACTGAGTGAAATAAGTCAGAAAGAGAAAAACAAATACCATATGCTAACACATATATATGGAATCTAAAAAAAAAAGGTTGTTCTGATGAACCTAGGGGCAGGACAGGAATAAAGACACAGAGGTAGAGAATGGGCTTTAGGACACGGGGAGGGGGAAGGGTAAGCTGGGACGAAGTGAGAGAGTAGCATTGACATATATACACTACCAAATGTAAAATAGCTAGCTAGTGGGAAGCAGCTACATAGCACAGGGAGATCAGCTCGGTGCTTTGTGACAACCTAGAGGGGTGGGATAGGGAGGGTGGGAGGGAGACACAAGATGGAGGGGTTATGGGGATATTTGTATATGTATAGCTGATTCACTTTGTTATACAGCAGAAACTAACACAACATTGTAAAGCAACCATACTCCAATAAGATGTTAAAAAAAATAAAGGGTATCAATAAAATACAAAACAATTGATTAACTTTTAGAAGCAAAATGTTTTTTAAAAAGCTCTTATAATAATCAGAACCTGAAAAAATAGACTGTGATAGTTTAACTCTGAAAATTAAAGATAATTCCATAAAATCATTTTATTACTTTATGTGCTGCTTGAAATAGTATTAATATTTATTTAATAGTATTAATTATTAATTAATTATTAATTATTAATATATTAATAGATGTAAATGTTAGATATAGTTATAGATATAGTTAAAAGATATAGCTAACTATTGTCTTACAGAACACGAGTGCCCTAAAAAATGGTGTTAGGTTCAGTACACAACTCCAACCAATATAATAAATAAAAATAATAAAATAACAATAAATGCTGAAATGGGAACAATATTTTTGAATATTAACTGATATATTTTTCATTTCCCTTAAATCATATGCTCTTGTCTATATCTGCAATATCTAGTAGAAATATAAAATGAACCACATATATGATTATTAATTTTCTAATAGTCATATTTTTAAAAAGCAAAAACAAAGGTTAAAGTTTGAAAATATATTTTATTTAACAAAGTATGTCTAAATTTTCACATTTCAACATGTGTCAATATAAAAATTATTAATGAGATATTTTGCATTCCCTTTTTTGCAAAGTTTTCAAAATCCAGTGTCTATTAGTCTTTTGCAATTCATCTCAGTTCTGATACTACATTTTCATCTCAAGTATTTGATCTCTATTGAGGTTTCATAAAATTTACAGTGTAAAAGTAGAAGCACATACCCAGTTTGTTCCAAACATATTTAAAAGTTTTCTAATAATCAAAGCAAGGACCAGTTTTAAAACTGAAATTAACTAATATTAAAAATGCAGTCCCTTGGTCCCACTGTCCACGTTTCCAGTGCTCAGTAGCTCTAGCTAGTAGCTACCATATTGGGCAACATAGCTCTAGGATTTCTCGTCTGTTATTCAGTGTGTCAGAGAAGGACATGCCATAAGAGAAGGGCCAACATCTATCTCCCCATTTCCCTGTCCACTAGCTCCTGGTAGCCCCCACTCTACTCTCTGCTTGTATGGGTTTGACTATTTTAGATTGCACATATAAGTGAGATCTTGCAGTATTTGTCTTTCCTCGCCTGGCATATTTCACTTAGCATAATGTCCTTCAGGTTGATCCGTATTGTCTCAAATGGCAGGACTTCCTTCTTTTTTAATCCTGAATAGTATTATATCTATACATACCACACAGATATAATGTATAGCAATGTAACTACACTGTATTGTATACTTGAAATTTGGTAAGAGAGTAGGTAGATCTTAAATGTACACATACACACAAAATGGTAACTATGTGAGGTAAAGGTTAC
Organism: Balaenoptera musculus; assembly: GCF_009873245.2. Classification (NCBI taxonomy): domain Eukaryota; kingdom Metazoa; phylum Chordata; class Mammalia; order Artiodactyla; family Balaenopteridae; genus Balaenoptera; species Balaenoptera musculus. The sequence continues at coordinate 87,205,628 of NC_045785.1, read as the reverse complement.
ATTAATTAGCTTGATTATGGTGATCACTTCACAACGTACACATATATAAAAACAGCAAGTTGTATACCTTAAGTATATCGATTTTTTTAATTTGTCAATTATACCTCAATAAAACTGGAAAAAGAAAAGAGAGATGGGCCAGTACCAATTAGAAAAGGAAGACAATGTTTGGCTTCAATAGTCAAATCTCTCTTTGTCAAAAGAGAACAGGAATTTCTAAATTCCAAAGCTACCTTTACATACCAAAAGCAAAATTTGAAGATCTGTGTATTTTATTACAAAGTAATAATAAAGAGTACACAGGATATAATATAAACAGGATGGTACCGCCAACATATAGGAGGGGAAGGTGGCAGACTTTCTCCCTCCCTCATTCTGTTCCTCTTCAGTGCAGGATGGATGCCCATGATGAAGTTTAGGTCAGTTAGGGGAAAAAAAGTAGCTGCATGCTCTATACAATCTAGGTTTAGTACATAAAATTTATGGCTTCAATAGACCACCATTTATTATGCTTCCCCAACACAGCCCTGAAAGGTCTGAATTATGTGTACACAAATCTGGTACAAAGTCCATGGTCTTTCTACCATTGCATTACCTCTCATCACAATTCTATTACATACCCTATCAAATACATTTACATTGCAATTTGGCAAATTTATGATCATGGATAAGTATGGATATAATAATAAGACTTTCAAGACACTGCACACCTGGCCTAATAAATGAACACTCCAAATTTTGTTCAATGTCTCTGTAGCAATTTGCAAATAAGTCTCCAGTGGAGTGCCATGGAATTCTACCCTTGACACTGCCTTGTTATTGGTGATCTGTATGGTGCTAAGAAGAAGCTGAGAGAAAGAGGACTAATTTGATAGATGTCAACCTGAAAGGTCAAAAGGGTTTTAGCAAGGTGAAATGCTATTCTGAAAACAATTAAGAAATTTGATTTTTTAAAAATAATCCCAGGAATCCAAGATAAGAAGAACTTGGTGGGGCATCAGTCCATGTGAGGTTGGAAACAAACAATATGACCAGTAGTAATGCTATGTGGTTATTAAAAAAAACAAAACCCAAGAAACCTATTGCTTCTTAGGATATATGAAGCAAAGTAGTCAAAACCTGGAAATCAGTTTAAAGAATCCATCCTAACCTGATTATGAATTGTAGATTCATGAGTAAGACTATAGGGTGCAATCCGAATAAACCCACACATTATGGTCAATTAATCTATGACAAAGAAGGCAAGAATATACAATGGAGGAAAGACAGTCTCTTCAATAAGTAGTACTGGGAAAACTGGATGGCTACCATTCTCTAACACCATATACAAAAATAAACTCAAAATGGATTAAAGACGTAAATGTAAGACTGGATACTATAAAACTCCTAGAGGAAAACATAGGCAGAACACTCTTTGACATAAATCACAGCAATATTTTTTTGGAGCGGTCTCCTAGAGTGATGGAAATAAAAACTAAAATAAACAAATGGGACCTAATTAAACTTAAAAGCTTTTGCACAGCAAAGGAAACAAAATGAAAAGATAGCCTAAGGAATGGGAGAAAATATTTACAAACAATGCTACAGACAAGGATTAACTTCCAAAATATGGAAACAGCTCATACAGCTTAATATCAAAAAAAAAGACAACCCAATCATTTTATACATAAGGAGTTCAAGGCTTAGATAGGTTGAATAACTTGTTTAAGTAAGTGACAGAGCCAGGACTCAGACCCAAATCTCATTGCTTCCAGAGCAGGTAATCTAATCACTATGCCACAGTTATCCCTTATGGATCATTTTTACAAATTCCAGTCCATTCATTCATTCACGCATGAAGCAGATATTGATTGATTATCGTAGTTTTCTTTTGACACCATGACAAAATACCACAAACTTAGGAACTTAAAACAACCCAAAGTTATTATCCTAGAGTTCCATAGATCTGAAGTCCAGCATGGTCTCACTGGGCTAAAATCAAGGTTTCCGCCTGGCTGCATCCCTTCAAGAGGCTCTAGGGAGAATTCATCCCCTGCCTTTTCCAGCTCCCAGAGGCTATCTGAATTCCTTGGTTGGTTGCTCCCTTTCTCCATCGTCAAAGATGGCAGCATAGCATCTTCAGATCTCTTTCTGACTACAGCTAGGGAAGGTTATCCACTTTTAAAGACTCATGTGATTTGGTGACATATTCACAAGTTCCTAGGATTAGAGCTTCGGCATTGTTAGGGGGCTGATATTCTTTCGATCACAGGTGCCTACCCTGTACCAGGTTTTGATCCAGGCAATATGAGATAGACAAGGAGGAGAAAGACAATAGCAAGTAAACACATGCATATGCAAGACAATTTCTGATAGCGTTGTGTGTTTTCTGACAATAAAAGAGTTCAAAAATTCACTTTTCCCCAAGCATGCCATTCATGCATTCATTAATTCAACATTTTTGAATACCTACTACATAAAAGGAGTTCTATGCATTTCAGGTAGAATGGTGAATGGACAGAGGCTTTATTCTAATGGAATATTCTCATGGAGGCAACAGATATACATACACAGAAATGGGGAACATGATTTTAAATAGTGACAAATGCTATGAAGAAAATCCTCCATACTCTTTCTCTTGTGCCTTTGCATTTTTCATTTATTCGTTCTTTTATTCAGTAAGTCTAGTAAGTCTTTTGAGTGCTTACTGTGTTTCAGGCAAAGTGCTAACTAAGCTCAGGGCTTACACTCCAGATTTGGCTTCTGTGTCCTCACTGTAGAGAAGGGAACAACTCAAATTAGTATAAACCACACATTGTGGTAAGTGTTCTGGGAGAGGACGACGCAGGTGCTTGGGGAGCGCATAGCAGGGTTACGAATGCTGTCCCTGGATCTAGGACACCTTTTCCCCCCATATCCCCTTTGCCGGGAGCTCGTACTCATCCTTCTGGATCCAACCTAGATGCCTCCTCTTTGAATAACAGTTTCAGATGTATAGTAAGTGCTTAACAAACACAAACATTTGTGTTTTTATTTTTGTTTTATAGTAGTATTGTTTTAAAATTGTACAGTGCTTTCTCATTGACCCAAGAGATAGATTAATATTCTCACAAGTGAGTCCATTCACTTTACTACATGGGCATTGAGATTATATTTAGTAAAAGCAAACAAGTAAGCAAAACCCCTTTATATGTGTGTCAATTATTGCATATATTGTATAAGCAAGGAAAAAAAATGTGTAGAAGAATATACACCTCGCTGTTAGCAGGTAGCAAATGACTGGTTTTAACTTTCTGCATCTTGGGGCTAATAGATATTCATGGAATTGATGAATAAGAACTGCCTAATAATGGCTAAATGGCTTGGCCTATAAGGTAGTGAGCATTCACTGACCCTTGAGGACTGAGCAGATACCATCCTGCTCAGATTATACACCCTTCTGTTTGTGTTTTATTTTAGCTACATTTTGACATCTGGTAAACCTAGATGGTTTCATAAGTGAATTAAAAACCAAGAGAGCATAAATAATCAATTCCTGTCCTGTGTCCAACTTGCTTAATAGATTCTCATGCTATAATTTCCTCTTCTGCAAATTAGGTATAATAGACCTTCTGTAAGGATAACACAATTAGACTGGTTAAAACGCACTTACAATCATAAAGTACCAAAAAGTTCCCTAGTACATATAAGTGCAAACTCAAATTTTTCTTTTGTGACATCCATGTCAACTGATTATGCTACAGAAAAATCTGTGCATTATAAAACACTACAGTGATCCACTTTAAAGTTGAAATTATTTGAAGAAATGTCGTCCTTCTCCCATAACGCTTAAAATTCAATTTTCTTCTGTTCTGGTTCTGGACATTAAGTGGGGATCTGGTGGGGGAAGAGCCAAATCCCAGGCTATTCCTAATATAGAAGCCTTTTCATGAGTTTGCATAGTGGCCAGACTGTGTCTTGGGACCCTTTATAAACATGCTTAAGTCATAGAGCATCTTAGGAATGAACTCAAATTCAAGAGACACTTCAGAGGATTGTAGCCCAAGGTCACAGATTACTACAGGCCTACACAACTTGGATAAGTTAGGGCTGAGCTCTATCTGTGATGGCCTCTGGGGTTGAAGGAGAAGGCAAATGTTTTCCAAAGCCATACAGATTCTGTAGGAGATTTCCCACACAAACCACATATATACTACTTCCTACTTCTTCCTAATAGTAGAGTATAGATGTAGCCTCACTGCTATGTACTATGGTGGCCTTCTTTCCCCTATTTTTAATTTCATTTCTCTTGCATTCACTGATACTTAGCTTATGTCCATTTTCTCTAGGCAAGAAATCAATCAAGAAAGAAACGAAGGTTAAAGGCACCAAAGTGCTTTACCCCTACTTCCCACTGACATCTCTCCTTCTCAAAAGTGCCACCCCCAATAGTTAAGTTGTATATTCTTCATAGTAAGCTTTGTCTTGAGTCAATTTTTTCATCTATAAAATGAAGGTAATGATGATTTCTTACTAATATGGTTATTTTGAGGATTTAATAAGTAAAGTAAAATGCTTAGAACATTGCCTTGAACAGCCATCGTTCATTAAATCATAGCTATAATAATTATTAGCGGTATTAATACTATTCAGTTATCATTTCACATTCATTTTGTTTTAATAAGGATAGGATGTCTTTAGCATTCTGACAGATGTGAAGAAATGCGTAGGTAAGAAGTCAGTAATCAGCCACATAGCTGTGTTACAGAAAATCCCAGAAGCAGCTCAAATTTCACTCCCTGTTTATATGCACGAGTCAAATAAGGAATTACTCTATTAGGTGCGTCACTGGACACCTGAAGTGGTGTGATATTTTTGCCTTGTTACTCATGTGTGAAAAACTCTTTAATATATTCTCTCAGAATGGCAAAAGCACCATTTTCTCTTTCTCATCTCCTCCTATTTCCCTCTCGTGTATACTTATTCTTCTTAACTGAGATTATTTAGCTCTTTCAAGCACAGGCTTAGAATACACAGACATAGCTCTGAAGGTCATAGGCCCAAAATGGAGATAATCCAGCTCTTTTTTTTCCTAGAGTATCGGGACCAGGGATAGATTGCAAAGAGCTAGAACTTGGCTAGGTAGAAGCCTTGTATCACATGAACTGTTTAAATATTCATACAGTGTGTACTGGCAGCTAACAGGGCTGCAAACTTGCCCAGAAAAAAAAAAAAGAAAAGATAATTACTGAATTTCATAGCATTCTAAAATGGCTGCCATGAACTAAAAGCATAAGTGCTGATTTTGGTTTAATCTCTTAGACAAATGTATTTTTTATTCAACTGAGGACAATAGGCAAGTGGTTATACACATTTCTAAGTATTTTTCTGATTATATTATCAGTATCAGATTCTGACATTAATATCATAAAAACTGATTCTACTGTCAAAGCCATCTCTTTTTTTTTTTTAACAAACATTGCCCTTTATTTTTTATTTTTTTTAAATTTTTTATTTCATTTATTTATTTATTTTTGGCTGTGTTGTGTCTCTGTTGCTGCAAGTGGTCTTTCTCTAGTTGTGGCAAGCGGGGGCTACTCTTTGTTGTGGTGCACGGGCTTCTCATTGCGGTGGCTTCTCTTGTTGCAGAGCACGAGCTCTAGGCGCATGGGCTTCAGTAGTTGTGGCACGTGGGCTCAGCAGTTGTGGCTCACGGGCTCTAGAGCGCAGGCTCAGCAGTTGTGGCGCACGGGCTTAGTTGCTCCGCGGCATGTGGGATCTTCCGGGCCAGAGCTTGAACCCGTGTCCCCTGCATTGGCAGGCGGATTCTTAACCACTGCGCCACCGGGGAAGCCCCAAAACCATCTCTTTAATAATTACTTTACTAGTGACTTGAAATAATAACTGACACATTTCCTTCACAGTCAACAGATTCACTTATATAGGAACACATGGTTTAAGTTATGAGCAATTGAGCTGTAGAATGAATCAGATTGGGGGAAAGACTGGGTTTTTTGAGCATTGTGGCTCACAACTTGAAGACATGGAATTCTGTGCCGTCAGCTGACACTTAACTGTTCTTCTTAGCATATGTGAAGATGCCAAAAATATAGGTGTTTACTAATTGTTTTGTTTTGGCTTTAGCTGACACATTTCCCCCATCAGAGTTAAATTTTTTTTATTGTCCTAATGCTGGTTGATAAAATTTGGTTAAAACAAAGTAATTTCACAGTTTCAGGTAACAGCATAAAAGCAAACCTTGGCACTGTATTGAACTCTAAATTCTTTTTTCAAAGTAGTATCTGTTTAGTGGAAATCCACTCCATTTTGTTTTTTATAGCTATACTCACAAGTTCTAATTTTTATAAAGTGTGCATCCTCTCCATATGGTATACAAAAATGTAAATATTAAAAACATTCATTCATCAGTTTTCCCCTTCTAATAGTATTGATCTAAAATGTAAATTCAGATGAAACAAGAATAAGTACATTAAAAGTTTAAAAAAGGTCACTTGGAATGTCTGCACTGTAATTACTATTACATAAGAATTGACCATTAGTCAATATAAGGTAAGTAAAATTAACTAATCACTACTTTTAAACTCTACTTTTAAGAAACTTCTTCCAAAAAATTCATAAACTTCAGTTAATTATTTGAACTATATAGGCATATCTATGTCAATAAATATATATATGTACAGACACATATATGAGGTGTATATCAAGGAAATACGTTCATGGAAAGTCATGTTTTTCATTTACTATTTCAGATGTACATTACCAACACAATCAAAGCCAAAGGAACAAGACTTGCTAAGCCCGTCCTATGCCTGGGCTTAATGTGTTTGGCCTTTCTTACTGGGCTCAACAGAGTAGCAGAATATCGAAATCATTGGTCCGATGTGATAGCAGGCTTTCTGGTTGGAATATCTATAGCAGTATTTCTGGTAAGTACAAATTTCTTTAAATATAATTTGTTTCTTAATTAACGTGTATAACCACCTATTAGAAAATACAGTTGTGAATCACTGGGTTTAGTTGTCAAAAGGTGGTATAGCAAATAGAAATATATATGTTTTAAGTCATTCGTTTCTTCCTGCTCCCTCATTTATTCTGCCTAAGGTCAGGTTTGGGGTTGAAGAAAACGCATTGGGTTGGCCAAAATGTTCGTTCGGGTTTTTCATAACATCTTACAGGAAACCTGAATGAACTTTTTGGCCAACCCAATATATTCTACATTTAAAGGTGAACAAAATATTTTCATGTAAAAGGGAACAGGGCTAAAAACACTCATGCCTCCCCAGATGGTTTTTAAAACTGGGTTGTTTGAATATTTTAAAAGTTTCCTCATGGCACTTTGCATCCTGGAGTATGTAGACCATCCCAAAGTGCCCTGGTGCCTCGGCACCGTACTCTCAGTGAGCCGCCAAGTCTCAGCACCTGATAACAGGTGAACCTCACTTGTGAGATGAACCGGTTCCCTGCAGTGACTAAAAACCCAGGGATAGTTTCCAAGACAACGTTGTGCAAATCAGATTTTGCCAAGGAATGAAGAGCATACGTAGTGACTTCTCATGAAGTCATCTCTACTCTTATGATAAAATCCCCTTGGAATATTTCTATAGGTTTTAGTTGTTGGAAAATATACTTCAGTCTGGCTGTAGAATTAATCAATCCATTATAAGTATGGATATTCTACCCAGATGGAAAAATGTGTAGACTACTGTATAAATCAAAACATACTTTTGCATTGACACATTATAAGAAACACTTTATTTTAATTTTAATTACATTTAAATTGTTTCTCCAGAGTAATTTTCCTTCTTCAGCTTATTTTCACTAGTTCATAAGCAGTAAGCAAAAACTTATACGAACCTTTCTTCTACCAAAGATTTGGGCACTATCTATGCGCCGGGCATTTTAGGAGGTTATTTCTTCTGGAACTTCCTGTGGTAAAGTGGTGACTATCCCCTGATCCCTCTCTAGACCCTGTGCTGCTTTTCTTGCTGATGTCACTCCCTCTGATGTCCAAAGTCCTGGGGGACTTAGGCTCAACCCCCTCGGTTTCCCAGAGATATCCTGTAGCCTCAGGAAAACGGGGGCCCACCCACACTTGGGCCAAAACCTTTCCCTTGCTGTCACTTATCACAATTGAAACAGGTTAACTTTTTATAAAACAAAACAAAACAAAAAGCATCTTACATAAATCCTAAGAAAATAATCATAGGCAGGGCAAAGAGCATACCAAAAGCCAAAGTTTTAAAACACTGCTGTCAGATGTAACTGCGTGTCAGCTCTACGGGTCCAGAACATCTTTGCTCGCATCTCATCAGGCTTCGTCTTATCCTCCTGTGGCTGTTACCATCTTCCCTTTACTGCCAGTGAACGTCGTGACACCCTGCGTTGCGAAATCTAGAGCCCTCATGTCTTCCCTGTCGCTTCCTTATCTGAGAACCATGTGGTGAATGATGAGTTGGACTACGGATCCCCCTTGGGTTCAAGACCCTCCTACTGCACATATTTAGAACATTCCACAGGCCCCTTCAGACATTCCCACGCACCCAGGAAAAGGACCTTATAAAAAGGTCATGTGAAAATGCTTCAGCCACGTAATGACTAAACAAGCTTTTATACGTTCATTCCCAACTCTTTATGAATGTGAGTGCCTACAGGTGCCAGGCAAGGTGTCAAGAACAGGGGCTGCAAGGAGGCTCAGACAAACATGACCTGTCTTCTGTGGGAATCTGTTTCCGGTGTCAGGCAGTAATAGTCAGGTTATTCCCTCAAACATTCCCTCCCTCTCTTCTTTCATGAAACAAACATTTACTGAGACCCTATTCTAGTCCAGGCACTGTGCTTGGTGCTGGGAATAAATACACGAAGAAGATACAATCCAGGTACTCAAGTAGATCGCAGTCAGGTGGGACAGAATGGACACAAAGAGTTCTATAGAGGGTAAATGTAATGGTAGAGGTACATATACTCAAGAGATCTACCCTGTTGGGATTAGGGACAAATCAGAAAGAGGAGATAATTTATAAACTTGAAAAGTTCGTAAGGCAGGTAGGTCTAGCCTGGGACATAAGGAATGAGGGGCAAAGAGCACAGTGCACAGAGGCAGTATGAAATGCTTCATAAAATAAGTATGTATGAAGCCTCTCCTATAGTCTAGGTCCAAGGCGCCATGTGCATATGAGAGAACATGGCACCCGGAAATGGTACCATTCATCCAGCGCGAGTGACGAGAAAGGGGAATGGAAGAGCACACAGGGGAATTCCCTGAATGGCCTTGTGTGTTATGACAATAACTTAGACCTTTGTTTAAAAACGTAGGTGATTTGGGAGCCTCTGTCAGGGTCCAAGTGAGTTGAAACAGAGAAAAACAGCCTGGTTGAATCTGAATCCCAGCTTCTTTATCTACTCAGTTTGTGCCGTTAAGCAACCCTCAGTTTCTTCCTCTTTAAAGGAGGCTATAAACAGCCTCCTTAAAGGATTATTGTAAGGATTTATAAAGGTTAAACAAAATGGTGTGTATATTCAGTGCATGGCCACATGGGTGACTGAAATAATTTCAGTAAGTGAGAGTTTGTTTCCTGTCAGTCCTTTTACTTCCTGATAAGATTTGTGCTTTGGGGAAAATATGTTTTCTGGAAAATAAAACTCCAGGTGAAGATAGAGGAGACAAGTTATGCAGAACCAGGGAAATAAGATGGCACAAATCGGGCCTCTGAGGGCAGAGAGAGGGGAGGCTATCGGGAGGTATTTGGGAGGTGGAATGTTTTGGAGCTTGATGGAACATTGGAGACGATGAGGGTGAAGCAGGCAGCAATCTATGATGATTCTCGGATTTCTCATTTGGGCAACTAACTAGAATATTTATTTCAAGCAGTGACTACCTCTCTGGCTTACAATATGCTGGGGTGTTTCCAGTGATCCTGCAGTGTGTGCAGATCAGTAAAATGATTCCAAAATAAAATTAACACTAACCTACTCCAAGCCTCTGCGTGTCAGTTGAAGGCATTCACATCCCCCATCACACACACCTGGTGTCTAGCGTTTGCCTTTGACTCACTCTCCTCCTTCACCCCCACACCCAGTGGTTGATCTAGTTCCAGTTCGTTTCCACTACAGAGTCTTTCTCCCATGTCGTATTTCTGTACTGTTCTGACCATAACCTCTCGATTTTAGAGATCAAAACTTCTTTCCTCTATTATTATGTCAACGGTTTCCTAGCTGCCTGCTCACTTCAGACTCTCCTCCAAATACCTCACATTCTGCTTCATACACATGATACCATAATTCATTGCCAATAACAAAGCAAAACAAACAAACAAAACCCTCTTTCCTGCTGCATTAAATCAGACACTTCCATTGGACTTCTGGGATCCTCCATAGTCTGGCTTCACTCTTCCCGGCCAAGTTTATGTTTCCCTCATTACAGTGGAACTCCTGCACTTGGAATCCAGTCAGTTTTCTTCCTCTCTTACACAGATAGGCTCTATCCGGCCTGTACGTTGCCTCAGCTGGAACACCCACTCCTCTGTACAGTTTAGAGAGCAAAACAGGAGTGCGAGTCAGACAAACCTAGGTTGAATCCTTCTGTTGCCACTTTTTTTTTTGACACTTTTGCTGGATGTGTGACATCATACAAGTCACTTAGCCCCTCATCATCCCTAAAATAGTGAGGCCTCCCCTGAACTGTATTTAAAGTGAATACCCCTCCCCAAGGACTCCTTTTCTCATTTCCTATTCACTTTTCTCCACTGCGTAATTCAACTTTTAATATACCACATATAATATTTTTGCTTTTGTTTTTTGCTATCAAACCCACTGGAATGTAAGCCACTCACAGAGAAGGTGTTTATTTGTTTTCGTCACTGTGTATTCTCAGTACTGGGTCTGGTACATAGGAGGTTCTCAGGAAATATTTAATGAATGAATGAATGAACTGTTTTATTTACTTCCCAGAGCTCTTTTGAGGATTAAGGGAAATCACATATATAATAAAGGCTGTCGAGTATGTGGTACAGAGAAGGCTTTAGGTATCATGGTCTTCACCTTTGATGACTGTATTCAAATCCTTTATGCACTTGAGATTTTTCTTAGACAAATCCCAGCTTCCCCAGGAAGTGTCCCTGATTACATGGTTCTCCCATTTTTCCTGAATTTCCACTGCACTTGAAGTCAGTTCTGTTACAATCTAACAAGTAATTACCTTCTGTAGTAAATTTATTATTCTTATCTCATGTGCCTTTTCTTCAAAGTTAGAGAACACAATCCCCAAGCTTAGGAAAATACAAAGCAAGTACTAGTTGAACAATAGCTGTAGATTGACTAATATTGTTTTATAAAAATGTGTGCCTCAAAGCACTTACAACAAAGATGCATATTAGTGTCCAGCAGAAAAGTTCAAGTTTACTGAGCCAAAGCAAAAGCTTGTCGGGTTGACATATGTAATATCATAATAATCATAATAGGAATTATTTGAATACTCTTTACTATATTAACTCAATTAATCCTCATAACAGCATGTTGAGATGTAGTTATTATTGTCCTCATTTTTCAGATAAGAGAAACAGGTCTCGTTATATTAAGTAACTTGCCTGGGCTCACAAAGTTCGAAATGAAAGAGCCCAGGATTAAGCCCCAGGCCTGTTTGACCCCAAAGCCCATGCACATAGCCCCATACAACAGAGATGTTTTATTTGCCACAAGGAAGAGGGAAAATGATCACAGATGAATCAGATTAATTTATTATCACTACCGGAAAAAGGAAACAAAAATCTATGTGTAATGGTGACTTAGGAGTGTCATTTTTTGGAAGAGAGGGTAGAATTACACTCACGGAAACCACTAATGTAAAAATAGAATGTTTCAAAAGAAAATCACTTTAAATTATACAGGAACGTTAGAAAATTTGAGAATTTTTAGGCTGGATACATACATGCTCATTCATTAATCTGTTCATTCACGGTGGCACTGAGAATACAATAGTGATGAAAAATAAAACCGTGTCTGCTACCATGGAGCTGATAACCTTGAAAGAGAATCACATCAACCAAAATACTATGCTAACAGATGTATAATTTCATATAGAGATAGGTGCTTGGCTGAAAAGAATCACAGGTCCTTGCCAACAAGCAAACAAACAAAAACAGCCTGGGGTCAAGGAAGACTAGTAAGGAAGTGGAGGGGAGATGGCGATACCACAGATGAGTAAGATATGGTGCCCAAAGACAGTGGAGATGAGTATTCCAAGCAAAAGGTAGTGAAAGGGAGCAGAAGGTGTTTGGATAACCAAGAAGGAAGGTTGAAAGGTGGGCTAGAGTTTACACTTTAAGAGAAATGAGAAGCGAAGCCACAAAGTGGTTTTAGAAGGTTGACATGATACAATTTGCATTTTAGAAAGACCATTCTCACTTCTTTGTAGAAAGGGATCAGAGGAAGCCAAGATTGGATTTAGGGAGACTTTAGAAAGCCATGCAGGAATTCAGGCAAGTGGTGGTGATTGCTTAGTCAATGGAGTCGGTGTCGGAGATAGAACAAAGCAGATATAAGAAATCAAAATCTTTAGGAAGGAAAATTGAGCAAATTGAGTGACTGGTTGAGTATAGGAGGTGTCCAAGTTGTCAGCCTCGTGCAACTGCATTAGGGGAACAGGAATGTGAGTGGTATTGCCTTTCCCTGAGAGAGTCCAGAAAAAGATCAAGTTTTGGAGTAGGGCCAGGAGATGGGCGCATCTTGGGTTTTATTTTGAACATTTGTTGCATTTTTCATACCTTTGCCAACCAAAGAAATGGAGCTAACTTGCTAATCTATTGCAACCTCTTCACTTTCAAATTGAGAAGACTGAGACCTAGAGGACTGTTCAAGAACTTACAGACTCAGGATCAAAAAAACAGGTCAATTGCTTTTCTTTGACTATTTTTCTAATAGGATATCAGTTTCATACTTGTGAACGTTACAAGACTTACTAAATATTTGAATATGAGTCTAGGGAAGATTTGGTAATTTCCTTCCTTATGATTTAAATAATAACAGTAATGAAGAGTAATCATTATGCTAATAAATGCTTTAATGAATATCTACTCTGTGTTAGGCAATTAAATATTTCACATGTGAATTCTTAGCTGCTTCAATGGGGTGTTGTCCTGACCCTCAATTAAGGCAAAGAGATAACTGATAATACCTTTCAAAGAGTTTTCCAAACCTAAATAGCATAAAAAGCAATTATACTAATTTCAGTAGCCCATATTAACTCTAGATGAATCTTTCTTCATCTGATGACTTCCTTTTGTCTATGTACATAGTTATTTTAGCAAATTTTAATTCAGAAGAATTTGTAGCAATGTTTTTCATCTGCCGATTTTCCATTAATTTATAATATTAATGAAAAGGGAAATGTGAGTGTGTGTGTATATATTTTATGAAATGGGTATGAAGCTGCTGTTTGTTATGTTGTTGTTGGCTAAAATTCTTGATTATATTCTTTGTGCTCTTGGCAGTAGTCAGTTGGCAAACTACAGCCCATAGGCAAAATTTGGTCTGCTGCTTATTTTTTCTTAAACTTTTTATTTTATATTGGAGTATAGTTGATTAACAATGTTGTGATAGTTTCAGGTGTACAGCAAAGTGATTCAGTTATACATATGCATGTATCTATTCTTTTTCAAATTCTTTTCCCAATTAGGTTGTTACAGATTATTGAGCAGAGTTCCCTGTGCTATACAGTAGGTCCTTGTTGGTTATCCATTTTAAATACAGCAGTGTGATAAGTTGTATTGGGACACTGATATGCCTATTCCTATATGAATTGCCTCTGGCTGCTTTCACACCAAAATGGCAGAGCTGAGTACTTGCTGCAGAGATTGTATGCCTGCAAAATCAAAAACATATACTCTCTGCCCATTACAGACAAAACACTATCTATTAGTCCTTTGCAGGGTCAACATTTGATAGAAGGATTATCAAGTACCCATCTCTAAGCCTTTGCCATCCCTTACTTTAAACATCTTGATGGTAGTGATGAAGCTGAGGTATCAAATTATCAGGCTTTGATCTATGCTTCTGATCTGTAATTATTCAAGGAAGTGGAAGGATAATAAGTATATAGCAATTTGCAAGGAAATTTTTTTTCTGAGATAAAGTCTCAGAGTATGTGTTATTTTGAAGATTTGAAAATTTTATTTAAAAACTGGAGAGTAACCAAGATCTAATTGGCCTTTGAAAATATTCAGCAATGAGCCCTACCAAAGGAAAGGCTTTCCAATGGAGGATTTGTGAAAAATATACAGTGTAAATTTATATTTGTATATTAAGCATTTATTTTTTTAAATGAATGTTGGGTTATAAAATGCAAGTAAGTTCTATATTTTGGTTTGATAATAGAATATAAAACCCAGAAAAAGAAGGCTCAAGAATAGCTTACCCATTAGTTCAATATAAGCAAATAAGAGCAAATAATTTTCCTTTATTGTTTAAATCACTATTTCTTAAAGTTTGACTCACTTGCATCAGAAGCTTCAGGAATGCCTTTTAAAAGTGGCAACTCCTAGGCCTTATCCTTCATCTGTGAAATCAGAATTTTTAGGGGAGGGCTTAGGAATGTGCATTTTTAGAAGTGCCATTTTATGCACACTAGAATATGAGAACTTCTGGTTTAATTCATATTCTGTCACTTATGGGATATAATCAATTGAAACAAGGGCCAGTTTCCTTTATGTAGAAGGTCTTCTATTTCAGTGGTAGCAGTAGTAAGCTATTGTTGAAATGCCAAATATATGTGGGATACAATAATAGACAATAGATTAGGTTAATTAAAGGATGCTACTAAATTAGAAAGTGCCAATTGTAGAAGGTTTATTATGAATGTAATGATCTTAAAGCAATGGGAAATAATTAGCATTTAAATTAAGTTGTAGGTTAGCCACAATAAGGAAAGGTTAGCTTGCTATGAACTTTTATAGGGTTATGATCTTATTTTTGGATTGATTTGAGCATTGACTATAACCTAATTTAATGAAAATTTTGGAATAATAAAATCATCATTATTAACTGAGCTACGTATTAATTGATGAGTGTTCTTGAACATGCTTGCGCTGGATTAACCATTATAATTTACACAAGATAAATCTGGATGTAAAGTTATAGACATGTAATATTTAAGTAATTCCAATACTTTATTACTGTGATTAGATATATCAGGCTATTCACAAGGGTCATAGCTATAAGGAGCATGGCTTTGCTTTAACTGTATTTTTTCCCAAAATTTTAGGTCGTGTGTGTGGTAAATAATTTCAAAGGAAGACAACCAGAAAATGAGCATATACACACAGATAATCTGGCACAGATGCCAATGATCAGCATTCCTCGAGTAGAAAGTCCTTTGGAAAAGGTAACATCTGTACAGGTGATTCATAATTTAAATTCTAAATGTGATTGTTAGAGCAAATGAATAATTACTCTTGAGAGTTCCTACACAGTCATTTTTGATTTACTAAAACAAGCTCAGAGTCTAATGTGGTATTTAGCAAGAATTTAGTCACTGAATACAACATCTTAGAAAAATGCATATCACGTGGAAAACATTTCTTCAAATCCCTCACGCTAAAAGCTTAGTCTGTACATGGGATGCGTTCTGTAATTTGCCATAGCTTCAAGATAGGAATGTTATACAGTGGTCCCCACACATGGGCAAAATAATAAGATAGTTTTACTTGAGAATATAAGCATTTTTTCATAGCATATATTCCATTTCTTCCATGCCTCACTTATATGAGAAACTGCTTAATGTAACAACTGGCACATAATCAGGACTCAGTAAATATTTGTTGAACCTCAGTGTATAAAGTTCTGGCAGCAGGGAATCACCAGTCATGCTCTCCTGCTCAGGGGGGCACTGGGGGTCGGGTTGGGCTGAAGGGAGCCTGACTAGGTAGCACTTTGAATGGCAGGTCAAGGCCTCATTGAGCATAGCAATGAACAGAGAAGCCAGGTAGATAACAATAACTTTTCTTGAGACTTTAAATGACTGCTCAGAGGGTTACTAATGGCTTCTCCTCAGCCCCGTCCACATCCAGAGTTTGATCAATATCTTAGATGAAGAGTTCAGTTACATGCTAATTGGCGGTTTAGATGGTCTGAGTCTGTGAGGGATAATTAATACATTGGATGAAAGAATAAAAATTCTTGGAAGAGTACAATAAAGATACAACTAACAATTAACTAGAAATAAAGGAAGTGTTTTGTATTTGGACTTGTTAAAAAAGTTCCTGTACGGTGGGGTATGTCTAGGTTAAGTGCACAAATGAAAAAGGCTCAGGGAGTATAGTAGTCTACCATTCAACTTGGGTCAACAGTATGATATGGCTTCCAGAAGTTAATATGGTTTTAAGTCCCACTTAGGGAAAATGATATCCTGAATGAGGGGTTTGATGGTTTGCTTTGCTCAGACCAACTTGGTGTACTGTGTACTGCCCTTGGTGACATGGTTTAAAGGTGAATATTGATAAAATAGAAAAGTTGACAATAAATATTTGTTAAGTGAGCAAATAGATCTGTCTAAGATGGTGAGTGGACTCAAAATCATGGATTATAAGAGACTGGAAGGAACAAAAATGGTTAGTTTATAGGAAAAGAAAACTCAAGAAAGAAGCAATAGCTTCCCATAAATATCTGAAGTACTGTCGTATGGCAGAGGGATGCAATTTGTTCTGTGGGGCCTCAGAGATCACAATTAGGATGAAAGAAATGAAAGTGTAGAAAGATAAATCATGTCTGGTAAGTAGTAACAACTTTCTGAAAGTGGAATTCCCACCTTAAAAGCAATGAAATTTCTTTTTACTATAGGGATTCAAGAATAGCTAAATAATCACTTATCCATGATACTGCGGAAGGAATTCAAGCATTTAGATGAGGATAGAGACACTAGATGATGATGATGATGATGATGATGATGATGGTAATAAAATAGCAATGACCATTTAGTGATCATTCAGAACGTGTCAAATACTATGCTGATTGCTTCCACAAAAATACTTCTGTGCTCTACAAGTAGAATTTTGTTCTTTACAACACTTTTTAAAGCTGAGTATTATTAGTGGCAAAGACTGCTAATAGTTGACCAGTATTCCTTCTCCACTTCTTCCTTTTAGTTACTGAAATTTCCCACTCCAATTTTAGCTACACTCACAGCTGCCCAGCTGTAGTCTTTTTCCCAGCTTCCCTTGCTGTTAGGTGTGACCATGCAACCAAGTTTAGGCCAATACAATGTGAGCAGAAGGGTAGGTGCAACAACCGCTGGGTCATCTCTTTGAAAACTCTTGTCCTGGACATTCTGTACTCCTTCTCGCCAAATGGAAAAGGTAAATGACTGGAATAGTATTTAATTTTCAAAGATGACTTACCCTCCTTGACAGCCTAGGTTCTGGATGAGCTCATGGAGCAGTCCACATACATACCCTAGATGGTTCTGAAAAACAAATAAATTCCTTTTCTCTTTGAGTCATTGGATTGTTTTCATCTTTTTTCTACAGTGGTTTAGTTGATGCCCTCTTATAATAAATTTCCTCATTATACAGTTAAGAAAACTGAACTTACAAGTAGTTAAGCAGTTTGCAAATGTCCATATCATTGATAAACAGCAAAGAAAAATTATACAATGTAGTCATCCAAGACACATGCCTATGTGATAAAATATATGTTTAAGTGACTAATACGTATAAAATTCAATCTTGTTTAATTTTAAATTAAATATAGAAAACAGTAGAATTTAGGAAGAGATCTTAAACATACTTTGAAGAAAATGGTCAGGGTAAAAAATAGTCTTTATTTTATATACCTCTCAATATATTAACTTGAACAAAAATCACAGCCTTCTGCTTTTTAACATATTTATTTGCATAACGGTTCTTTAGTGGTCTACTAGCATTGCCAGATATTCTTATATACCATTACATCATTATGTATATTAAGTTATTAAAATATTTCTGTTCTTGATTTTATGCAAATTCATTTTTATTTATAGTGACTTTTAAGATGCTAGATGGTGAAAACAAAAATATTCTATTAGAATCCATAGATTGCAATAGATCCGTGTTTGTTAACTTCTTTCTTTCATTAATATTTTTGTTTATGACAAATTCATGTGCCTTGTCTTCACTCTGGTAGTTAGGCAATAAAGATGATTGGAATCTACTTTGATTCTCCCCTTCACACACCTAGCACATTTACGCTCACCCCGCTGAGCTCCAACTTCCCTCTCCGCTCTCTCCATCCCTGTCTGCAAGGCAGAACGCTGTCTGCACAGTTTGTGGTCTGCTGCCCTCACTCACATAGACCACAGGAAGAGCACGAGTCTCAGAAGCTTCCCCCAGGAGCTCTGCGGGTGAGAGGACATGTATTTGAGCTCATCAGCCAGAAAGGGAGGAAGACCATCACTTCAGGGAAGCCCACAGTAGCTTTCTCTTCTTTCTGTGATTGCTAAGGGATGTTTGGAATAAATATATTGCTTTTCATCATAGTTCACAGTGGGAAACAAGTGAATGCAAATCGCTCCCTAGTAAGTTGATCTTAATACTTGATAGGTGCAGAATGACATTAGACCCTTAAAGCTGGCCCTCTGAGGAGAGAAAGGAGGCCCAGTGTTAAAGTGTGGTCCACAGGCATGGCCTAGTGTTTTAGCATTCTTATGCCAAACTATCATTTTCTGGTTGTCAGTTTTACATGGAGAAGGCAAAGGGTTTCTTTTGGAAGTTATGTACTTATATAACCTCTTATGTTCAAAGTACATGTTTGATAAATGGTACACTACAGAGTAATTACAGCACGCAAATGTTCTTGCTTATAAAATGCCAGCAATTTATCCCTTAATTATAGGGAGTTTGTCATATAGTTAATTACCACAGTTTGAGGAAAAGTCATGATTTTTCTGAAGGCTAAATAAATCTGAACATTCATTACATTTGGTTTTATGAAAAGAATTAATCATCTGTGGAAAGTAGCCCATCATATCTCAATGTCCACTTATTTAAGTTACCAGTAACTTTATTACAGCCATTTGTAATATCAAATCATGAAAGATCTAAATGTATATCTGTAGTGAATTATTAAATCAGTTGTGATACATTCCTACAATGTGATACATTCCTACAGTGGGATCCAGTACATTATAGTGTGGTACTTCTGCTTACAGTTTCTAGAGGTAGACCAGCTGGTAATTATGGACAATTTGGATCTTGGGCAGCTTACCTAAATGCTCTGTGACTCAGTTTTCTCCTTCATAGAATGATTCATAGAATGATAGTTGTAAGAGTTCAATAAGATAATAGTCAAGCATTTTAGAGCAGTGTCTTGCACCTCTGAAGCCCTTAATCATTACGAATTATAATTATTATTACTATTCAACAGTTAAAATGGATGAAGTAAATCAAGATGTGGAAAGTTTTCTAGTATGTTGTAAAATTTTTGTAAGTTGATATATATAAGATGTGTCTGTGTATGATGAAGCCAGTTGTGCAAAACACCACACAAGATATTTCTCTCTAGTAGGAAAGAAAAGAGCATATAGATGAGAGAGAGAAGGGGGAAGGGTACCTACAGACACTAGTCTGAGAGAAACTGACATCGTGGACCTGATTCTCTCTCTGCTGTCTCTGTCTTCCTCCCTTGTCTCCCCTCCCTCCCTTCCTTCCTTTCTTCCTTTTCTCTCTCATTTTCTCTTTATCTTCCTGTAATGAGGCTATATTCATGAAAAATTGTGTAACTAAAGTAATTATAGTGTTTCAAAATTATTCAGTTTTCTTCAGCTGCTGTCTGAGGAGGTCTTGGTTATGCTTCCTCATATTGACTGTTGATATGTTCTGATTGAGCCAAATCCCTTGGAAAAATTCCCCTGGAATAATTTAAGTTCCTGTGCCCCTTCCTTATGACTCCCACAAACCTTTTGAGAGTGTTTGGTTTATTTTTCTCTGACAAATTGGGCACGGAGACCTTGGTTGTAGCTCGCATGCCTTTATGCATCATGCCCAGGGTCCAGCTGTCCTTGACACACCTGCAGTCATCTCCATTTCAGGTCCTGTCTGTCCTGGGGCCCTGACACAAGCTGTGTGTAGGTGCCTCTCATTTGCAGGAGCCACAAAATCCCACCGACCGAAGGCCCCAGAGAGCCAAGTCGCACCACTCCTCCCTTTCAAACTTATCCTTTTCTGGCTCCTGCCTTCAAGGGCCCATGCATCCCAAACAGAATCTTCAGGGGTGCTGGCTTCAGGAGGTCTCCAAAAACACAAAGACACCATTAATTACTCTCGGGAGTCCAAAAACCAAAAGTCTGCCTCTCCTTCTAGGAAATGAAGATGGAACCACTTACATGTTCATTAGCTTTACTCTCCTATATTAGCAACAGTAAAGTAAGAGTTAATATCTTAATAGCTGTGTCACAGAGAGAAAACAAGATAGAGTAAAATTATAGGCATTTCTACTAGATATAGTGTAAATAGATCTAGTTTGATGGATGTCACCAAAAGACAATTAAAATTTTTCTTTGCCAGTAAAGAAGTTCAATGTTGCAGAAGTGGCTAAAATCCTATATGATCGCAGTAATACCTCCAAAATTTCAAAGAGTGAGGACAAGAGATAGGAGCGACCTTTAAGAGAATGAGAAGACTTATTTAGAGCACAATTCAGCACCTTGGACCAACACCATGTTGAAGCAGGGTTAGCAGATAAGCAAGTACACACCAAAAGAAAGCCTTCAGGCAAGAAGCTTTCCTCTGATCAGGCTTCTCATTAATATGGGCGCGTGCCAGATGAAAGAACCCTTTCCTGAACTGAATGGGTACAATAAAATGGGTAAAAAACTAAAAATAAATAAGCTGCCTCCAAGGACTATGCCATCTTCCTGTAGTAGAGTTTAAGCTGAACAGAATAGCAGTCCTGATATTTCAGCAACCATAGCAATAGTTTCATTATAGCTTCTATATAGTTTCATATAGAAATAAAGTGACCTTCCTGGAAATGTCCATGGCCTCAGCTTCTTCTCCCACTCCTCTCAGGCTGGTAAATCATCAAAATGATATTATAAAACTACATTCTCCAGCTCTTCGGCTTAAGATCTAGGTGAAGGATTCCCTGACTATTCATGAAAACAGTTAAGGGGTCTTTGAATCTTCTCCCACTCAGTTGAGGAAGATAAACTGAGCTAAATCTATTCTGATTCAAGTATAAATAATCAGGACAATAACTTAAATCCTTTAAACCGATTTCATGACACAGAAGAGAGACATATTTTAAGAGATAGAATACGTTTTTGAGGAAAAAAAAGATTACAAGATAATTAAATTCATTGTAGATAATATCTCCTTTCTACTGTCAAGGAAATTAAAGAAAATATGTGAAATGACAGATGAAAGATAGCTGGCACGATGGCACAATTAGGAAACTAATGTAAGAAAAGAATGTCATGGCAAGATTAAAACCAATACTAGAAACCATAAAGAACAAAATCCACAATGGAGAAAGTGAAATCAGTTATGTTAAGGACAGGTTTCAGAATTTGTAGTAAAAGAACAAGAGAATAAAATTGATCTGAGTAAAAATAATAGATATGAAGGGTATACCACAGAAATGTAACACGTGAATCACTGTAGATGCTAAAGAAGAGGACAAATGAAGCTATAGCGATATTCAGATAAATACTATAAGGAAACTTTCCTTCCAAATAAATATCTGAATCTTTAGGCTCCAAGGGTTAACAGGATACAAGGGAAAATTAAAATATATACCAGAATTTAGATATTTCTCAGTGAAATTTTCAAATTTCAGTACTGAAGAAAGAATTCTATAAATATTGTGGTAGATGGTATTGTTGTTCCCAATTATTAACTACCCTCTTCTATAGGCAGAGTATCCTTCCTGCTCCATTTATTTTGGACTTGATCAATAACATATGAGTGAACCTGATAGATAGCCCATCAACCAGAAACTTGTAAAGCCATCATGAGCTTCTGCCTACCCTGTTGCTCTTGAGCCTTCTTCCAGGAGAAGGCTGTGTTCCAGATACGGGCTGTTCTGACAGCCTGAGTCCCAGAATGGGAAGTCATGGGAAGCAGACCAACACCCAACCTGTAGCTTGGAGCAGATCCATAGAACCTGACCACCAACATGTAGTATGAGGAAGTATATACACACATTTGTTGTTGGAAGCCAACTGAGCTTTTGAGATTATAATACAGTGTACCTACTGAAAACTAATACACACAAAACTAATATACCACCCAAGACTAACAGCATGCTAGCCTCAGACTTCTCCCTCTGTAGCATTAGATGCCAGAATAAAATGGAGTAATGTCTTCCGAGTTTCCATGAAAAAGGTGGTGACATACGAATTCTATTCCCACCCAAAAGGTCATTTAAGTGTTAAGATAATCATAAAGCACCACATGTGTAAGAATTCAGGAACTATATTACTCATGAAAGAAGATATTTACTCATACCAGAAGATATTTACCAGTTAACTGAGCAAAACACCAATATCTAGAGCTCTCAAATTGAGAAAAGTCATATTACGAATGAGTTGGCAGGAAAAATGGAAACCATTTAAATATAGACTTAATTAGAATTGACTGTGGTAAATGCAGTGACAGAAACAGGGCAAAATTATAAAATTCATTTAAAGAGAAGATCTATAACAAAATAAATTAATACAGCAATGACAAAATGAGACAAATCTTAGATAATGCCAATAAAATTGTCAAAGTATGATAATTTGTAGATTTTATAAAGGAGGGACTCGATATTACTGTTCCATTCTTGCATTGCTGACTAGAAAAATTTAGGTTCAAGCGTTTTTAAAAATAAAATTTATCAAGAGTAGTTTAAAACAGTTTAAAAAGGCCAATGACAAAGTGTAAGATATAAACTACACACTTGCCAATGGGTTAATGTCTGTAATATATAAAACATCCTAATTGAAAACTGGGCAAAGTTCATGAATAGGCACATCATTAGAGATCAAATGCAAATGAAAAAGAAGTATATGGAAAAGTACTCTCTGTCATGTTTGATGAAAATTTGTGAAGGGTCTTTTATGCAACACTGTGAAGTTGGTTCTTACCCTGTAAGCAAAGGGGAGCCATGAAGGAGTGTAAGGAAGGAAATGGCGTGTTCAGAACAGAGAATAAATTGAAGGAGAGCAACACTGCAGCAAAACAAAACCAAACAAAAACCAATCTGAGAGGCTGTTGTAAAAATCCAAATAAAAGATAAAGATGACACAGACTAGACCTCAATACAGCCATGTTATGCCATATTGACTGACCAGGCATCATTTGGCAAAGTCTCTTTTGGTTGGGTGCTGGTTCTGATCAGAGGAGTTGTATTACTCCATTCAGGCTGCTATAACAAAATACTATAGCCTAGTGGCTTATAAATAACAGAAATTTATTTCTCACCATCCTGGAGGCTAGGATGTCTAAGATCAAGGCACTGGCAGATTCAGTCTCTGGTGAGGGCTCACTTCCTGATTCATAGATGGCCATCTTCTCCCTGTGTCTTCACATGGCAGCAGGGGTGAGGGAGTTCTCTAGGGTCTTTATAAGAATACTTATCCCATTCATAAAAGACTCCACCCTTATGAGCTAATCACCTCCCAAAAGCCCCATTTCCTGATATCATCATGTTGGGGATTAGGTTTCAACATATGAATTTGGGGGCACACAAGCATTCGGTCTATATGCAGGGGTTATCTAACCATACCAGCGCTTTACAGTGAAGAAGGGCTAACTGCTGACCAGGGTGTCACTAAGAAGACTATCCCTCCACCCCACCCACCTCAAGAAACGTGCTGACCTTTCATCTATGGCGTTTTCCTGTCCTCTCTTCAGACATTTCTCTTGGCCATAACTAACGGAAAAGGAGCACCTTGGCTTCCTTCCTTCCAGGGATCCTCCCGGTTCAAGCTGCATTCATCCCAGAAACAAAACACCAAGTGCTTTTTGTTTTTTGTTCCTCTTGCCCTCTGCTTGTTCTGAGGGCAAGAATGCTGCCATTCAGATTTGCATAGGTAAGCACATACACATGATATATGCTTATGCATTATCAATTTTAATTGATGCCAAACAGCAAATCTAAAGAAAGGGACACTCACTATCTAGCAAGGGAACAAAAATATTTAAAACTAAATGTAAGGATAGATGGGATTTGATAGAAAATGGAATATTTCCAATAAATCTGAGAGGAGTTGATAATCTACATAGTTTTATTAAGGCAAATAGAACAGGCCACTATAGCCACTTATGGCTGGCTCATTTGAGATCGCTTTGAGAACTCACTTAGTGGATAGGGCCAGGTATAGGAAATGCTTTTTGAGAAAAAAAATTTTTTTTCCATCTAAGCCTAAGCATCATTTTTTCTTAGGTTTATGTGAGCTAATCATTTAAACCAAAGGTAATTCCCCCTTGCCAAAAACAAGAAAGGGAAGGTAATGCTAGGAATAATTTACAAGATTACAGTTTTGTACATCGGGTCGGGGACTTTTCACTAACCTGCACTACCCAAGAAGCTTCGTTGTGTGAAAGCATTTCCTGATTAACAGAAGCATCAGCTGAGTGAAAGTGGTAACCAGTGATGACAGCTCGAAAAATCTGGAAATGGCATAAGGAGTGTGTACTAATACAGATAGAAATTACCATGTTTTGTTTAATTCCCATGGCAACTGCAAAGGAAAACTATATGGATAGGAAAATTCTAAGGGAATTCACGGTGACCCAGGAAACCACATGCATTGACATTTACATTGACTGTTTTGCAGGTTATAAAATCACAGAAATCAAGGTGAAGCCTGAGCTGAAATTTAGGCAGAGTGGGGGTGGGGTGGAGGTTGGAGAGACAAGCTTTTGCAGCCGGCAATCCTGAGTCTGAAGCTTGGTTTGTCTACATTAGACCTAGGCGGGGTTAGACAAATTATTCCTCTTCTCCTTTTCCAAAAAGATTGATATAATAATGTTTTCCTTATGGAGTAATTGTTGGGATTAACAGATCCCAAATGAACTTCTTGGCACATGGTAGGTGCTTAACACAAGTTAGTTCCCTCCTGTAACAATAATGATTCCCTTAATAAGATTTTCATTTTATTGCAGGATAGGATACCCTTATAGATACATTTCATGGATTTAAAAATTTATACAGATCGTCTATGTCATACATAGCACATGTGGCAGAAAATCTTATAGTATAAAATGTTGCATACATTAGTGTCATAGCAACAGCAAAACAATCCTGTGGTTTCTTGCCAAGACAAATATGATTATACCTTATGGTGCTCTCTGTGATAAATTCTTTTGAGGTTTCAAAATGTTGTGCTTGAATAACAATGGCAATCTATTTAAGATTCAGTTACTTTTCTATAATGCAAATCTTTGTTTAACAGAGCTGCTGAACTGTAATGTAAATGTTACATAGGACCTTGTCAAAACAACTGTATTAGTGATCAGGTATTGGAATAGTTAGTGGAACAAAATATCTTTATATTTTAGGCCTTTTTTCTCAATCTAAGCTTTGAGCACTTATGAAAAATATTTAAGTGAATCAATGTTTACATGCTGTACTCTGCTCTCATTTGTTAAATTTAATATTGCTTAAAAAAGGCAATTGAGGGCTTCCCTGGTGGCGCAGTGGTTGAGGGTCTGCCTGCCAATGCAGGGGACACGGGTTCGAGCCCTGGTCTGGGAGGATCCCACATGCCGCGGAGCAGCTAGGCCCGTGAGCCACAGCTACTGAGCCTGCGCGTCTGGAGCCTGTGCTCCGCAACGGGAGAGGCCGCGATAGTGAGAGGCCCGCGCCCCGCAATGAAGAGTGGCCCCCGCTTGCCGCAACTAGAGAAAGCCCTCGTACAGAAACGAGGACCCAACACAGCCAGAAATAAATAAATAAATAAATATTAAAAAAAAAAAAAAAGGCAGTTGAAAATGGAAGCTTAAAAATTCCAACCAGGCATCAACATTTTAGGTTAGAAAAATTAGCATATACTGATATTACTTTGCCATATGTCATTTTTCCTATTTGTACTTACATATATTCATTATTTATTTCTCCACACTATTATAAATCATAATATACTACACAAAGAATAAAAGCCAGATTTTTTTGTTCAGTCATATCTAGCAGGCCTTTTATAAAAGCGTCTTTTCAGTAAATTACTTTTGAATATAAACAAGCTCTCTCATCTCATTTTATGAATAAATATAGAGTTGATGACTGCATTTTTTAATTATATGATTCGTGCAGTCATTAGTTAAGGACAGAATAAGACAATGATGGATTAAAAAAATCATTCTCAGTGCACACATCGTTAGTTACACATGGAAAACTTCTTCCACCCATTCATCCCCCTCTTCTCTCAGATTGGTTCCCTTTTGGTAGACTGTCCTAGAGACACTATGGCGGCCTTCAAAATCAGTCCAGAGCACCATGAAACTATGAACATTTTTGGTAGAGAAAATACAGTTTTATTTAACTAAAACTAGGAAAATAAACAATGACCCCATTCCCAGTCTTATGAAACAACCACACTTAGTTTTTGTTGTTTGTTGTTTCTGTTAAAGGAGCAACAAGTAACTTATGTAAATGATTTAAAATTTGAAAATCTGGATAAGCAAAACAGTAATGAATAGGAAATATCCATATCCTACCACAGTAATCACTGGACATATTTTCTTAAAATAGCCTTCGAGGCCCCATGAGTATGTGTCTGAGTTTGTGTGTGGTACAGGACCTCCCTAGATGCTCCCTTCTGTAGCCAGCTTTTGCTCATGTAACGGTATATCATGAGTATGCTCGCAGATCAATGAATATATAATCATATCAAGCATAACTGTAAAAGCTAATCTTCAGTGAGAACCTAATATGTGTCCAGAATTATGCAAAGAAAATCACACATAAAATGCTGTTTTAGTTTTTACAGAAATCATTTGAGTGTAGCTTGTTATTCTGATTTTACAGAGAAGGAGACTTAAAGAGGTTAAGTAATTTGCCCAGGGTCACATAACCTGCATTCTGAAATTGGAATACGGAACTGTTTTTTCCATTTTTTATTTATGTTCCATGTTTATCACTGCAGAGCTCCAAATCATAATCACTGTGCTGTGCACATAGAATTACAATATAGAACTACATTGAAAAGCTTTAATCCATATCAATTCATCATTACTTTTGTTAGGCAGAGGATTGCTTCCACTTCCAATTTCCCACAATTATAAACAATACTAGGGTAAACATCTCTAAAATAGATATATTTGTAAGTTCAATGAATAACTTATTTAACATATTTATAGAAGTGGAAATGCTGGAAAAAAAGAGGATGAGTACTCTTAAGGTTTTTGGTTTGATTCACATCAAACCAAGAATGGAGAATATTGTTCTTAACAATCTTCACCAATCTTATAGGTCAAAAATAAATGAAGTACCTCATTTTAATTTGTGTCTTTTGAATACCTTCCCATACATTTATTTTGTATTTCCCTTTTTCTGACTGAAACAAATATTGAAACAATAGTTCAATAACTGACAAATCAAATTCTAGTCACCACTTGGCCCTTAGACTTAATTCATAGAGTGGCTTAATGGTACTACTTTTTTTTAATTGGGGTTTATTAAAGGCATAATTTACATCCTATAAAATTCCCTTTTTAGCATATAGTTTTATGAGTTTTGACAAATGCCTACCATCATGTAATCATAACCACAATCAAGTTATAGAACATTTCTATCACCCTAAAATGGTAGCCAACCCCTCCTTTAGCCCCCAACCCCTGGCAACCACTATCTTTTTTCTGTTCCTATAGTTTTACCTTTTCCAGGATGTCATATAAATGGACTCATATAGTATGTAGTCTTTTGAGTCTTCTTTCACCTTGCATAATGCATTTGAGATTCATTCATGTTGTTACCTGTTTTCTTTTTTGCCTTTTAATTGCTGAGTGGTATTCTGTTGTATAGGATATACCACCATTTTTTAAAATCCATTTACCAATTGAAGGATATTTGGGCTGTTTCCAGTTTTTCCCAATTATGAATAAAGCTGATATAAAAATTCATGCACAGGTTTTTGTGTAAATGTATATTTTTCAATCTCTTGGATAAATACCTAGGAATGGGATTGTTGGTTTGTATGGTAAATATATTCAATATGTTTACCTTTACAAAATTTTTCTGAAGTATCTTTGTCATGCCTAATGGCCCTTATGGGTTTGAATGGTTCTGAAATTACTCTTGATGTAGCTCATCCAGATTTTTATTGACTGTTACCTCTTTCTGAAAATAGGCAAGTTTTTAAATAAGGAGTTTTAATCAGCTCCTGGTTATACAAGAACTTATCATGCACTTGATTCATACTCACATCCTCTGATTCTTCTCTGTCAAGTAACATTGGGCTGCTTATTTAGCAAATATAATGCATTTTAAAAAGTTAAAGAGAAATAAAATAAATAAGAAGCCATTAGTTAGATTAAAATACTAGTGTAAAAGAAGGCATGGGTACAATTTATGGGTGAGTTACCTTTTTTACCATCATTCATTATGTATAGTAACATTTTATTTGTTATTAGGTTTGTAATATATGAAACATGTAACAAATATCAAGTAAGCAGCACTATGGTACCTTTCCCAGGACTCATGAGTTTACAGTCTCATGAGTCTGTACTTTTATAGATTTTATAAATAATTTTATAAGCAAATTCAGAACAGGGTGATGATAGTTATGCTAGAGGAGCACATAAACGGGGACCCATCCAAACTTAGCGATGCTTACAACATCCTCTAAGTAGAGATCTGAGGGACTGGTGGCATGGGAGAAGGAGAGAAAAATATTCCAGATAGAGGAACCAGCTGGCACCAAGGTTTTATTTGGCAAGTGAGGTAAGAGCACTGGGGCAAGGCACTTGAGGATGCCGTTAAAGAGAGTTCAAATGGGGTCCAGAATGAATGTAATAGAAATAGAATTGAAAAGAAGCAAGATGAGCTGGAGCAGATGAACAATTATTGGTTGGGAAATTTCTAAAATGGCCAAAGAAACTTTGTAGTATGAGGGAGGTAAGCCAGGGGGTAAATTGGGCTGATGGTTGAGAACATAGTTGTGAATATGGGCTAAAAGTATGTTGGACAGGTCATTAGAGTTAGGGAAGTTAAGAAACTTTGGATAGAGTCCAGGGATACCCACATCCACTAAGGACCATAAACACATTAGTATTAATAGACTTACTTGGAGTTTCATGTTGGTGCATTGGGAAACACTGAGTTACAGTGAAACCCAAGAGTTTATTACACATCTTCTCAATACCTTATGCCCCTGAAGCTCTAAGCAAGGAAAGAAATGTGCAGCTGTTCCCAGAAGTATTTAAACACAGAGATTTTTTCTTTTTTTGAGAATCATTCAGGATTACTGCTTTTTTAGGCAATGCTCTTTTTACCAGAGAAATAATATTTTAAGAGAGAATTGATTGTATATACCTGGCAGTGCTCACATTGCTAACTAATCACTTTTCTGTACCTTTTGGCAGTGGTTCTCAGACTGGTGTAAAAGGAAATTCCTGCGAAGAAACAAAACTCTGAGCTAATATAAAACTCTGAATTGAAACAGAACCACTATAAAAAAAAGAAATAGTTCCCAAAAAGTCATCTTTCCTGAGAGAACTCTGGTTCTGTCACATTTATCTTTTATGTCTTCACATCCCCAACTTTTTAAAACAAGAAATTGCTTAGATGAACTTTATAATGTTTCGTAGTCTCAAGTTTGAAGTTCTCTAATAATTTCTTCTAATATGGACCTAACACCATTTCTCTTTTCTAAAATACTCACCGACTTCACAACCTACCAGGAGGAAAACAATGTGACAAAGTAGAGTCTAAGAGCACACACTTCATAAGCTACTGCTTTTCTTCCTTCTCTCTTCTCTTACGCATTTTGCCTTCATCAAGAGACACAGTGAATGAAGGAAGGAAGCAAATAGCAAAATAAAGATAGCCAATATTTGGGAGTATGACATCCATCCGCCTTCCCCTGATAAAATGTAGGTTGTGTCTGTAATAATTGTTGATTATTATAGGACCATGATTCCTTATCCTAAATCATTAGTGCTAGATGTTTTTCAGGATTAAAATATTTTATATTTTAGGGAAAAATACTGTGTATTCTTTTACACAAGCAGGATCTTGGGCATCACTTTGTAATCAAAGATGGATATTTCCACAGCATAACAGAGTACAAATTGCCTCACAGCTATTCAGGTTTGTTTTTTACCACCAAATGAGTTTGCACCAATTTTACCAGAAACATTTGAGTTTTAAAGTTTGTTTGGATATTAGAATTGTAGACAATAGCATTGTGAAATTCCAACCAATTATAAAAATCTTCTTGACTTCATTCTCTCTCTTTGTCTTTCTTTTCTTTTACTTTTTTATCTTGTTTCTCTGGCTTTTACAGACAACTATTGATATAATGATATGTTTGAGTAGAGACAAGGACCTTTGTGCATATCATCTCATTTAATCTTAATAAAAATCCATTCAAATAGGTATTATTATTTCCATTTCACGAATGAGAAAGCTAGGTCTCTGAAAGGTTAAATTGCTTGTGAAAATTTCAGTTGGTACAGAGCCCACCTTCAAACACTTGACATTCACACTACCTGACTGCAGAGTCCACTGTGCCACACAGCTTCCTTACCAATAGAGCTGAGGACACAAATCATTGAGTTAGACATCATATGCACAGATCCCATTTTATGCTTAAGTTTAGCGTAAAAGCTGATTGCTGATAACCTCCTGTTAAAAAACAAAAGTTGTTTATAATCATCCAGAAAGAAAGAAACTGGAACAACATTTAACCTCAGTATTTGGTCCAGCAATGTAACAGCGTAGAACTTTAAATAGACTAGCACTTTATCCAAGTAAGTCAGTCAATATTTAAATAAACACTGAAATAATATATAAAATACATTTTGTAGGTGTCCCAAATCCAACCTATTGAGAGTGATCAAGAAGAAAATTCACAGGGACGGTCCTTTAAAGGCTGTCTTGCAAGGCTCTTCAGCTGGATAATGGGAATCAGCCACTGTGAACACCTTCAATTAAGGCAATAAACGTATGTGCGCTAGAGCGCACTGGTGTTGGAGTTGGTTGCAAAGCTAAGGCAAATACAGAAACTGTGTCCTTTTGTGCAGGTTTCCATTACAACGAAAAGGGATCTAGATACTAGATTGTTTGGGTTGTTATTGTTATTTTTATTCAATATAAAATTTTGAATATATTTATTCAAATATATTTTGTTTTTTCACTGATTTTTTTCACTCATTAATGGGAAATTAGCATTCCTCAATGAAATAGCCCTTAATAGTGGTGACTATTTTTTGTTTTCTTACCTGAGGTGCTCATTTTGCATCTCCCTCTGTTTTCTCAAAGAGAAATGGCGGGTGGCAGATCTTGTCAGGTGGCAAGTCATCACCAAATTTTCATGTCATAAGTAAATGACAGTTTTGTTCTAAGTAACTTTTTAAAATTCCAAAGCATAATTTATACAACTGGGGGTAGAGAATAAATAGGAAAACAGAAATTTTCACATAGAACTTAAGGCTTCAAAAATTGACAAGCTAGAGACTTAGAGTTTATCAAATTTAAGAATCCAAAACTACTTTTCAGAAACAAGCGCTTGTTTTTCCATGGAACCTCTGCACTCAAGGACTGGATTCAGTATTTTGCTCACTGATTTGCTGTGGACTTGAATGAACACTTTCTAATGGATGTAGCATATTCTAATCTTCAACTCTTTGGACACAAGCTTTGTTATCTCCACTCTAATCCTCTGTATGTATAATTGCACTGATGATTTATATGACCACTTTCTTCTTGTGACTCTGAATTAAGCTTCTGTGCATGAGTTTTTGGTTTGCCTGTTGAGTGTTTGCACTATCATCTACTAATAAGATTTAGTATTGCATATTAAGAATTCAGCCGGATTAAAAGGGGAAAATCCTTGTCACCTAGTTTGCCTCATAGGGAGTCCATTCCTCAAGACAGGTGATCTGAAAATATTAAGTGCAATTCTGTTTTTTTAAATATTACTGAGAAAAATGCTGATGAAGTGAGCAATATCATAACTTCCTGCATAGGAATTATACCATTTGAATAATTCAAATCATACATTTACATGCATGTAATTGTTATAATATAGAATCATAGAGTCTTATAGATGGTAAGGACTTTAAGTGATTAGTTTGTCCTTTCTCTAGATTCTTTCAGGGAAAAACTGCTCCTGTGCTAGATGAGAATTCATCTTATTTCTTAAAGCATACTGAGATATAAGGTCCGTCTCTTTCAGTCTGTGGTGTGGGTTTATTTGCTCTTAGTGAAATTAATAAACAGATGGCCCCTGTGCTCTCTGTCTACTCCTTTCATGTACTTGGAAACTGTTACTAAATTTCCCCTTTATTTTCTCTTCCCTTTGCATAGTCACTTTGTTATTTACTTTCATCTGTTTATCTAATGACCACCTTTAAATGATAAGCCCCAAGTAGAACCCTTCTAATTCCAGTCAAATAGGAAAAATCAACTCAGAGATTAGAACTTAATTGTGATGTGAAAGTGAAAGGGTACTAATTGGAAAAAGCAGGCATTTCCCCAGAGCCCTGGGATCTGAAAGTGGAGTCAGTCTGGAAACAAACTGTTTACCCTTGAAGTTTAACCTGGTAATGACTTAGCATAAAGAAAGGGGTAGTATCGTTCAGAATTTATGGACAGTGAAAGGAAGATCTAGTGGTCACCAAAACGTGCTTTTAAATGGCAAGACTGAATCCAGGATTTCCTGGTTCTCAATAGCACACTTACAGTTATCCGTTCAATGTCTCACTTCTAAGGTGACCTCGTGTCCCTATTTGGGACAGCCCCAGTTTAAGCCTGTCATCCCTGTGTATGATTAGCATCCCTTTTCTCCCCCAGTATGTCCAGGTTTAGATGATAATTCATATGCTTTCCCTACAGTCAGTCATTGCACATTCTTTGTCACTCTCTCCAGCTTGTACCTATCCCTTGGTTTTTCTTACTCTGCTTGTGTTCTCCCTTGCATTGATTATCAGTGATTTGTTTCTGATACTTTCTTTGCTTTATTAAGGTCTTTTAACATTTCAGTTCTATCTTCCAAGGTGATGGTTGTCCCCTTCACTTAGGATCATCTTCAGCAAATTTAATGAGCCTTGTGGACACTTTATTATTTAGGTTAAGGGAACACTGATACCTAGGCCAGTGGCCTTTGGAACAACATCCATTTTCTCTCCCTTGTTTTAATCTCCTTTCCTTTCTTTTTACTGTCATGTCTTCCCCTTTCCCTACCCTCCAGTTGCCACTGACCGATTAATCTTCAATTTATATCTTAACATCTTTCCAGAAATTACTATGTGCTAGGTCCTGTCCAGAAGAGTGCACTCCTGTCAGTTTTGTACTGAAACACTGTATATCAAACTGTATTATTTCAGTTCACAGATTTCAAGTCCCCATGGGGCCACTGGAAATAAAAACTATGATGTACTGTTTCCACACTTCTTATGGCTTTTACTCAATCATAGTGCATTATATAACTCTGACAAATATTTTTTGTCCTAAAGTCACGCTTGTGCTTTTGGAAGGAAAACTCAAGAAAACTTAGAGATGAACTGCTGAATTTGCCAACGTTTTCATCATGCATTTTTTTTTAATGGGAAATTAAAGTATCTAAGGTCTTGTCAGCAGTTAGTAAAAGGGTCCGCATGCTCTGCTCACTACTGATTCTTACTGATATTGTTTTTCTCTAGGCTTAAGTGGGTCACACCTAGAAAATAATGCGTTAAGCTGTGGTTAGTAATATCCTTCTAGTTGTGGTTAATATGCCTCAATTCAGTGAAAATGAATTTTAATTTATTCACATACATTCAGAAAATGTTTTAGCTATTTAAAACACCTTAACTTGAAAAGAGCTACACATACATGGAAGAAATCTCATGGCATGCATTCATTACGTGAAATTCTATTTATGATGTCTTTGACTTATAAAGAGTCCAAGCTACTATGAAAAACATTCCAAACAGGTAATTTGATGGTAAAACCCTTCCATAATGCTGCTGTTATTGGTTGGGGCTGTCACTTAAGTTAGCTCTTGACATGACCTATATGTGGCGTGATTAATTATGTCATGTCGATTTTCCACTGCAGTATTTCAGCAGCCATGGTATGGCCTGTTGCATGTCTGAAACCATTTAAATATTAGCCATTCCGCAGGGTTCCTTTGTACACAATTCAGTTGCTTAAACAACAACAACAAAAAGTTTAAAAGCTCCTTAAAGAATTTTCTGGTTGAGGTAAACAACAGAGATTGCAGTCTGTAGTCTGGATTCATGCATCAAAAATGAAGTGTTTAAAGGAGATCTTTGTCAACTAGCAAATGCCATTTCAGTCTGAACATTTCACCACTCCTTCTATGCCATCTGTCTCACAGGGAGCAATTAATCTGAAACTCCAACATGCAGCATTAAAATTCCATTAACGCTGAACAGAATATTAACATGTCTGGCATTGCCATTTTTATCTCTCCAAATTTCAGTGTTAATTTTGAATAAGGCAGGTATAACATTTTACTCTATTTGGTTAATTAATAATATTGAATAAAATATATAATTAGCAGCCAAATTTATGTAATAATATGTACAACTCATTTGAATAATGCTGTATGCTTTTGCAGTTTAAACATACCTGGGCTACAGTTTTATATGAGGCTAATGCTTATTTGTAAAAGCACTGAATCTTTTACGAAGCCAGTTTTCCCAAGGCTCTGACTTTGTAATTCCTTTTCCTTTTTGCAGAACCACATCACTGCCTTCGCAGAAGTCACATGATATTGAAGCAGATGGTCTTTCACTGCATTGGACATCGTCCCTTTTCACCATCCATTCATAACACCCAAAGTGTGTTTGATGACAAAAAAGTTTATCAAGTTGTCTAATCATTTTTATAATTTAAAAATCAGTGTCAACTTATCTGTTTCCCCCACTAGACTGTGAGCTCCTCAAGGGCAGGACTGTGTCTTTCTTCTCTGTCTCCCCAGCACCTATAACAAAGCCTCACACAGAGTAGGCAGGTGTTCAATAAAAAATGATGACCAATGAACAAAAATTAATTCTGAAATAAAACCTTCACTTCAGTTTCTCACAGAATCACTGAGACCATGTGAAAAGAAACCTCTTCGCGAGTCATATTTGTGTAAGAAGTCCCTCTATTTTGAGCTAGTCAAGCTTTTTAATTTTTCATGTATCTTCTATTCGGCAGCATACCATGTTTCATTTGAAGTGGACTTTGAAAGTCATGGGGGTTTTTATTTCATTATTCAGCATGACTTATTTCCATTCTAACAGATTTCAGTGTGTGAAATTACTTTACTTTTAGAAAGTATGTTCTGTACTAAAATAATGTTTGCACATAATATTATGCTATATTTCACTTAAAATACCATTCATACTATAAATTCTAAGACTGGTGCTTCTGCTTTTGGAGGGGAAAATGCCAATTTTTACTGTAATAAGTAATGTATCATAATTAAAAATTATTTATTTGGATTTTTGTTCCTGACAGTTGTGGTTTAATTGTTGACTTGTAGTTTTTGAATTCAGGCAGTGTTTAGGATAGTCAAAGTGACTGAATCCTTAGCAATGATACCTATTTATTGAGCATTTTTCCACTGATAATTGTCTCAAGAGTGGTCTAAGGCTTCATTCTTTTACTAGTCAAGTTTCCAGATAATTTAAATAGCAAAGAACCACACCCTGGCAATGCAGTTTAAATTATATAAAAGTAAGAAATGTAGTTAATGTATTTTACTTTGCATATGTGTAGTACGTTATAGTTTACAAAGTATATTTTCATTTATTATTTCATTTAATCTTGACAGTATCCCTGGGTAAACATTAAGAGTTTGGCTTTAGTGTTACAGATGAGAAAAATAAAGACAAGGCAGGTTAAATAATGTGCCCAATTCCACACAACTAGTAAGAGGCAGTTAAAGTTTAAATTTAGATTTTCTGACCCTAGTATTCTTTTTAAATATGCCACAGCTGCCATATCACTTTGGACACATCAAGGCCGTTCAGAGGTCAATGGAGTCCTGGGCAACTATCTACATTTCAAAAAATGAAGAAATGCCAAAATAAAGTTATAAAAGTTATGCTGTATTTTAAACATTTGTGTTTTAAGAATGAACACTTTTCAAAGCACAACAATATACTAACCAATTTATAATCCTATTTAAAAATAACGTCAAGAGTCTAGATGTGAGGTCTTTTGTAAAGTCAAAACCTAAATCAGATGTCTCTCCTGCAACCCTCACCCCCATGCCCTAACCCCACCCCTCAAGAGAGGCCCTGAGGGACTTCCCTTACACTGAGCATGTGGAATTAAGGATGAAAATCGTAATATAAGGAAAATAAATTGGACTCTGAGAAAACCATTCAATGTACTGCTCAACAATAACTTTGTGATTTTCAAAGCTACGCAGAGTAGCTTATATGAGAAGTGGTTAATTGAGAAGATTCTTCCCAACCTTGATATAGCTAAAGGAAATAAACTTTTAATTTTCTCTGTGATTTTAACAGAAATCAGAAAATAAATATAACCAAAGACTTGTCCATTACTCCCAAAATAGATGTTACTTACTCTTTTTCATCACCATGGGAGTTAAAGCACTTTTAATAGGGCCAGAAAAAAAAAAAAACAACAGAAAATTCACGTTTCTACCTTTCAGACTTCTCTAGAAAATTCAGTTCCGGTAGAAATTTAGAACACAAAAAAAGCTTGGAATGCCTTTGACCCTCATTAAAGACTTTTTAGGCAATAATAGTGATGGGGAATTCACTTACTGGCAATGAAAGTGGAGGGAATGATCATAATATCTTAGGAGGCAGGATTACCAGTAAGACTTAAAGAGATCTGTTCTCTCGGTTCTAGCATCAGTCTTCAAGGAAACAATTAGTCACATTTTTCTTGTTGGAAGCCTTAGCTATATATTATATATAAATGTGTCTTTGTACCTGGTTAAACCTGGTCTGAATGCAGAAGTTATAAATTCCTCAGAAATCCACATTTAAACCAGGATCAGAGTAAGGTCATCTGTAATATTTAAATGTCATGGACCCAAGATTGTGCAGTGAATGATCCTGCCATGAAGGAAATTCAGAAGAATAAAAAGATACACACACATAAGGCAAAAAGTCAGCAAAGAGCCCTTAACTATGATGCTGTTACTGAGAATAATGATAAAATGCATTTAAGAAAATATTCATTTGTAAATATGTACATAGATAGTCTAGTGAAAGCAGGCAAACACATGTCTTTCTGATAAAAACATCTTTTTATTCTAGTTACTTGGGGCCCAGGTCAGTATAAATTGGTCAGCCTGAAAATTTCAGTAGTCTCTGTTTGCATGGCAGAAATTCTGCACATGTTTTATCTGATTCCTAAGATTATCTAAAAGGATCTTTTATGTTAAAAGAGAGGTGACAGACTTTGACTGACTTTGTCTATTCCACTTCTAACTGGGCCTCTCTTTTCTCAGGATCTATCCTAGCCAAATATCTCAGTTACATTTACCATACAGTTTCCTTTGTGAAAGAGCAGTAGGGGAGGAAATAATTCTCTGCTGTGTATTGTATTTTTCAAATAAAATTTAAAAATTAAATTAAAAAAAATAAGTTTGATTTTTTTTTCCCAGGTATTAATTCTTTCGTGGAGGTAGAGGAATAAAGAATGCTGGCTATCCTGATGGAAGTCAGATTGCCAGAGCGACTGGAGAATGTTTGGAAGGGGATCACAGTGGTTCAGATTGGACCAGTTCTTTGGGCAGCTAAAAGACCCTCTGCATCCCATGGGCCATCCTGGGATCTCATCAACTTCCTTATTGACAAATCACAACCCCCTGGAGACAATATGGGATACTGAGCAGGTACACAATCTACTACATAATCTGCCTCCTATGTATGAGCAAGATGCTAAAGACTAGTTGTAAATGACCTTGTGATGCCGAAAGCTCAGCTTCTCTGTACACCGGTGCCGAGTCAAATCTTGGAGACAGAGTTTTGGGTGAAGTAGAAAAGAGTAGCTTTATTACTTTGCCAGGCAAAGGGGGACACAGTGGGCTCCTGCCTCAAAAAACTATGTGCCTCCCACCTTGGAGAAGATAGTGAGAAGTTTTATAGTAATTGTTCAAAGAGGGTGTGATCAGCTCATGGACATTCTTCTGATGGGTTCGTGGGGAGGTAAGTAGGAGTCAGCATCATCAACCTTCAGGTCCAGCTGGTCTGGGGTCTACATGCATGTGTGCAGCATACCATCGTTAATCGTTAACTTCTCCCACCTGGAGGGGGTTTCAGTATCTGCAAAATAGTTCAAAGATATTGTTGTGTGTATCCGTTAATGGGGAAACAGGACCTTGCCCCAAGGCTGCTCTTGACTGTTTGTTTCTCCCTGGTCTCACATCCCCTCCCTTCCCTAATTAATTACTGTTTGGATCTGCCCATTGGAACTCAGGGAAGGTCATGGAGGCTGAATGAAGGCTGTTTCCTGTAATCAGAGAAACGGGGGACACAGATAGGCTTTGTGCCTAGGAGCCCCACGGGGCCGTGCTCAGTTGTCCCTGCCTCTAGGGTACCATTTATTAAATTTTTATTTTATGCTCTAAAAAGTTTCCCTGGACATATACCAAATGGTTCTATTTACACCTTACAAACATGGATCTCACATTTGGCAGGCATAGTCTTTCTAATGAGTTTTGTGAGTTATGATTCTTTTAAAATATCAATTAAGGAAATTTATTCCAGATTTTAAATGAATGATTCTCTTCCAAGAAGAAAAAATAAAAGTATTCAAATTCTTCTTTCCTGTCTCCTTCACTTTAGATCATAGCTGATTCTTGGACTGATAGAGCCTCAGGACATGATCAAAGTATAGTAAAAATTAAGTTTGCTCTCACCACCCCAAGATTGTGAGCCATGGATGGATTATAGGATCTAAATTCTAAACTCACACTGCCATTTTCAAATCTGTGGACTTGCTCGCAAGGACCTCCAGACAAAAAGAAATACAGATGAGTGGGCACGCAACTACCTCCAACAATCAGACAAAAACTCAGAGTTTACGTCTCAAAGATGCCAATGTTAATGAGGGTGATTCTTACACCATCCTTTGGCCTGTTGACCTTCATATTATTGCATTTATAAATTCATTTCCATTTTCATTTTGCACTGAAATACTATCAGTTGTAGAAAAGGGGAAAAAGTTTTTTTCTTCCCAGGAGGAAAAAAAGAGGTGCATTTTAAAATTGAGGAAAAAAGGTGTATTTAAAATTTGATATTTAAAAAAGAAAAAGAAAAACCTTTCCAAAATATTGATACATTTTGAGTATTAATCAGATTTCCCTAGAGATATTGTTCTTCCTCAAAAAGGCCTTTAGGCCTTCACTCATTCAGCAAATATTATAGAGAGATTCTGTACACCAGAAAATTTGCAGTGGGCCAACTAAACAGTGGTTAGAAAGAGAGACATGATCCCTACTCCTCCAGGTTGGATAGATCAGCAGCTCTGACACTGATGGTGCCCTAAGGGGTCTGTTTAAAGTTAAGGTGGGAGAATTGGCTTGGAGTTTACCAGCTACCTACTCTTGGGACTAAGCAAAGGACATTTTTATAGATTACAGCAACAGCTAAAGTTAATAAAAAAAAACCTTTGCCTCTATAAATGACACTGTACTATTTATTGCTGAGCTTTAAAAAAAGTCAAATGCCATAATAATAAGCAAATACTATTCTCACAAATCTATGGTTTAGCCGAGCCATTTTTCTAGTCCGAGCTGGGTTCATTCATGCATCCGGGACCAAGTTGACAGCTCTGTTGATCTTGGCTGGACGTTCTCCAATGTATGGGGATCATCTGGATATAGGCTAGTCTAGGATGGCTTCACTTGGGACAACTGAAATTTTCTCCGCATGGTCTCTCCTTCAGACTAGCTAAGCTGCTTCACGTCGGGGCCAAGTTAGAGCAGAAACATGCAAGACTCTGGCACATTATCAATTTCATCTCATTCAGTTGAGATGGGCCAAGGCAAATCCCAAGGCCAGCCATTTTCCAAGGAGTGAGGGAGGAGCTGCAAAGGCACATTGCAGAGGGGTGGACACAAAGATGGGTGGAGAACAAGGGCCATTTGTGCATTCAATCTACCATAGACTTCCTGCAGCTAGACCTTAAAAATGTTCAAGCAGAGCCTAGCTGAACTGAGTTCCTCAATGTGCTGAGCACGGATTTATACTGATAAGCATGAGAAACTCACAAATGACAATAGAGAGCAAGCTCATTGTATCTGAGCCAGAATGCACCTCCCCAATCTCCAGCCAAACCCCCAAAATGCCTTTGAAATAAACTGTCTAGAGAACTGTCCACCCAGTACTTAACTGAGAACAATGGGGAGCTTGCTGAAGCTCTCCTAGGTTCTCCCAGAAAGCCTTCCTACCTCTTCTCCTGTAGGCACATAAGAAAGAGAGAGAAGGAGAAAAAACATCTGAGCAAAGAGTAGGGAAGGGATTGAAGCAAAAGAATAAAACCTGAAAAAAAGAAAGAGACTAATTGAAATATAAGACCATGTTCTGATACATTAATTGTGTGCTTGCGTGTATGCGTGTGTGTGTGCGTGCGCGCGCTTGCTTTGTGCAACTCTGATGTTTAAAACTTCAGTTACCCTGGTGCTACGGACTTAATATTCATGTCCCCCCAAAATTCATACATTAAAACCTGAATCCCCAACTTGATGGTATTTGGAGATGGAGACTTCGGGAAGTAATTAGATCACAAGGGTGGAACCCTCTTGATGTTAGTGGCCTTATAAGAGAGCTTGTTCCGTCTCTTTCTGCTCTCCACCATGTGAGGATACGAGAAGACGGCTGTCCACAAACCAGGAAGATGGCTCTCCTCAGATACCAGGTCTGCAGCCACCTTGATCTTGGACTTCACAGCCTCTAGGCTAGTGAGAAATAAATGTTTGCTGTTACCCAGTCTACGGTATTCTGTTATAGCAGCCCAAACTATATAAGACACATGGTTCAAGTAAATAACACCACTTCGCCAACAACAGTGTTCAGATTTTATTTACCATGGTATAACTGAGTATTTGCACCAAGTACCATGTTTCTGCTAACTCTTCAGTTCATAAATTACTAGGTAAATTACACATGCACATAATGATCAGTGACCAATCATATCACTTTTTTGAAGTCTGTCAGTGTTCACTGCACGTGTGTCATTCTGTTCACACACAGACAGCAAAGCATGCAGTTGTGTTGACCCCTTATCTCCCAGTGCCAAATCCATGGGACATTTTTTAAAATGCATAATTAAAAGAGGAAACTGGCCAATAAAGACGGAAGGGCAGCAAAGAAGAAAAGGTGATAACGCTGAAAAGGAAATTCAAATCAAACCTAAATGGCATAAAAGAAGATATAGCTGACCATGGGAATGTTGAGTGCAGCCAGAGAAATTGAGTAAAAGTGAGTTTATTGACAAAAATAAGGAATGAGATTGTGATGGGAGATATTTTCACAACATTGAAAGTGCAAAGGATAAATTATTGGTAAACTTAGAAAGGATTATGACAATTAGCCAAGGCAGAGAGAAAATAATCACTCTATGCAGTAAGTTATTTGACAGGAAGAAAGCAGCAAGCACTGTCCAGGCTGCTCTGGATAAATTTTTTACAGAGAAATAAAACATTTACTTCAAAATGTTTCCATCATTTTAAATTACATTGTACTAAATAAATATTAGTTTTGCTAATTTTTTCACTTCCCTACATATTTAAAATTGACAGTAAGGGAGCTTTTAATGTTTTGACCAAAAAATAAAGGTAGCAGATTAACTGTAATATTCCCCATCGCTTATTAAGATCTTTTTGCATTGATTCGGTTTGCATGGTCATTTTATGTTTTATGGTCCCACACTACTGTACAAAGTAAAGACTGTCTGTCTATATGGATATATATATACACACACACACATATATATACAACTGTCTATATAGAGAGACCTAAATAGAGACCTGTATATAAATACAGAGAAAGAGACACATCTAAAATCCCTAATATATATATAATACAAAGTTTTCTTTTTAAAAGAAATGTTATCTCTACTTTATTAATACATAAGAATTTTGTAATCTCATAATTGTTCATTATTAGGTCTCTTTTTTAAAATTTTTACTTTTCTTATTGAAGTATAGTTGATTTACAACACAGTGTTAGTTTCAGGAGTACAGCATAGCGATTCAGTTATGCATATACATATATGTATATGTATATATAAATATATATATATTCTTTTTCAGAATCTTTTCCCTTATAGGTTATTACACAATATTGAGTATAGTTCCCTGTGCTATAAGTAGGTATTTGTTGGTTATATGTTTTATATATGGTAGTGTGTATAAATTAATATCAATCTCCTAATTTATCCCTCTCCCACTCCCTTTCCCCTTAGATTTTTTTTTATTGTGATTATAGAGATCTAACGGGAAAGGGAGTCACTTATTTTTATATGATCAAATTAAGAAATACTGGTCACATCAGTGGAGAGAAATGTATTTGTATTAGAGTGCTATCTCAGCTATTCAGACTATTCAGTAGAAGGAGTAGAAGAGAGACCAAGAAAAGTGATTTTTTTT
Organism: Balaenoptera musculus; assembly: GCF_009873245.2. NCBI lineage: Eukaryota > Metazoa > Chordata > Mammalia > Artiodactyla > Balaenopteridae > Balaenoptera > Balaenoptera musculus. The sequence continues at coordinate 87,162,910 of NC_045785.1, read as the reverse complement.
CCAAATAACTCAAGCTTGATAATTTAGGTAATTTTTCTAAATTATATTGTGCACATTCTAGCTCACATACATAATTTTTTTTTTTTTTTTAGAAATTCACATTCTTTTATTTATTTATTTATGACTGTGTTGAGTCTTCGTTTCTGTGCGAGGGCTTCCTCTAGTTGCGGCAAGTGGGGACCACTCTTCATCGCGGTGCGCGGGCCTCTCACCATCGCGGCCTCTCTTGTTGCGGAGCACAGGCTCCAGACGCGCAGGCTCAGTAATTGTGGCTCACGGGCCCAGTTGCTCCGTGGCATGTGGGATCTTCCCAGACCAGGGCTCGAACCCGTGTCCCCTGCATTGGCAGGCAGATTCTCAACCACTGCGCCACGAGGGAAGCCCTCACATACATAATTTAACCCACCCAGCATTTTCCCACCCAGCCTTTTGAACATGAATCATTTTTGTTGCTCTAATAAAGTAAAGCTCTTGGGAGTTATAAAGAGCTATATAGAGGACTTTGTTCCCTCGATCTAAAGAAGTTCAGAAGCTATGATTGTTGGTATTTTTTTCCTATTCACCTTCTTATTGCTTTCTCTGCACTCTGCTGTTAATTCTCATTATTTCTTGTCTTGAATTTCTCTCTCTTAGCAAACTTCTCACCCATTTCCATTCTGCTATTGTATTGTCAACTCAGGCTGCCATAACAGAATACCACAGGCTGGGTGGCTTAAACCACAGAAATTTATATTCTCACAGTTCTGGAGCCCGGAAGTTCAAGATCAAGGTGCCAGCAAGACTGGTGTCTGGTGAGGCCTCTCTTCCTGGGTTGTAGACAGCTGCCTTCTCACTGTGTCTTCATATGACCTTCCCTTTGTGCACACATAGGGAAAGAGGGAGATCTGATATCTCTTCCTCTTCTCACAAAGACACCGGTTCTATCAGGTTAGGGCCCACTCTTATGACCTCATTTAACCTTAATTATCTCCCTGAAGATCCTATCTCCAAATACAGTCACATTGGAGATTAGGGCTTCAACATATGAATTTTGGGCAGAACACAATTTAGGTCCTAACAGCTATCCACTGCCTTAAAATTTCATCTCCTGTAGTTGTGTCCTACAGAAGAACTGAAGAATGCCAACAGAACACAGATAACCATAGTGCTATTATACGTAAAATTAAGTCCATTAGGCTAAAGTGGACTCAACTCTCTTATGAAATAAAATATGAGGGCTTTTTTCACTATTGTTACTCTGACTTATTTGCTGTGCCACCAATCATCAAAAGTGGGGCCATGATTATATATGTGATGTAGATAAGTACATCTTAAATTAGGGTATTTTTTTCTCACTACTAAAAGTGAAGAAGTATAACATGAGATTTCTGGATGTTATCCTAAGTCATAATCTGTAAGAACTCAGATGTCAGATCATTATGTTTGCTCTCTTAGAAAATTCTTTTAGCATATGGTTCAATATTAATACATTTTTATTATAAATGAAATTTCAACTTTTGAGAACATAAATTGCAATGATTGAAAGTAAAACTTCAATGCTATGAAAATTTCAAGCTCTCTTGGCTATCTTGCTTTATCTGTGATTTGATGCTTTATGCTAGGAAATAAACTTGTATATTATACCCGATAAGCCAAATGATACAGACTCGGTATTTTTTAAATGGGAAATTCATTGTACATATGGTGACAATATCTGGGATCACGTCCCTACCATTTTAGATGCCTTTATATTTATTCTGAACACTTGGTCCTAATTTTGAAATGCTAAAGACATATGGACATAACAGCTGGGCCACCATCAATTGAGACTCTAACACTGTTCACTTTGACAATATATATTTTACAAAGATAATATTGCAATTTCTCATCTCCCATTATTTTTCATTATTGCTGGCTCTTTCTAATTCAACAGACTTCCAGGACATTGTAAGGATAACAGAAGCAATAGTAAGGAAAATTCTCTTCAATCCAGGTTAATCTAGATGTAGTCATAGAATTGTTATACACTATTTACACCCTTACATAAGCTCACGGCATTTATTTTTGAATTGTGTCCCCCTAAAATGAATATGTTGAAGTCCTGGCCCCAAGCATCTCAGAATGTGACTTTATTTGGAAATAGAGTAGTTGTAGATATCATTAGTTAAGATGAGGTCAAACTGGAGTAGAATGGGCCCCCAATCCAATAAGACTGGTGTCCTTATAGGAAGGGGAAATTTGGACACAGCCAAACACACATAAGGAGAATGCTATGTTAAGATGAAAGCAGAGAGTTAAACCAACTATACTTCAATAAAAAGAAAAACAAGATAAAAACAGAGACTGAGGTGATGCTTCTACTTGCCAGGGAACTCCAAAAATTGCCAGCAAACAGACAGAAGCTGGCGAGAGGCATGGAACAAATTCTTCCTCACAGCCTTCAGAAGGAACCAACTTTGCAGACATCTTGATTTCAGATTTCTAGCCCCCAGAACTGTAAAACAATAAATTTTTCTTGTTTATGCCACCCAGTTTGTAGTACACAGCCGTAACAAAATAATACTCCTATTTACTATCTATAGTACTCTGGGATAGTGGAAAAGTCACAGGCAGAACCAGGTTTGAATCTTGGCCTCTCCACTCCCAGCTCTGTGATTTAGACCACACTATTTATACATACTAAACTCTGCATTAGTTAGGTTACACTAGATTTTACTACAGTAACAGTCAACCCTCAAATATCAGCCCAAAGTAATTATTGTTTATTTCTGGTTCACACAGTATATTTACTAAGGATTACTTGGAGGCTCTAATCTATTTCATAGCCCTCCTAAATTTGAGACCTAGGCTGGCAGAGAAGGCACTATTTGGAACTTAGGCATTAACTCTGGCAGAGGGAAAGAAAAAACAGTGGTGAGTGTGTCTGACTCTTAAACACTCTACCCCACTAAGACATACATCACTTCTGCTCACCTTTCATTGACCAAAGCAGATAGACCATGCTTGACCATATTTGAATGCAACAGAGTGGGGAAGTATCCAGAAAGGATAAGACAGCACCATATATCTCTAAACAGTCTTAATGGCCAGCCAATAGAGGTGACATGATTATGAACTGAAACTAATTAATTAAATCCTTCATATTTTCATTCAACAATGTTTATACAGGCTCTACTGTGTGTCAAGTACTATCCCAGATAATAACACACAAGACAAAACCCCTCCCTCCAGCAAGTTTTCATTTTATTGGAGGAATTAGTAAAATAAAGAAGAATGTAAATGTGTAATATAATTTCAGATATTTATAAGTGTTACAAAGGAAAGTGAAGCAGATGAGGGCTATTGAGAAACACTGAAGTGGGGAGACAGTGCTAGGGTCAGTATTTCAGGCAATGAGTATAAATTTCCTAGTATGGTGCATAGCAAGTGTAGGCACCCACAAAATGTTTCTTTCCTTTCCCCAACACCCTAGATCATTAGCATCAACAACAGAGGACAAAGTGAATTTTGTGCCTATTAAATTATACAACATAGAAAAAAGGATTAAAATGCCTATTTCTGGCAAGGATGTAATATAACTGATACAAGCATATATCTCTGCTGGCAGTGTAAATCCCTTTGGAGAGCAATTTGGCAATATGTTTCATGATCCACTAAAATGCTCATAACCCTGACTCAGTAATTTCATTCCTGTGAATCTGTCTCCAAAAGTAATATAATTTAATAATCACAAAGATGATTGTTGCAGTATTATTTGTGATATCAAAAACAACCTGAATATATAGCAATAGGGGCATGCTTAGATGGATTATGGCTTAGCAACTATGTAGAATATTATGTAGTCATTAAAATGATAATTATGCACATTATGTAAGCAACAGGAAAAATGTTTATGATATAATTTTAAGTTAAAAAGGATGCAAATTATACCCTGTAATTACTGTGATGTAAAAATCATATATGTAAATGCATGAGATTAAAGAGAACAGAGAAAAGTGAAATCTAGAATGAGCAAATTTTTAGCAAGTTAAAAAATATATTTCAGTCACTTTGTTACCTTTATCAAATGTTTAACAAGCACTTTCACAGTAGCATTGTTTATATAATTGTTACTGAGTCCAAGCTTGTACTGCTTGCTGCACGACAGGCCAATAAATCGACAGACGAGTTGCTGGGACAAGGAATAGAGACTTCATTTGGAAAGCCAGCAGACTGAGAAGATGGTGGACTAGTGTCCCAAAGAGCCATCTTCCCTGAGTTAGAATTCAGGGTTCTCTTATACTAAAAGGGGAGGGGGTAAAGTCCTGCTTCCAGTCAGACTCCGGAAGGGATGTGTTAATTTCTTCCTTACTGCAGTCATTCACAGGCGAGCCTGGTCAGGAGGCTTCCTGTGAGCTAAACAAAGGTATTTTAGCATAACACTCATTGCATTGGAGGCAGTGTTCCCAGAGATGGGCCATTATGTATAATTTAAGCTAACAGGCCACATCCCTTTAGCAATTAACTTGTAGCAAAAGCAATAGAATACAAAGGTTAAAGTAATTTGTTCTTCCCTCCTATATAATGAATTCAAAATTATAATTAAAAGGGCCATGGAGGGGCTTCCCTGGTGGCGCAGTGGTTGAGAATCTGCCTGCCAATGCAGGGAACACGGGTTCGAGCCCTGGTCTGGGAAGATCCCACATGCCGCGGAGCAACTAAGCCTGTGTGCCACAACTACTGAGCCTGCGCGTCTGGAGCCTGTGCTCCGCAACAAGAGAGGCCCGCGCACCGCGATGAAGAGTGGCCCCCACTTGCCACAACTGGAGAAAGCCCTCGCACAGAAACGAAGACCCAACACAGCCAAAAAATAAATAAATAAAGTGAAATTATTAAAAAAAAAAAAAAAGGGCCATGGAGAACAATGCCTCCCCACTCCATGGATCTAATCTTGATTGAAATCCTAACACGTATGTGCTCTAATCTGACCAAATGTTATCCTTTCCTAATTTATAATCCTCAAATTAGTATTTTTATTATTTCTATATTAAATTACTATTGTAAATGATGTCCTATATATTAAACAAATGCAATTCTGAAATTTGGTGAATGATGTAATCAGCTAGAACTTATTTCTAATACATTACAATAAAATGTGGATTTTAAATTTTAAGATATTTGAGATCTTAATTGTTGAAGTTTGGGGGGGGGGAAAGAAGTGCCTATTGCTTAGAAGCAGATTATTAACTAAGGCCAGTAGTTCTCTAACAGGAGGTCAATTTTGTCCCCAGAGAACGTTTGACAATGTCTAGAGAAATTGTCACAACTTGGGGGAGGGGAGTGTGCTACTGGCATCCAGGGACTAGAGACCAGGGATGTGGATAAACATTCTACTATGTACAAGACAGCTCCCACAACAAAGAATGATCTGGCCCAAAATGTCATTAGTGCCCAGGTTAGGAAACCCTGGGGTAAGCAGTGGGAAGAATACAAGCTTAACGGTACAGAAACCCAACTTTTAGTTTTATTTCCACTGCTAAAAGGATGACCTTGAGCTAGCTACTTAAACTCAATCCCTCAATTTACTTATTTGTAAAAAGGAGATGAATAATATTTATCCTATCTCATGGGATGGTTCTGAGAGTAAAATGGGAGACGTAATGTGACTGTGCTCTGAGGAGCTAAAATGTACCATATAAATGTTACCATCACATGTATTTGAAATATCTCTTAAAGTTGATTACCAAAAAAAAAAGAAGAAAAAATGAAGGTAGAAACAATTATTCAATAGTTTATGAGTAATTGCTTTTGATGTTTTTTATATAAATTTATTTATTTATTTATTTATTTACTTTTGGCTGTGTTGGGTCTTCGTTGTTGCACATGGGTTTTCTGTAGCTGTGGTGAGCAGGGGCTACTCTTTGCTGCGGTGCGCGGGCTTCTCACTGTGGTGGCTTCTCTTGTTGCGGGGCACAAGCTTTAGGTGTGCGGGCTTCGGAAGTTGTGGCGCATGGGCTCAATTGCTCCGTGGCATGTGGGATCTTCCCAGACCAGGGCTCGAACCCGTGTCCCCTGCATTGGCAGGCGGATTCTTAACAACTGTGCCACCAGGGAAGTCCCGCTTTTGACATTTTTAATCTGTTGTGTTTCCCTGGAAAATATTGATGAAAACCATGACAAAATATTGCTACCTTACTGATATTTTCCAGATAGAATAATCTAGCTTCCTTAATCAATTGTCTGCCCTGTCCTGTGTCTTGAATTTCTTCATTCATTGCCATTGGATCCTTGCCTTTAGATACAAACATTCCCAGGATCCTTTGGAAGGTCACCATCCAGGCTCCACCTCAAGCTACCACTTCCCCTCTACCATTTTTTTACTTGTTACTGAAAATTTCTCATCTCCCATTCACTCCACTGCCAACTGGCATATAACCCATGCATTTCTTCATTGCAACTGCTCAAATGAATCTAAACCCCCCTCTGGCCTCACAGTAGCTAAAGAGACTGGCCTAGAAGCAACGGCACCCCACTAGCAACAAGCACACTCAGTGCCTACCTCTTGGTGTTAATATCATTCTTCAGTGAGAGGAAGCAGGGCATCTCAGAAAAATGGCTGATTCTAGGACTGGGGCAGGAAAGATGAGCCTGGGACATCATCTTGTAGTGCCAGAAAGAAAGGAAATGATCACACACACACAGAGTGATGGGGATATGTTGAAGAAAAACAGGGGTCTACTAAAAGAGCTCCCAGTGACCAAAGCTGGAACAATTTGTGCAACCAAATAAATAAAGTAGCATTGGATTATAACCCAAAGTACAAAATAAATACCAATGATCCCATGTTTATATAAATAAATGATTGAATAAGTACATGGGAGAGAACAGACAAATCTGTGCAGCATAAGTGTTAATAATTTAGGTAGATACTTAGCCCTCAGGGAGATGGAACATAACCCCCTACTCTTTAAGTGGGGACTGAGCTTGGTGACTTCCATCCAAAGAGTCAGTATGGAAAGAGAGGAAAAGGAATGATTTTACAGTGAAGAAACCTGTCAATTACTACCTCAGCCAGGTGATCAAAATTAATATCAATAGTCATAAATCATGTTTATAGTATGTGTCCTTGATATAATGTGATGAGAATGGCACTTTACCTCTGTGGTCTTCCTAAAACCCATAAACCCAGTCTAATTATGAGAAAAATATCAAACAAATCTCCACTGAGAGACATTCTGCAAAATACCTGATCAGTACTCCTCAAAGCTATCAAGATCATCAAAAACAAGGCAAGTCTGAAAAATAATTACAGACAAGTGGAGTCTAAGGAGATACGACAAGTAAATGCAATATGATATCCTGGATGGGATCCAGAACATAACAAGGACATTAGGTAAAAACTAAGAAAATTAGAATAAAGTATGGACTTTAGTTAATAATGAAAGATTATTGGTTCATTAACTGTGAAAAATGTGCCATAGAAACGTAAGATGCTAATAATAGGGGAAACTGGCTGTGGGTATATAGGAATTCTCTTGTACCATCTTCACAAATTTTCTGTAAACCTAAATATTTTGAAATAAAGTTTACTTTAAAATAATGCTTATTGAAAAAAAACAACTGTTCTCAAGATTAGTCAGTGCATCATCTTTTTGCCGAACTACCTGAAAGTCACCGTCGGAGACAGACACAGAGAAAGTCCACATTCTTTACTATCAAGACTTCAACTTCATCTATCGGCTGTTACTAGGTATTCATAAATATGCCTAACATCTACTTGGCAGCCTCTTTATAAATATTGTTTATATGTCAATTAAGAACTAGAGATATTTGATGACAAAGAGGAATACTGCAGAGAAATAAGCCTCATGCTTCTTTAAAAGAGCAGAACTACTGAGTGGGCTGTAATGGGATAGATCTGACTGAAGGATGGGGCTGGGAGGTAGCAGGCATGGTGGTCACTGCTGGTCCTAAATGGAAGGCCAATCTGGTAGGTAATAATACAATACCTGAAGATAGCAGGGGAATAGAAAACAAGAGGTAATGCAGTAGGTTAGTCTCAGAAGAGCCCAGAGTGGAACAACACATATTAAAGAGCACAGAACAGCGTCCAAGTTGCTGTTGCGGATCCAACAGGCAGTTGCCATTGAATATATCTACCAGCAGGGCTTTGGTTCAGAAACCGCTGAGCTGGGTGGGGCAGTGGGGCTGAGCCTCTGACATTCTTCTCCTCCCCCCTGCCCTGCCTCCGAAGAAAAATATAAAGGCAAACCTCAGTCCTGATGTGATCAGAGTATAAAATAGACTTGTCATCACAACAGGCACGGAAACATGAGGATCAAGTAAGGATCTGATTACCAGTGGAAAATAGAAGATTAAGATCAGACATTGGGATGAAGCAGAAACCTAGGTTTATTTAACAAACACTTCGAGAGCATTTATATGTCAGACTATCCTAAAGCGCTTCAGAAGTGTTAATTCATTGGTGCCTCATAAGAGAAGACAACTTTTTATTATCATTTATCCTCTCTACCTATGACAGTACATAGTCCCTAAAAGACCCTTATGAAATGTTTTTTGAAAGGAAGAAAAGAAAGAAGCAAGGGAGAGGAAGGGACAAAAGGGGGGAAAGAGGGGAAGGAGGAAGGAGTGGATCGCTACTCCTAAAAGTCTATGCTGAATCCACTTAAATATCTCTTGTCTGGATCTAGATTGGTTTTAGGGAATGGAAAGGAGCAGAGAATATAGGTGGCGAGGTTGGGGGGAGAATAAGAAGGTTAAACTATCTTTGAGGAGGGGCTGGAGAAGATGATAACCATAAAATGACTAACATTTATTGATCTCTCACTATGTGCCAGCACTGTGCATGGATAAGCCAATGTGATCCCTACAAATCACCTTGATCATTAATATTATTATCCCTCATTTTACATATAAGGAAAGTATAACACTTACAGTTAATAACTTACTCGAGGTGACACAGATAACAAGGTACAAAGCTGAAACTCAAACCCAAGTTAGATTCTCTGCTCTTAGCCACTAGGCTAAAAGCAGACAGAGCCTGACAAAAGTAGATCAAACAGTGGGCCCCTTTTTTAAGAGATCAATGTGGTGCTCATTTTAAGCAATCAGGTCTGCCTATAAGTGTAAGAAGCACATTCTACAGGGTCAATATAGTCAGCATTTGTGAAAACAAGTCAGAAACTGGTGTACAGGGACAAGGGGAGGGGAGTTTTGGAGGGAGGAGAGGGTAAGATAAAAAGCCTTGGCATTTACATCATATAAATCAATATCTGCTTTAAAATCTTGCTGATGACTGTGAAAGGCAGAGGATATTAAATAAACTGTGATGTAAGTCAGATATATGCCACAGCCTGGAAGTAAAATAGTCTAAACAAGAAGTCAATTTATATGACAGGAATTTTGAAAACCATTCAAACACAATGCATAGTTGTACAATGCAAAATTATTCAAATTTTCTCTTTTTTTCTTTGGTTTTCAACTAATGCCATCACCTGGAAGGGGGAAGACCTTTTTAATAGTTAAATATTAACTAATCCCAAACTGACAAAATCAAAATACCACATAATATAACAAGAACCAAAACCAAAAACCAAGAACCAAAAGTGTCTTCACTTTTAGGCACTTTGTTCAAAGTGCTCCATTTTCAAGGGTCTCAGAGACACACTGAGAGCAGAGTCATGAAGCTCAGGAGATGACCTGTGTCCTGACTTCTTGTATCCTTATCTTTGAACTTCAGCCTTTCCCAATCTTTGCTTTAGTCCCATAGCAGAGTGGAATTGTGCTGTCTCAGAATCTGGTCTCTGACCGGAAATGTCAAATTAGTTTCCAATCGGTATTAAACATTGCTGCCTGGGTTGCTCAGTTAAGACTGATAGTGAAGCTGCTTCCCGGCTTCCAGTGGGAAAGAATCCAGCGATCGATTAGCAATGTCTGGCACGATTGCTGGGGGTGAATTGTGGGGAAATGTGCCGTATTTGGCACCTGTGGCCCCTTGAGGCATCTATTTCTAGCACGCCTTAATCGGACTCTATCCGTGTGATTTCCATCCACCTACATGGATAACAGTGGATGGGTTAACCAACCCTCTGCAAGCCTAGAGACTTAGGCATAGAAGGGGGATTTTCTCAAGGCTGTAGAAGGAGCCAAATTTCAACACAGCTCTTCGGAGCCCTGGGCTGCCAACTCTCACTCCCATTTGCTTCTCTCCATGTGATACGCCCACTCCAAGATCTACCAAGAGCGTCCCGGGACATTAGCCTGGGAACTTGCCTGGCTCTTGCTATTCTTGCCCTAAACATACAAACTAAAACATTCCTAAAGGTAGCCTTATGCTAAATCACTCTTGGTCCATTTTGCCAAACCGTATCTCCCAAACTCCCATTTTTCATGGCAGGTATGGCTAATCCATCGCTGAATTTGCTCTCCCTGAGACTGTATGCAGCTGCAGAAGCAGCTTAACTCTGCAACCTAGAGTGGACATGGAAGGAGCAATCCACTCAGGGCTAGGAATCAGGGGGATCTATCTCCCCCCACCAAAGGAACAAGAATCTGTGAGAACTGTGATTTACTCTAATGATGTTGTGTCTGCTCTGGAAGGGGGAAAATTTGATTCTAGAGCCAGAGTATCAAAGCCAGTATATCCTGAGCCATAGCCAGGGCTGAATATAGACAAAATTCTGAAGGAGACTAAATTAAGGGGTTTTTTTAGTGAAGTATAGTTGATTTACAGTGTTTCAGGTGTACAACAAAGTGATGCAGATATATATATATATACATATATTTTTCCAGATTCTTTTCCATTATACATTACTACAAAATATTGAATATATAGTTCCATGTGCTATACAGTAGGTCCTTGTTCTTTATATATTTTATATATAGTAGTGTGTATCTGTTAATCCCAAACTCCTAATTTACCCCTTCTGACCCTTTTCCCTTTGGTAACCGTAAGTTTCTTTTCTACATCTGTGAGTCTATTTCTGTTTTGTAAACAAATTATTTGTATCATTTTTTAGATTCCATATATAAGTGATAGACTAAATTGAGTTTTAAGTTTCCTTCCACATGTCCCTCTTTTAATTTCTTCACAATCCAGCCTGCCTGGAATCCCTCACCACGGTTCCCCCTCCCTGCCAAAATTCTTTTTCCCTCTAACGACTTCTTCCACCTCAAACAGTAATTCACTGCCTCGTTCCTTCAAAACTAAGCTCTCAGCTTGAGTACATCTTAAGTATTTAAGAGATGCTGGCAGTCTGATTAGAGGGGAAAAAATGTCAAGAAAAAATGCCCATTAGATAAAAGGGGTTCTTCCCAATAGGTAACAAAATATACTGAATCTTGCGACATAGTGCATACTGTGGCTGATTGGATGAAACTTACATGTAATGGGCATGAAATAGTTAAATAGCAAGTCCCAGCTAGGTGGCACTGTGTTTTAAGTAAATAATTTTAAACCCAACTACAATAAACCTGCTGGGAAGTTTGCTATACAGAAAATGGCTTCCAAATAGGAAGGGGCAGTTAATTAAGCTATAGGGCACCATAAAAACAAATGAAGTTTTATGGGCACAAGGTTGCCAGATTTGGCAAACTAGAATACAGTTGCCCAGCCACCTTTGAGTCTGAGACAAACAATGGATAATTTTTAGTATAAGTATTCCCTATGCAATATTTGGGACACACTTATACTAGAAAATTATTCACTGTTCATCTGAGATTCTAAGTTAACTGCGCATCCTGTATTTCATCTGGCAACTCTATATGGATATTTACTATATGTCTGGCACAGTATTAAGTGTTACACACACATTTTCCTGTCTCTTATTCTTAACATTCAGGTCCCCAGTCCCTGGCTATCCAACTCCCAAGTTTCTCGGTAAATCTTCAGAGTGTATTTCACACATGCTACCAGTCAGTTACTCTATTACACAGTATCACTTCTGCCTTTTTTTCTCTGTCTCTCTGCTTTCCTCTTTTGCCAAGATAGTCTGGCTACAACACCAAGCAGTAATGCTGGATATTGCCACCACAGCATCTTCTGGGTACCATACTGCTCTTTAGGTGGCTCTGGCATCACCAGACATCTCTATCTCCCTATGGACACCTGTGCTTCTTCAGCCGATTACCACCATTCCCTCTGGGCACCACTTATTTTCCAGGCACTACAGCAGCCTCTGCTAAGGAGTGCCACATCTTCCAGGAACTATCTCATCCACTCGACTTTTCGACTCTTTCCCTGGGGATTGCCATCTCATGAGAGGTGTGTTGCCACTGAAGCTAAAGCACTAAAACCAGCTCTGTTCTCTGTAGAAATAGACAGAGCTCTCAAGACGTGTTAGATTTGTACTTTCTCATGTGGACCCCCAAAAACTTTTGCTTGTGTTCCAATACCTTAAAGGGTTTTAAATGAAAGTAAATAGCACTTATAACTTTTTACTTCCAGCTCACCCTATTCTGTCACCAAAGAGCACCTTAATTCCACAGAGTCCACAGTAGTCAGACATGAATTGGATAGGGGACTGAATTTGACATGCACCTGCTCTGTGCTCAGAAACCTGTCTCTTCTATGAAGGAGGCATTTGTTGCTGGATGAAGCTTGTTTACTTATTCCCTTCTCCCAGGAAGTTCCACAACCCTTCAGAAATGACCCCAACAGATTAATATTTTATCCGTGATTATATTTAATCCTCATACAACCTAGTGAAAGAGATGTTATTTTCCCTATTTTACAGTAAGTGATTTAGAACCACAAGGAACTTACAGACATGAGAAATGCGCCTCAGTCATAATCATCTGCCACTCTCTTCCTTGTTGGCCTTGACTCTGCCTCGAGAACATGTCAAGAGCCTTCTTGCCTTTACATATGCTGTGTCTACTGTCCAGAAAATGACAACCCCAGGCTGACTCCTCATAATTCGGTTTTAATTCAAATGTCACTCTTCAGAGAGTCCTTCCCTGACCTGCTTTTCTATAGTGACTTTCACAGCCATTAGTCACTTTCCATTCCAATAATACTTTTATTCGTCATAGCTCTTATCAAAATGCAAAATCATGTATTTGTTTACTATTATTATTTATCTATTATCTGTCTTCCCACTGGAATTCAAGCTCTAAGAAAGAAAGAACCTTGAACCTGCTTTATCCCCAGGAGTTAAATAAATATTTGCTGAAAGAATAAATGAATCTAAAACCCAAGCCTTTGATAGTACCCTGTAGTTAAAGCCAGAGATAGTTGTAAAATCCTATTCTCTTTAGCTACTGAGAATATTTTAGAAGATGTTTCATAAATATAAATACATAAACATACACACATATTTTACAGAAGATGTTAATGAAGACCAAAGAATCTGGTGATATACCCCAATGCTGAAGAGAAAGAAAAGGGCAATGGGAAAGGTGGCTTTTCTGACTCAAAATAAAATTTGGCCACTTGATAATTTTTCCTTAGACAGGTCTTCATTAGAAAATCTATTTAATCTAATACAATTGAGAGCCTCCTTCTAGGTGTCAGCCTTCATGCTGAAGACATTTCTGGAAACATTTTATTATATTTTTTAAAACTGAACAATCCCAACTCCTTTAGCCTTCCTTAGGGGTCTTATTGGATTCAGTTACGAAATACTCTAGCACTTGAGTCTTCACTTGCAACTTAAATCAGGGACTGCAAACTCAAATGCCCACAAGGCCAGAGAGACAATAAAAATGAATGATCGCTGGTCTTTCTGTGAATATGTTTACATTGTATAAATGAGGGTGCATGCCCAGATACAGGGTTGGTGGTTGCAACATGCAGCTCCTGACAAATGTTGCTGTTGACCCTGAGCCTCTGGCTCCTCTAATATATCAAGAGAAGCCAGAAATCTGGATTTTTATGAGAAAATTGCTCATTTTAGTTTATAAACCACTTTAGGCTACATAAGTATGTCTGTGCACCCAATGAAACATGCTGGCAGTTGGTTCAAAACTCTAAGCTATTGATTCTCTGGGTACTCCACTTAGACACATGCAGCCTTTGGCTCTCCAAGACCTTTGACCGTCTGTGTTCGGATACGTTATTCTACCAGACTGTGTGGGGCAAGCAACGTGTCATCGGGCACATTGATTAATAGAGATTACAGTCTTTTCTTCTAGCTCATGTAAGCACCTAAGGCAGTCCTGGCTATTGACAGCACTGAATATTAAAATAACCTTGTCTTTCTTCTGGGTCATATATTAATTTTTTAAATTGGGGTTTTCTATGTTTTTTTTTTAATTGAAATTCACGTTCTTATTTATTTATTTATTTTATTGATTGATTGATTGATTGCTGTGTTGGGTCTTCGCCTCTGTGCGAGGGCTCTCTCCAGTTGCGGCAAGCGGGGACCACTCTTCATCGCGCTGCGCGGGCCTCTCACTATCGCGGCCTCTCCTGTTGCGGAGCACAGGCTCCAGACGCGCAGGCTCAGTAATTGTGGCTCACGGGCCCAGCCGCTCCGCGGCATGTGGGATCCTCCCAGACCAGGGCTCGAACCCGTGTCCCCGCATTGGCAGGCAGACCCTCAACCACTGCGCCACCAGGGAAGCCCCTATGTTTATTCTTTATTATAGATCTCCTTGCTCTCTTTTTAGGTTGCTGGCATTTGATATAGCTCAGTCATATCATCAAATAATAATGATTCTCAATTGCCTAATGTGTGGAGTGGTTTTTTTTTTTTTTCCTTCAGGGCTTTTCCTTAGCTATAATCTAATGTATCGTGTTTAATTTGGTCCATTCTCTGTACTCAAACAGCATGCTATATATTCCATACCTGAACTATTGATTAGACATTAAAATTAACTCATAAATCCAGCCCTTCCTCTTCACCAAATCAATTCCTATCAGTTTAGTTTCGCTTTTTCCATTACAATAGGTTTCCAACTGTTTCCTGATCTCAAGTCTCATCCCCATGTTTCCAATCATGCACACTGCTACCAGAATAAATATTCTAAGACCATGGTTTTACCATAATCATATAAATATTCATAGCTAATTATCTATAAGTCTATGCATCAGAGCATTCAATATTATCAGATCCTAATATATATTTAAAATGGCATCTTTTGGTTTTCTCACAAACAATCTAACATTTAGTCCCAATTCTGCAGCGACCACTTGATTTCAGCCCTCTCTGACTTTGCCATGTTCATTCTGTGTACATGGTATGGAAGTGGCACATCCTTGATCATCCTATTCTGCTCTCCAGACCCATTGTACCTTTCAGACTCTGATCAAACATCAGCTCTATTTGATAATTTTCTCTACAACCCCAGGTAGTAAATCCCTGCCTTGTCTGTGCTATATACCTTTAATACAGCATACAACATACATTTCTAAATTTGGGGGTTTTTTCTTACATTTTTCTGGGATCATAAGGTGGACAGGAGCCATGTGTTGTTCATTTATATAGGGCCACTAATCAAGAACTGACGCTACAAAACTGTAGCCATTCATTAAAATATTTCAATCTAAATAAATGAATTATCGCAATACTCTTTAGCAACATAGCACAATGGCTAAGAGCTAGGATTTGGGAAATGAAAAGACTTGAGTTCAAATTCTAGATGTACCATTTATAAGCCAGGTAATTTTAAGTAAGTTAAATCAACTGTTTTTCCCTGCTTGAAAGATGCCATTAAGAAAATGAAGGGACAATCCAGGGACTGAGAAAAAATACTTGAGACATACATTCAAGACAAAGGACTTACATGCAAAACACAAAAGGACCCCTTAGAGCTCAATATAATACAAAGACAAACAAACCAATTAAATATGGACAAAAGACTTGAACAGGCAGTTCACACAAGAATATATATGAATTGCAAATAAGTATGGGTAGAAAGGTCTAACATCTTTAGGTGTTATTAAAATGCAAATTAAAACCACAATGAGATACCACTACACACCCATTAAAATGGCTAAAATGTTAAAATAATTAAAAGTCTGATCATATCATATACTGCTGGGTATGTGGAGTAAGTAAAACTCTCATTCATCAGTGCTGAGAATATAAAATGGCACCACGACTTCAGCACAGGTCTTGGCAGTTTTGTAAAAAAGGTTAAAATGCATTCACTACACACCCAGCAATTCCATTCCCAGCTATTTACCCAAGAAAAATAAAAATGTATGTCCATTCCAGTATTTGTACATGAATATTCATAGAAGTTTTGTTTGTAATAGCCAAAAATTGGATACAATCCAAATGTTTATCAGTAATTAAATAATTAAACAAATTGTGGTAGAGCCATACAATGGAAAATCACTCAGGAATAAAAAAAGGAAAGAATTATTGACAGATACAGCAACGTAAATAAATCAGAAAATCATTATGCTCAGTGAAAGAAGCCAAGTAGAAATAGTACACTTTATTATTTTATTTATATAAACTTCTAGAAAATGCAAACTAATCTATAGTGACAGAAAGTAAATCAGTGGTTTCTTGGGGATAGGAGTTGATGAGGGATGGATTTCAAAGAGACACGAGGAAACTTTTGGGCATGATGGATACATTCACTTTATTGTGATGGTGGTTTCACAAGGGTGTGCATATGTTAAAACATATCAAGTTGTACACATTCTACCTGTGTACTTGTTTTATACTTCAATTTTATGTTAATAAAGTTGTAAAAAAAAAAGAATAACCATCATTAGCTACTAAATTAAAAAAATTAATGCTGATAAACTTAAAAGAATTGACAGAAGAAATTATTCTCAAATTACTTCTTTTTTTTAGTATTTTCCTCTCCAATTACTTAAAGCAAATTGAGACAGAGATGGCTATCTGTGCCAACCAGAAAGAATTAATGACATAATATGCAAAATAGCTAATAGACTGGCACAACATCTTCCACAAGCGAAGACCTTTAACATGACACATGCATTGGATTATTCTTTTGGTCATGATGGATTTTCTACAGATCTCATGCAAAACCAACTGATTATAACTATGAGGGTCAAAATGATGTCTGTGGTCAGGCAACCAAAGAAAAGAAACTAATCAGCCCTATAGAGGAACTACAGGTAGCTCTGTGTTATAAACAACTTAGCTATCCAGCCCTCTGGCCATAAACTCTGGGGAAGACCAATCCACATATTAAACTTGTGAAAAATACCACTAGACATGTGTTTGAGTGAGAGACAGAGAGAGGGGGATAGAGATAGTGACAGAAAACAGGAGAGAGAGAATACAATTTACTATCCTATAGGAAAAAAGGTGGAGAAAACCAAGTCTACCACTTCATTCAAAGAATACATTCCACAGAGAGTATATGTGGATCTGATGTTTCTTTAGTCAGCATCAGTCTCTTCTCCTAGTATAAACACTAAATGTGATCTAGTGCTTCAAGATACAAGTTTTGCTTTACTATAGCCAACTTCTTCACCTGGTGCTCAAAGAAGCTGAGCAACTATCTGTTGAACTTTCTGAAAGGTGGTATGTAAATCTCTGTTCCAAGGGGTTTTCAGTGATAAGTTGGGGTATATGCAGTAGTTATATATCAACTTTAGAACTTACCCTCTAAAAACACACAACGCCATCACCACCACAACCACCACCATAACTACCACTATCAGCACTTAAAACGTGATTTCACTATATTAATTATTCATAATATCTGCAGCACATTTTCCTAAGGCTGAAAAGTGTGTGCTATTTCAATTTTTTTCCATAGGGAAAATACTCTACTGAAAATGTTTAAAAATAACAAAATTATGGTTCAGTTCCTGACTGAGAAGTTAGTATTAGACTTACCCTTATGTAATAAAAAACTGTAATACTGAGAAAAAAAAATTGTAACTGTTTTCAAATGTTGAAAAATGGACAGTACAAGGCTGTGATCCTTGACAGAAGGGAAGCTCATGAGGTTAATTTTCCATTCATGCTGGCTTTCTGTCTGGGAGAGATTTTCAAATTATTTCTCAGAAGATTAAACAAGCAAAAGGAGCTATATGGCTGGATATAGGAAAAAGTAAGTGGGTAAAAGCAATGAATGTTAGACTTCAGGGATTTTAAGACATCTGGAATTGTTAGGGCAGGACCCTGGAGAGAGGAAATGACTGAAAAGAAGTCTGAGAAATTAGCATAAATATTCACCTCAAGTTGTTGGCTAAATTCTAAGTTGTGCATGTGTGGGATATGAATATGTGAAGATAAGCCAAAAAGGGCTGCTGGGGGACTGAGAGGTGGACAGAGGTTTCCAAGTCCTCACAGTTCTGGGGAAACATTGGCATCCCCATCCAGCCACACAGAGAGACCTCAACGAATGACTTGAGCATCCAGATGAGAACTTAGAAAGCCAATGCCTTAGGAGTTAGGACTGCAGCCTAAGATCCTTACTCTTGTAACATGCTAAAACCAAGAGCAAATGAGATCAAAGTAACCTGCCAAAAATTTAACTATTCATCGGGACGAAACTCCCTCTTTAGAGGAAAATGATGTAATCCAGAAGCTCTCCAATTATCATTCACAATGTTCAGCATATAATAAAATTACTAGATACGCAAAAAGATGAGACAAGAGACCTATCTTAACAGAAAGTTGGCTGATAGAAGACCCATAAATAATTCAAATGTTGGAATTAGCAGTGAGGGACTTAAAAGAGCTATTATCGACATGTTAAATAATTTAGTGGAAAATATGGACAAAAGGTATGAACAGATGGAGAATTTTAACAAAAAGTTGAAACTCTAGAAAAAGACCAAATGAAAACTTTAGGACTGAAAAGAAAATCTTTCTGAAACAAAAAATTTATTGAGATGCTTAAACAGACTTGAAAAAAGCAGAAAAAATTTTAGTAATCTCAAAGTCAGATCATAGGAGTTATCTAATCTGACATACAGAGGAGAAGTAAAATGAAAGAATAAAAAATGAGGGCCAAAGTTTCCATTATCACCTGGGCTAATGTCAAACAGTTGAAGATATCTGCAACTAGCATACAGGAGTGAAGAGAGAAAGTGGAACAAAATACAAAATATTTGAAAAGATAGTGACCAAACATTTTTCAAATTTGATTAAAAATATTAATCCACAGAAGAAAAAAATTCAGCAAATTCCAGGAGAATGAATAAATATAAAGACCACACTGAAGCACATAAAAGTGAAAATTGAAGCATACCAAAGGCAAAGAGAAAAATCTTAAAACCAGTAAGGGGCAAAACACACATTAGGAGTAGAATAATAAAAATGATGGCTGTCTTCTCATCAGAAAGAAGTGGAAGCCAAGAGAGCATGTAATGACTTTTTTAACATTTAGAAAAGAAAATCCTTTTAATTCAGAATCATATATCCAATAAAAAATGTCTATTCAAAAATGAAAGCAAAATTAAGACATTTCAGACAAATAAGTGTTTAGTAAGTTCAACAGTGGGAAACCCACACTACAGAAGTACAAAGGAAGTTCTCAGGTTGAAGAGAAATGTTTCCAGATAGAAGTCTGGACCCGTAGTAATGAAGAACACTGAAGATGACAAATATGAGGGCAAATATAAAAAATTATTTTTTAAATTTCCCTTCAAAAAACAAAGAACATATGGGACATATGCAAAACAAAGAGCAAGACAGTAAGCTTAAACCCAATCATATCAGTAATTACAATAAAACTAAGCAGACTAAACCACTCTATTTAAAAGACAATGGTTGCCAGACTCGAAACAAAGAAGAACCAACTAAATGCTATTTACAAGGGATCTATTTTAAATATAACGACACATATACATTGAAAGAAAAAGGACAGGAAATTATATAGCATGCAAACACTAATTTTTAAAAAAGGCAGTGTGGCTATATAGATATTAGACAAAGCAGATGTGCTTTATGGTTCAAAGATAGGATTTTTAACAGAGATAAAGAGGGAGAATTCTTAATGACAAAAAGTGTCAATTCATTAGGAAGTTATAATGA
This sequence comes from Balaenoptera musculus, assembly GCF_009873245.2. Taxonomy (NCBI): domain Eukaryota; kingdom Metazoa; phylum Chordata; class Mammalia; order Artiodactyla; family Balaenopteridae; genus Balaenoptera; species Balaenoptera musculus. The sequence continues at coordinate 87,143,012 of NC_045785.1, read as the reverse complement.
CCTTAAATATATTTAACCAAATAACACAGTTTCAAAGTGCTTGGAAAAATGGAGAAAAAAGGAAAAGAAAAACAATAGGTAAGTCCACAAATAACAGTTGGCTATTTTCACACTTTTTCTTCAGTAATTTACAGTGGGAACTGGCACAAAATTCAGTAAACATATAGAAGATTGGAAGAACACTATTAACCAGCTTTACCTAAGTGACATTTGTAGTGCACTATGCCGAACAACTGCAGAAAATACATTGCTTTCAATGGAACATTGACCAAAACAGACCATATGCTTGGCAGTAAAAATGAGTCTTAATAAATTTAAAAGATAGAGCTCACACAGAGCATGTTTCTTTAACACAATGGAATTAAAAGTAGAAATCAATTTAGAAAAGTGGAAAATCTTCTAATAAATAAAAATTGAATAACATACTTCTAAATAACCTATGGATCAAAGAATAAGTTGTAATGGAAATTAGAAAATATTTTGCGTCCCTCTGCTGTGAAGAATAGACAAGGGGGAGAGGGCAAGGGCAGAAAAAAGGAGACCAGTTTGGTGGTTATTACATTTATCCAGGTGAGAGATGAAGGCATAGATGAGTGTGGTAATAGAGAGTGAGAATCGGTCAGATTCTGAATCTGATTGAAGATACACACAATAGGATTTGCAGATAGGTAAATATGAAGTTTGAAAAAAAAGAGAAGTCAAGGATTGATCTGAAAATTTTGGCAAAAAGATGGAGCTGCCATTAACTGAAATGAGGAAGATTAAAAGAGAAACAGGTTTTGAGGAGAAATAGTATGAACTGAGTTGTGACCACAGAGATTTTTTTTTTAATTTATTTATTTTATTTATTTATTTTTGGCTGTGTTGGGTCTTCGTTGCTGTGCGTGGGCTTCTCTCCATTGCAGTGCACTGGCTTCTAACTGTGGTGGCTTCTCTTTGCAGAGCACGGGCTCTAGGCGCTCAGGCTTCAGTAGTTGTGGCACACAGGCTCAGTAGCTGTAGCTTGTGGGCTCTAGAGCGCAGGCTCAGTAGTTGTGGTGCACAGGCTTAGTTGCTCTGCGGCAGGTGGGATTTTCCCTGACCAGGGATCGAACCCGTGTCCCCTGCATTGGCAGGTGGATTCTTAACCACTGCGCCACCAGGGAAGCCCGACCACAGAGATTTATTATCTATTCAAGAGATGTCCAGTAGACTGTTGGATATATGAGTCTGTTATTCACGGGAGAGATTGGAGCTAGGATATACATTTTATATATACCTGATTATATATATTTATATGTATAATTTATACCTGAAATAAATTCAACACTCTATACTTACAGAGTGAGATCGCTAATAGAGTAAGACTTATCCCTGAGGCTCTCTGACATTAAGTGGCCAGGGAGATGAGAAAGAAAGAGTCATCAAAGGAAACTGAGGGGTAGCAGGAAAAGCAAGATTATGATGCTCTGGAAACCAAGTGAAAGTGTTTCAAGGAGAAAAGGATGATCAAATCTATCAACTTCTATGTGTAGGTGAAGTAAGATGAGAACTGTAGATGGACCCTTTGTTTAGAACGAGCAAGTCAGCTGATGACTTGGATAAGACTAGCTGTGGAATGGTGGGAATGAAAGCCTGACTTGAGTGAATTCAGTACAGAGAGTAAACCAGTGCACAGAGACAACTATTTTCAGTAGGGCTTTTCTCAGACAAGAAAAAAAAAAATAGAATAGTGACTGAAAGGGAAGTTGGGTTAAGAGATGAATTTTTAAGAGGGAAGAGAGGATAGCGTTTTTGTATACCAATGAAGAAGATCTGATAAAGAGAAAATCACTATCAACTTGGACATAAAAGGAGAGAATTGGTTGAATGAGCAAAAGGAGATGGGATCTAGCACAAATGAGAGAGGCTGGACTTACCTCAGAGAACAAGCAATTCTTCTATTGTAACATGAGGAAATACAGAGCATATAGAAATGGCAAGAACTTGACAGATCCTTTTCTGATTGCTTCCTCAGGGAGGTGAGGAAGGTGTTAGAGATTAGAAGTGTGAAGGAAGAAGTATAAAGTAGTCATTTAGGAGAAATGGAAAATAAATCGAGCAAAAAATATAGTATTACTGTTGAGAAATGTTAAAAGCCCAATTAAAGTTATTGATTGTGGACTTAAGTGAGACCAGTCATCATGGTTACTTGCTTTTTTCCAGACATTTTCACCTGAGCAGGTACAGGGATAAGGTAGGCAGAGATTTAGATTTAACCAGGATTGGGGTTTTGCCAAATAAATATAAGAAAGGTAAAGGCGTATTCAAAGAAATGATTATACTGATTGACAATGGAATTTCAGGAACGAAGGAAGGACATAAGAATAAGTAAAAAGGTGGTAGAATCAATGGATTTTAACTCTGAAAGGGGGATTGAAACAGTCATCAGAGCAATAATATGAGTGAGCAGAAGAGCTAAGAGACAGGATACTTGGATTTAAGTTATGAAGGGATTTCAGTATTGGTACTAGTAGTGGAAATGGTGTATGAGGTGGTTTAGGAGAAAAAAGTCATCATTGGAGGAGGGCAGTTAAACTGAGATTTTAGGGGTTTGGAAAAATGGCTTAAGTGAACATTGAAATCATCCTCTGTTATGACAGGAGTAGTGTTGGAGACAGCGACAGTAAGTCCGGATCTAACATCTGCAAGGAATAAGGAGGTGTTGGTTTAGCAGATGGGGTAGTAGATGGGCTGCACTGGGTGTTTTCTGTCAGTTTAGAGAGGAAAGAGAAGGGTCTATAAGGAACATTAGGAGCAAGCAGGATTCCTGTCTCACCTCTAGTATCTGATGTGTTACGGGCGCAGGAGAGAAGACAGCCCCCAAAAGAGACTCACAGGAGAGAGATTGTCTTCAGAAGAGACTCTGGTTTCAAATTTATTCTTAATGGCAGAACTATCCTGGTCTCCAGAAATAGCCTAGGAGAGAGTGGCTGTCGCTAAATCTGCTTTTCTGGCTGCTGAAGTGTCTGCTCTATCTTGACACTTCCTTTGGTGCTACAAGAAAGTGTTACTGCTGCATCTCTGGCAGTCTCAACCAACCCCCAAACCGCTGACAACGTTGAAGATCTCACACCTATTGATGATAAAATTAGTTTCCATGTGATGAGACAGAGGTTTTTCTCTCTTTTTTTTTTTCTCTCTCTCTCTCCTCCTTCCTCCCCATATTCCCCTCACTTCTCCCTCTCTCTGCCTTTTGGAGGAGGAGGATAAATGAAGAGATGATGAGATAGTTTAAAGCTCATTTGGCTACTGTTAGAAGCAGAAGGTAGTAAAACTACACTGTCAGAAAACACTAAATATAAAAGCAAAGCATGTAATTTGTTAATACTCTGTAACACACTAAGTGGGATGTGGCAGATCCTGAAATCAACCAGAGAGTGTTCTGAAAGGTGAAACTTTCAAGCTGGGAAAATGTCAGAAGACTATATTAAAGAAGAAAAACTGTCGATGGCCAGATGCTCATCTCTCTCAGAATTCTGCACACATTTCTTCTTTTCAGATTGGTTTTTCAGCAGAGGAAAACTGTTCTTAGGAGTTAACGTGCTAGACTATTAGACGACAGTCAGGAATCGATTCCTAACGTTTATCTGATGAAAGGAAGTGAAATAACTTGTAGTGGATCCTACAGTAAATTTTCTTTTCTAACATGGCTTGGATTAGAGATAAGATCCTTGAAATTCAAGTCACAATATTGGCATTCCAACATTGATGCTGCTATATGCCCGACCTCTTACTCATGTCTGAGAAAAAGCTCATCATTGCCTTTTCTTTCTTTTTTTTTTTTTAAAGAAATTCACATTCTTTTATTTATTTATTTATTTATTTATTTATTTATTTATTTATTTATGACTGTGTTGAGTCTTCGTTTCTGTGCGAGGGCTTTCTCTAGTTGTGGCAAGTGGGGACCACTCTTCATCGCGGTGCGCGGGCCTCTCACCATCGCGGCTTCTCTTGTTGCGGAGCACAGGCTCCAGACGCGCAGGCTCAGTAATTGTGGCTCACGGGCCCAGTTGCTCCGTGGCATGTGGGATCTTCCCAGACCAGGGCTCGAGCCCATGTCCCCTGCATTGGCAGGCAGATTCTCTACCACTGCGCCACCAGGGAAGCCCCATTGCCTTTTCTTGATTCATCTTAGGAGACTATATATATAGCTGATTTAATAAAGGGACCTACTTCAGTCTCACAGGTGGTTAACATTTAATTACACCAAGAGAACACTCACTTGTGTACACCTATTTAGTACATAGGTACCACCTACGTGGTAGCCAAGCTCCAAGAAGGTCTCAAAGATCCTTCCCTCCTGGTATTTCTGCCCTTGTGTAGTCCCCTCCCACAATGATTCACGGCTGGCCTGGGTGGCCAGTTAGACAGTGTGGAACTTACAGTGTGTGACTTCCAAAGGGAGTTCATAAAACACTGCAGGTTTTCATCTTGCTCTTTCTTGGATTACACTCCCTAGGGGAAGTCAGCTGCCATGTCAGAACACTCAACAAGTCTATTTAGAAATCCATTTGGTGAAGAACTGAAGCCTCCCTCCAATAGCCAGCACCAGCTTGCCATCTGTGTCTGTGAGTGTCCTTGGGCCCTTGGAAGCCGCTGCTGCAGCCCAGTGAAATCTGAAGATGACTGCAGCACCAGAGGACATCTGAAACCTTAAGAAAGTACCTGAGCCAGAACACCCAGCTAAGCCACTACTGTATTCCTGACCCATAGAAACTGTGTGAGATAATACATCTTGTTGTTTTAAGTAGCAATTTTTTTTCTGTATGCAAGCAGAAACTTTATTCATTGATCAAGGAATGGGGAAGGAAGGGCTTGTACTCTAAAAACACCTTCTCCCAGAAGGGAGGGGAATAATGGGAATTTTTTTTTAAAGACTTTTTTTTTTTAATGTGGACCATTTTTAAAGTCTTTATTGAATTTGTTACAATATTGCTTCTGTTTTATGTTTTGGTTTTTTTGGCCATGAGGCATGTGGGATCTTAGCTTCCTGACCAGGGATCAAACCCGCACCCCCTGCATTGGAAGGTGAAGTCTTAACCACTGCACCATGAGGGAAGTCCGGGGGAATTTTTTTAGTTGAAGTATAGTTGATTTACAATGTTGTGCTAGTTTCAGGTGTACAGCAAAGTGATTCAGTTATACATATGTATATATGTTTTTTTCAGATTCATTTCCCTTATAGGTTATTTCAAAATATTGTGTATAGTTCCCTGAACTATACAGTATGTCTTTGTTGGTTATCTGTTTTATATATAGTAGTGTGTTTATGTTAATCTAAGCAGCAAATTTTGAAGTTATTTGTTACACAGCAACTAGAGCTCTCTAATACAACCTGATCAAATACCTAATACAAGCTATAAATTCATCACTTATAATCCCGGAAAACAGTGACTCCAATGCTACTAAAAGCAATAGTTCAAAAAGAGAAAAGGTTTTGGATATCATGGTAAACAGAATGGCCTCTCAAAGATGTCCACTGGACTAAAGAGGTTCAAATCTCCAGACCCTGTGAATTTGTTTCCTTACATGACAAAAAAAGAGTACAGATGTGATTAAATTAAGAATCTTAAAATGAGGAGGGGGCTTCCCTGGTGGCGCAGTGGTTGAGAATCTGCCTGCCAATGCAGGGGACACGGGTTCGAGCCCTGGTCTGGGAAGATCCCACATGCCACGGAGCAACTGGGCCCGTGAGCCACAATTACTGAGCCTGCGCGTCTGGAGCCTGTGCTCCGCAACAAGAGGGGCTGCGACAGTGAGAGGCCCGCGCACCGCGATGAAGAGTGGCCCCCACTTGCTGCAACTAGAAAAAGCCCACGCACAGAAATGAAGACCCAACACAGCCATAAATTAATTAATTAAATAATTAATTAATTTAAAAAAACCCACCTGGCATCCACAGCACAGTAGAATGATAGAATGGAAATGCACAATGCCAACTTTAGAAGGAATTTCCTCCCATAGTGGTTTGCCACAAAGGACCTTCTGTAGAAAGCCTCCTTCCCTGTTGTCTCAGCCCCATCTAACATAAATTAGAAAAAAAAAAAAAAAAAAAATGAGGAGGGTTACCCTGGATTATCTAAGTGGGCCCAATATAATCACAAGGGACCTTATGAGGCGGAGGAGAGAGAGTCAAATGAGATGTAGGAGATAACGACAGTGGAAACAAGAGGTTGGAGTGTTACAAGGAAGAGACCATGATCCAAAGAATGCAAGCAGATTCTAGAAGCTGAAAAAGGAAAATGATTCCCCAGTGACACCTCCAGAAGGAACACAGCCCTGGTGACACTTTAATATCATTCTCCTGACCCTCCAGATTTGTAAGAGTATAAATTTGTGTTGTTTTAAGCCACTAAATTGGTGATAATTTGCAGCAAGAAGAAACTAAAACAGTAAACTAATATTGTGCCACAGGAACGAAAAACAAAAAGAAGTCAAAAACAGTGGTTGGTTTCACTACTTTATCTTACAAAAGCCTCGCTGAGCCTAGTGTAAGCACACCAAGCTTCTACTCTGAACAAACGCACGCCAAAGGTTGCAATCCACAAAATGAAGGAATTCAAATGACTTATCATTTAACAAAGAAACACATTTGATGATGCCAGTCCTCCCACACTTTCACAGAAATGCAAATCAAGTTTCCAGCACAAGTTCCATAAACATTTGTTGACAATGATACAGAGAAAAATTTACCAAAAGCATTCTTGGCAATAAAGCAAACTTGAGGATCTTTGGGTACTTGTTCTTTCCATAAGTGAATTTTATGCAATCTGACTTATGACACACTGATTTTTTTAGTGATAATAACAAACCTGATACTTTTACAAAATGCTTCGCGTACGTGTCTCAGGTGATCCTCACAACACCCCTGGGAGGTGGATGAGACTATTTTTTTTTTATTCATGAAGAGGCTAAGTTTCAGCAAGATTGACTTCTCAAATGTCATCCAACTATAAATGACAGAGCAGCAACAGAAAATCCCTTATTTAATTATGAATACTGTGTATCCACATGCTTCTTCATTTTATACTGTGCTTTTCTAGTTTAAATTAAATAATATGTTCTTAGAAAAAGAACTGGATATAATATTTATCATTCTAACTTTTTCTTTTGACAGATACATGTTGAGCATCTCTAAATTTCAGACATCAGATCTACAGCAGAGAAAAGGATGTAATCCTTAGCCTCAGGAAGTTGATTGTGTAGTGGAAGAGACACGTTAGTGGGTTGGCATTTACCCTTAAACTGGTGGGGGCTGTTATAGGGGTAAGTACTGTGTCGGGGGGGCAGAGAGCATGGGACACTAATGTGGAATTGGGGACATCAAGGAGAATTTCTCAAAGGTGGTAACTCAAATTTGTCAGCCGTAGCTGAGAAAATTAGCCTGGCAAATGGAAGATAGGGGTAGGGGAAGATGTTCCAAAAAGAAGAACAAATGCAAGATGGGAACCAGTTTCCAAGAATGTTCCAGTTCTGCAGAACTGCTCTGTCCCCCCCACATTGGGTAACACACCTGTGGCTCAGTAGATGCTATCCAGATGCCAACAGCATAGTTCTGAGTCTCACTGGTCCAGGAGGCCATCTGAGTAGAAAGATGATTTTTTTTTTCTAATTTTTCTTTTCTCAAGAAATTGGCAGATGTTCTTGCTATGGAAATGTTATTTTGTGTACTTCATATCTTAAAGGGCTGTTGCCTAATTTCTTCTAGGAGAACTCCTAAAACACACTTATCTTTTCAGACTGTGCATTGATTCCTGTTAGCTCTTGTCCGTGAGGATCTCCTTCCCTGAATCCTGCCAGTTTTCCTGCACTGGAAAGAGCAGATGTGGTAAGAACATTTCAAAAGGCCGTTGGTATATCATTTTGCAAATTGCTTAACTTCAGAAGTATAGGCCTAGAGTGTATAAAGCATTTTAATAGCTTAGAAATGCAAAATTAATGCACAGCAATGTTATGTTGAATAACAATTAATTTGCTTACAGTGTTGTATGTTATGTCATTTAATACACAGCCAGAATTAATTCACTGAAGGTCTTGCTGGGGACATAAAAAAAAAAAAAAAGCAATAGCTTTTCTAACATCCAAACTTTATCCCCGGGTGGAATAAATTCATTTATTAAATACAGCTGAAGTGTTTACTTATTGCACAGGGTATGAAAAATGGGAGATATATGTACTCTTTTAGCTACTTAAAATATGGGATTAACATGTTAAAATAATTTATCAAGAAAATTCATAAGGAGTCCAGTGGGATACAGCAGAAGGAACTTTGGACTAGGCAGGTACAAGTGAGACCACATGCCAGTAGAGCAGGGACCTTATCTGTTTTGTTTATTGCTTACTCTCCCCCCAGCCCCACAAAGCAGTGCCTGGCACCCCGTAGATGTTTAGTGGTCATGTGCTCATTAAGTAAATGCATGAATATCTGTTATGGTTTGAATTGTGCCCCCCCAAAATCTGTATATTGAAGTCCTAACTCCAAGTACTTCAGAATGTGACCTATTTGGACATAGGGTCTTTAGAAAGGTAATCAAATTAAAATGAGGTCATTAAGGTGGGCTCTAATTCAATATGATTAAAGTCCTTATAAAAAGAGGAAATTAGGAGATAGATATGCACATAGGGAGAACACCATGTGAAGATAAAGGCGAAGATTAAGGTGAGGTTTCTACAAGCCAAGGCATGTCAAAATTGCCAGCCAACGACTAGAAGCTGGGTGAGAGGCATGGAACCGATTCTCTCTCACAACCCTCAGAAGGAACCAACCATTCTGACACCTTAATCTCAGATTTATACCCTCCAGAACTGTGAGACAATACGTTTCTGAGATTTAAGTCACCCAGTTGTTTAAGCCCTAGCAAACTAATAAAATATCTTTCTAGTTAAGTCTTTCATATCCAAGTTACAGGCTTTCTTGATCTTAAAGTTCCACTATGACTTGCTTAAGTTCTTCAGTTGTGGTTATATCAACATTTGGCTATCTAACCATTCTGTAAAATAGCAAATAAACTTACTTTCTTTGGATTTCACATACCATAAAACTGTGCACAGGGCAATTGCTTGAAAGATGCTTAAGTGCACAAAAGCTATCAAATAGTCTTACCTCTTCTGTTATTACCTTTCACATATGCTTGTTGGAGAATTAAATGAGATGATTCGTGCAAAATACAAAGATGGCCCAGAGAAAGCCCTCAGTAAATGAAATTTGCAAAGATTTAACAGTTTAGTATAAAAAATACGTTTTGAAATTAGGCATTATGGGTTTAAAATTTTACTGTGTGACCTTGAGCAAGCTATATGATTTCTCTGTGTCCATGGAGAGGTTACATTTTTTCATATTCCCTTGTAATGATTTTGTAATATGATGTAAAGATGATTATGATAATGAATGAAAATGTCTCGGCATAGTGATCCCCACATAGCAAGAACTCAGTAAGGGATAGTTTTATTGTTACTCATTGAGTATGAAAACACTGTGCTAGACTGTGCTAGTGGGACGTGGAAATAGAAGTTTCAAAAATAAACAAGCCAGTTTTACTTCTTTGTAAATTCATAGAAGCATATAAAACTATTATAGTTAGGAAATGTTCACTGCTGTAACAAATAAATCACCAAATTTCCATGAGTAACCTCAATAGAGGTTCATTTCCTACTCATGCAAAAGTCCAAGGTGGCTGTTCTTGTTTGGTGAATGTGACATTCCTTTATGCAGTGATGCAGAGAACCAGGTTCCTTCTGCCTGTGGTTCTGGATTCCCTTAGGATTTCTGTGTTGTCGTCCTGCAGCCAGCAGAAGGGGAAAGGGAGAGAGTGTGAGAGACATTGGAGAAGGCGTAACTGCTTTTAAAAAAACCCAGGTCCAAAAGTGACCTCCCACTCAGTTCCCATTCCATTGATGAAAATCATTTAACCTGGTTGCAAGAAGTCTAGGAAATGAAGTCTCTGACTCAGTAAAACTCCCAGCAACAACTCACGCTATGAAAATGAAGATATAGCTTAGCTATATCTGTCACAGACTTATAGCTATACACAATGACAGAATGGAGTGAGCCCAGAATGGAGAAGAGATATAGAGTATAGTCTGGGTGTGAAACCAGCTATTCTCAAGGCTCCAAATTAGAACTCTGGAGTTCTGAGCCACTTTTAAATCCACGGTCTCTTGTATAATCAACAGTAGAAAATCCTACTTGGTGGTAGAGGCAAGAGAGAAATAAAAGTAAGGGGAATACTATTAAACCCTATTTCAGGAATGTGATTAAAATTATAGAATTCCAGAGTGGTATTCTAAAGAAAGAATTTAAGCTTATAGTTGAAGAGTTTTGACATAATTTATTTCTGCTCTCCCCGGAAGTTTGAGGTTATAAATGAGACAGAATATAATTACTCAGTGCAACCATTCTTCAATAATACATATGAATCCCTATGTGTGTTGCGTCTGATCTTACGAGGTATGACCGAGTTTTCTGCTTTTCGTTATCTTTCTGAATAAAGATCATTAAAACAAAGGTAGCATTCAGTTAGCAGCACTTAGCTTTTCAGAAGACCTTTTCCCAAAACTAGCTAGGTCAGCAGTACTACTATACATACCGTTGTTGCACAATAAGAGACTCCAAATTCCAGTGCTGAGAATGCCATTCATTGAGATGCAATGCATGGTGTGCTGATATATTACAAACCTTCCAGTTTGTTAAAGCATTTTCTAAGAACTAATAAACCCAAGCAAATGGCTTATGGCTGGTCTCAGGATGGGGAAAAAAAATGTTATCCAAAGGGAAACGTGCACCAACCGACATTAATTTATCTGTGAGCCAGCTCTTCCATATTAAAGGGAGTCAACAGAAAATGCCTTGCTTAGAGGACTTAGAGTTGGATTCAATTTGAAAATAATTCATTGCATTATCTTACTAAAAATTATGTCATAGCAGAAGGGTAGAGTTTACTCTTATTCATGAGTAAATTTTTTAAATTACATAATTTAACAATATAAAGTTGTTTCTTTTTAAATATCCTTAACAAGTGATGAAATCACAGTGTGGCATACACTTGTTAAGGCTGAAGTGTTTTCTCACTTGTAGTCTTTAAAATGTTATTTTTTTGAGTAATGATTTTTAAAAGGATGTCTAATTTTATCAGCAATATTAAGGCTGGGGTCAAATTATACTCAAAGAACACACAAAATTTCTGTGTGGTAATGGTAGTCCTGCTTAATATATGTACGTTCTAAAGCTATCTAAATATTCCATCAAATTTCATCAAAGAAAAACATGAACACTATAATTTAGTACAAAAAGGTAGCTAGTAATACATGAGAATTAGCATACCAAAATGATTATGAGAAAGTTGTTTATTAGAGATAATGTTTTATAAGTTGCATCAAATGGCTAGCTCTTCTATTTGTTAGGTCAAAAGAGATAATTCCAATTTGTTTAATGCTCTTTGTCTCTGATGCAACTAAAGGCTTATGTATTTAGGAAGATACAGGTTCAGGCAATAAAGCAGGAGCCTATCTAAATGGGGCCGGACATTTAGTGAAAGGCTACCATATCCATGGCAGGGAAAAGAAGACCTTTTATCCACAGGGAAAATCTACATGATAGTTAAATGACAAGGAGGAAAACTTAAGGTCTGCGAATGATTCCTCTGTCCAGTAATAAAAGGGGATACAAAATACACAAAAGCTATTATCACCATCATGAGAGCTTTAACCGGTAATTTATCCCAAGAGTTCCAAATATTCAAAATATTTTGTTCCTGGGGGTTAGTAACCAAAAGTAATACAAAAAATGAGTCTAATAGTTCATGGTCATCACACTTTATAGTACTGACTTTCCAAATTGCTTTAATGTTTTATAACAGAAGAGTTCAATGGAAAAGGGATTGATTGATGATCTGGAGACATATGATGTGTGACTTCAGAAGAAAACATGTATGCACTCTTGTCCTCCATGACCTGAGAGGTAAAACAAAGGCTTTAAGTTGAATTACTCTTATCTTTCTTTCGCTTCAGTATTCTGAGCCTCTTTATTTCATTATTCTAATGCTGGGCATTGCAGTTCAATGGCATAAAGAGGGAAGTGGCACCTCATTCAGACTAGGGTTGGTCCAGCCATCTAAGGTTTCCCAGAGACACCACATTTATGGTCCAGAAATGAAGAGAAGAAGCGTCAACTGGTAGCAAAGTAATCACTAAAGCAGGGCCTTTTAAAAGCATATGGTACCTGAAATACAACTTAAAAAGTGGGCAGAGCAGCAAGATGATATTATTGTACATAGCCGCTAGTCCCATATATCATTCTGTGGTTTGGATTCAAGAGAGACTTTTTAGGTCAGAGCAAGTAAAATTAACCTAATGTTGAGAGGAAACCATTTATTACTGAGAACAGATGATGCTTTACAGAGCTGATCGATTGGCTTATATGACGTCTCATTTACTTTTGCACACAAGCATAAAATAACAATTTTCCTACATATTTCCAGTGTATAAGCCATTAGTTTACAACTATATCAGGAGACCTGTTTAAAAAATTATTCTGAGAATAACTGTTTGAGGTGTTATCAATTTTTTCTTGCACGATAGAGTAATATTTTTTCTTGCACGATAGAGTAATATGGCTTCATATTTACCCAATGCATTATGTCAGAACCAAGAGAACTGAACAAATAAATTGTTATTCTATTACAAAATTCAGCATGAATGAAGGAATCCAAATGCTCTTAAATAAGCATTTTCCCAGGCCTCATTCCAAAATCAGTGGTGAAGTTCAAGATAAAGACTAAGCTTATAGATCCCACCCGCCTTTCCCAATTCAACATGTTTTAAGAGGCTGAAGCAAATAAATTGAATGAAAACTACACATCTGTAGCATTCATTGTCTCTGCTGGCACTCAGTCCATGTCCGGTTATGAGATGAAATGGATTTTTGCAGAGCCAAAAAAAAAATTTGCTCAGCTTTTTCTCTTAAGCTTGACTGGTAGGCACTAAATGATTGGGCTCTTTGTCCAAACATAGGCATCCTCAGTGATCACCAGCCCTGCCTCAGAGCTAGGTTCTTTCCTGCAAAAGAGCCTTGATATCCCTTTCTAGTTCATGGAACTAGAGTCTGGCCATTCCAGTTTAGGCAACTGCTTGCTCCCTAGAAAAAGGAATTAAAGGTGACTGATGAATGAATTCATCATGAGTGTATATATGAATGAATAAAAAAGAATCTCCCTCAAGTCCTCTGAACTTAAGAATGCTTAATAGCTCTATGTTTTTACTTAATCCTGCTCCTATATAAGTGAACTAACAAGTAATTTATACCTCCATCCCTAAGAAGTTGTTGAATCAAAAAGGACATATTTGTATTAATTCCTCCCAAATCCTGACCACACATCTCCTACTACTGAATTGATAGGGATATTGATTAGGTAAAACGATTAAGAGAGATTATATGAATATAACAACATTGATCTCAAGTTCTACATAAAATTTAAATCTCTCAAAAGTACTGTCCACTCAGGTTAGAATGTGCTGGATCTCAATAGATCTCAACTCTTCATGTCAAAACAAAACAATAAATTTGTTTTATTAATTTATTTTCTTTTCATCTGTGGCTGTTTTTAAAAAAATGAATGGAAATTCTTTGACACAGCTCCTGTGGAGGATCGTGCTCTGTGTCATCTCTCCTTGAATCTGGGTAAGATTGTGCCTCATTTGTAACTAGCAGAATGCAAAAGTGACTCTGCATGACATCCAAGGCTGAATCAGAAAAGGTAACACAGCTTCTGTCATGTTCACTGGTACACTCGTGCTTGGAGATTTGAGCAGCCATAGAAAAAGTCCTATTACCTTTAGACCACTATGCTGGAGAGGCCACTGTAGACTCTCTGGCTGACAGCCCGGTGAGGTCCCAGCAAATAGCCAGCAGTTCACTTTCATATGAGTGAGCCGTACTGGACATCAAGCCCAGGCAATCCCTCAGGTGACTGCAATCCCAGCCCACATCTGACTGCAACCACCTCAGACACCCCAAGCAAGAATGGCCCAGATGAGTCCTCCTTAGATTCATGACCCACAAAATTATGACCAAAAAGAAAATCGTTGTTTTAATACAGACATTTTTAGGGTAATTTGTTATGTAGCATTTGTTTTTTGTTTTTTTTTTTTCACACACACACACTGTATTTTATTTTTACAAGAGATAAATAGACTGACACCAAGCATTGTACATGGATGACCACAACAAAAGCAACAATGATTGCAATTACCAAACATGAAACACACTCATACTATGTCATAATATTGACATTCAGTCCAGTAATCCTCCACTGTAACAGCTCCTTTACTTTGCAGTGAAAATTGATTTGTATATTCTTTGCCTCTGAGTCCTTGTGGGATTTTTTTTTTTTTAAATTCAGACAGAAAGTCACAAAAATTATACTCATCCTCATCAGTTCACTCAGTCCCATGTAATTCATTTTTTTTTTCATCTTGATATTTTGTTAGCACTTTTATGAGTTCATCAGTTTTTCATTAGAGTTCTGAAAATGCTTATTCATTCAGTTCAGCAGTACAGTCAGTTACCAGAAACCTGTACTTGTCAGAGTCTTTTCCATGAATTTCTTGAAGATGAAACCCTTTTATAGGAACATATTTGCAAAATCATCAGAGTACACCCAGAACTGTCTGTAAATGACAAAAGACTTAAAAATGACCACGGTTAAAGATTTGATGAAAGTTCATAATAATGCAGTTGACAAGAAAATTAGTTATTTCTGAGATATACATTTTAAAGTAATAACTAGGATTATTACTTATAACATTATACCAGAACATATAAGATTTTTAGAAATTTCATGTAATGTCTGAAACATTTATATTAACATATTTCCATACATATTTCCATACAAATACAAATATAAGATTTTTAGAAATTTCATGTAATGTCTGAAACATTTATATTAACATATTTCCATACAAATAACCCAATGAAAGTTTAGTATTAGTTGTTTTGTTTGTTTTTTTATACTGCAGGTTCTTATTAGGCATCAATTTTATACACATCAGTGTATACATGTCAATCCCAATCGCCCAATTCAGCACACCCCCATCCCAACCTCACCGCAGTTTTCCCCCCTTGGTGTCCATATGTCCATTCTCTACATCTGTGTCTCAACTTCTGCCCTGCAAACTGGCTCATCTGTACCATTTTTCTAGGTTCCACATACATGCATTAATATACGATATTTGTTTTTCTCTTTCTGACTTACTTCACTCTGTATGACACTCTCTAGATCCATCCACATCTCAACAAATGACTCAATTTCGTTCCTTTTTATGGCTGAGTAATATGTTATGTAGCATTTGTAACCGGAGACATCTTTTCCTGAGAAGCTTTAAGGCAATTTACAAAGGTATAAAGACAATAGGTGGGATATATTAAAATTTTTTTCATCATGCCATGCTTTTCTTTCTTGGATTTAATCTTCATATAACTTTTGGAAATTTGAATGAAAAGATTTTGCTCGTCACTGAATATCAATAAAATAATATATAATATATAACTTACCAAAATGTATTTATTGCATAATTTGTCTGCATATTTATTGGATAACAAATGTAAAGATATATTCTTTTAAATTATGATCTTCATATTAATCTTTTATTTTAACTGGGGTAAAATTTATATACAGTGATTTATGTAAAAAATTTGATGAGGATATGATAAATGAGACATCCATATAACAAGAGGCCAATGATGATATGAAATATTTCTATCACTCCAGGAAGTTACCTGTGCCCACTTCTGGTCACAGCCTACCCACCATAGGTAAACACTATTTTGATTTCTGTTATCATATAGATTAATTTTGCCTGTTCAAGAACTTCTGTAAGTGGAATGATACCGTCTGTTTTACTGTAGCTGGATAGTATGTTCTCAGTAGAGGTGATACCTTGTTTATTACAGTAGTGTGTGGCACTCCAAAACACAGTTTTACCTGACAAGATCGTATCACTTAAAATTACTTAAGATCTACAGTAAACTTTTTAAAGTCATACAGCCTGAGTCTTCCAAATTTGTTCTTTTCCAAGATTCTTTTGGCTACTCTAAGTCCTATTTATTTTCATATAAAATTTAGAATATCTCAAATTCTATAAAAAATAATTTGGGGATTTTGTTTGGAATTAGAGTGAATCAGTGGATCAGTTGGGAGACCTTCTAAACAGTGTCAAGTCTTTTATTCCATGAACACAATATCTTTCCATCTAAGTCTTTAATTTCTCACAGCAATGTTTTGTAGTTTCCAGTGTATAAAATTTGCATTACTTTCATTAAAATTATTCCTATGTATTCTTTGTTGTTAGATACTATTGCAGATGGTGTTTTTACATTTCATTTTCTAATTAATTACTGCTAGTATATAGAAATAAAATGTATTTTTGTAAATTGACCCCACTTTTTGTTCTAGTCAGTGTGTGTATTTGGGTATGTGTATGCACGTGTGCATGTGTGTGTGTCTAAAATACAGTTTAGGATTGTCTATATAATCAATCATACTGCCTGTGAATAAAGAGGGCACTACTGATTCCTTTTTAATCTTTATGGTTGTATTTCTTTTTTGAGGCTTTTTGTTGGCTAAGGACCCCCAGTATATGGAAGTGCATTTTCCTGATTTTGAGGGGAAATAATTTTATAGTTCTCCATTAAGTATAATATTAGTTGTAGAGTTTCCATAGATGTCCTTTACCAGATTAAGAAAATTCCTTTCTATCCCTAGCTTGCAGGGAATGTTTTAAAAATCATGAATAGGTGTTGAATTTTTCAAAATTATTATTCTGTATCTATTGAAATGATTATAAGGTATTTCCCATTTGTTCTGTTAATATGGTGAAATACACTAATTAGTTTTTTAATGTAATCTAACTTTGCATTCCTGGAATAAAACTCACTTTTTTGTAATGTATTACCTCTTATAAATATTGTTGGATTTAATTTCTAATATTGATAAGAAATTTTGTACATATTTCTAATGGAGAAAGTTATAGTAGTTAACCATAAATTATTTATGTTAGTTCTTTAATTTCCAAATATTTAGGGGCTTTTCTAGATGCCTTACCATTATTGATTTTAATTTAATTCTATGGAAGTCAAAGAAAACACAGCCTGTTTAAGATTTAAATCATTTGAATTTTTTTAACATCTTTATTGGAGTATAATTGCTTTACAATTGTGTGTTAGTTTCTGCTTTATAACAAAGTGAATCAGCTATACATATACATATATCCCCATATCTCCTCCCTCTTGCATCTCCCTCCCACCCTCCCTATCCCACCCCTCTAGGTGGTCACAAAGCACCAAGCTGATCTCCCTGTGCTATGAGCTGCTTCCCACTAGCTATCTAGTTTACATTTGGTAGTGTATATATGTCAATGCTACTCTCTCACTCTGTCCCAGTTTACCCTTCCCCTTCCCCGTGTCCTCAAGTCCATTCTCTACGTCTGCGTCTTTATTCCTATCCTGCCCTTAGGTTCATCAGAACCACTTTTTTTTTTTTAGATTCCATATATACGTGTTAGCATATGGTATTTGTTTTTCTCTTTCTGACTAACTTCACTCTGTATGACAGTCTCTATGTCCATCCACCTCACTACAAATAACACAATTTCGTTTCTTTTTATGGCTAATATTCCATTGTATATATATGCCACATATTCTTTATCCATTCATCTGTCGAACACCTAGGTTGCTTCCATGTCCTGGCTATTGTAAATAGAGCTGCAATGAACATTGTGGTACATGACTCTTTTTGAATTATGATTTTCTCAGTGTATATGCCCAGTAGTGGGATTGCTGGGTCATACAGTCGTTCTATTGACACTTATTTAGACTTATTTTATGGTCTATTTTGTGAATAGTCTACGTGCATTAGAAAAGAGTTGGTCTCCTGCAGTTGTTGCTATAATGTTCTATAAATATTAATTGGGCCCTGTTGCTCAAGTCTTCTATATCCTCACTGATTTTTTTAGTCTACTTGCTCATCAGTTATTGTTAAGTCTCCATCTGTAATTGTGGATTTGTCTATTTCTCATTTCAGTTTCATCAGATTTTGTTTCATGTGTTTTGAAGTTTTATTAGGTGCTCTGAAATCCCAGTCCTTCAGACCAAAAACTTGCAGTCATCCTGGGCTAATAACGTTATCTAATTCCACACATCCAAAGTGTCAATTCTGTTTGTTCTAACTTCAAAATATATCCAGAATCCAATTATCTCTCAATGCTAATTGTGGTCTAAATCACAATATCTCTCACTTGGATCACTGTAAAGCCTTCTATTGGACCTTCAATTTCTGCCTTGGCCACTTTACCATCTTTTCTATCCACAGTAATCCTTTTAAAATGAAAATCAGACCTTGTCACACTCCTGCTCAAAATACTCCATTGGATTTCCATCTTTCTTATATAAAATCCAAATTCTGTACAATGACCAACAAGTCCTACATGATCTGTTCCCTCTTCCTACCTCATCTCCTATCACCTTTGCCCTCACTAAATCAGCTTTCACAGCTTTCTTACTGTTACTAGAGTACATCAGGCACACTCCTGCCTCAAAGCTTTTGCATTTGCTTTTCTTTCTCTCCAGAAAGCTCCATTCAAAAATAGCATCTCCCTCCCCTCCTCTCTCCTCAAACCCATCTCCTTCAGGTCTTTGCTTAAATTCTATTCTATTTAAAATAGCAATATCTATCTCCTTTTCTATTCCTCTCCTTTGCTTTTGTTTTTTTGCTTGTTTGTTTTCCATTTCATTTATCACCATCTTCAATATTCTATTTGTTTTTTATTTGTCTCTACCACCAGAATGTAAATACAATGAGGACAGATATTTTTGTGGTATTCACTATTGCATGTTTAGCAATTAAAACAATGCTTCGCACATAACAAGCATTCAATAAATATCTATCAAATAAACAAACATACTTTTTTCTTATAGCACGGTGGCTCTCAATCTGATTCCACATAGAATCATTTGGGGACCTTTTTAATAATACTGTTTACCATCCTAAATCTGACTCTTGAGGGGTGTGGCCAGGGTATGGGTAAGATTTAAAATCTTCTCTTGTGATTCTGATATGTAGCAAGGGGTGAAACTTCTTACCTAACACAATGCCTCATCCATGTTAATTGTTAAGTGGACAAATTAAATATTAACCTGAGTCTATGCACTGGATCTCCCAGTGAACTTATTTAGAAAGAATCTGAGCCTCAATTTCTCTGTAAAATAAAATCATTATATCCCTTCTACCTGAAAGGGTTACATAAATTTTAAAAATGCTTTTTAAACTGTAAGGCATCCCCAAAAGGCAAGTTTTTTGATTAACTGTTATTTTATTTCTTGAATGAATTTGAACTGTCTGTCAAAGAGACCAAGATTCTACTCTTGGTTCTCTGGCTATGTGATTTTGGACAAATCATTCACTTCTCTTCACTGGAAAAAGTAAGAAGATTGGATTTGAAGACAGACCTATAATGTCCTTCTGATTTGGATACTTTATGATTCTCTAATATATCAGTTGAATATTTCAGCATTCTATTCTTACTTCTCTCAGTTTGGTTGACAAGATTTCATTTAGAATTTTCTGACACATGTCTATGAAGTCCATACTGGCTCAGAGAGCATACCACATTGAGCAAAACCAAACAACAGCAACAAGAAAAAAGGTGGCTATAAGGGGGAACAAAGCCCAGTTACAAACTTTCAAGTTGGGATGCATGGTGTTACTAAAATCCTATGTAATTTTAAAATTACTAAAATCCTAAGTATTTTAAAATGTTTAAGGGCTTTTCAGTATAATGTGCTTTTCTCAAGTCATGTAAAAATATACTGCTCCTGTACATAAATTACACCAAATATTTGTTTTGCCCGATGGTGTTTCCTTACAAGCAGCATGAAGAAGGAGATCCAATTAGAAGCTGAGAAACATTTGCTCTCATTGATTTCCAGGTCCACAAATTCAAGTGGAACTCAATTTTGATTAGCGAAGGTCAGAATTTTTGAATACTGGTTGTTGTCAACAGAACAGATCCCTTGCCGTGTCCTCATTCTCTGAGGGAAAATGTCAGATAGTTGTCTGGCTAATACACTTCTCATCTAGAATCAGGACACATCTTTTATAAACTGCCATGATTCATGATTCTCAGTTAAAAAATAACACTGAATTTTTATCCAGATTTTTACTTTGCAACTCATTCTCTCATTTGATCTTGGAAGATAATTTAATGATAGCTTTTTATAGCTATGGGTTTTAGTCTCCACGTTGGCAAATTCAAGGTCCCAGCTGATCATATATGCACCTTCTAAATATATTAATGCACACTTGTATTTTTTAATCCTTTGACTTATTTCTTATCTTTTCTAGTCTTAACTCTTTCACACTCATAAGCATTAGCATTTATGATATTCCAATCAAGCTTTTGCACAAGAGAAACAATTTTAATAAATACTCCTAAGTTTTTCAAAATATTTAATAATTTTTGGCTGATAATAAAAATAAATGCACTTTTATTTTTAAAAAATTTGAGAACACAGAAGATATACAGAAAAAAAGTGAACAAAAATAGCATAAAACAATTCCACAGAGATTAACAGTATTATGTTGCAAATTTCAACCTTTTTTTTTCAAGTGAAATATTTTATTGTAAATAGCTCCTCATAGGTCAACCTTTTCTTTAACACAAAAACAAATGTTTATTTTTAACAAGTTCACAGTTTTGATTCCTCCTTTTTTTTAAAATTGAGGTATAATTTACATACAATGAAATACACAATTTTAAGTCTGCAGTCTGTTGAGTTTTAATAAATGTATTATATGCTTGTAATCACTATTCCCAAGCATGATGCAGAATATTTCCATCACCTTAGATAATACCTTCCTACCCCTTTCCAGTAAAGCCACTCCCATCCTCAAAGGTAACCGCTATTACCTTTCTCTATTTTTTTTTTCTGGCCACTCTGCATGGCATGTGGGATCTGAGTTCCTTGACCAGGGATTGAACCCGTGCCCCCTGCAGTGGGAGCACAGAGTCTTATCCACTGGACCACCAGGGAAGTCCCATAATTTTTATCACCAGAGCTTAGTACTTAGTATGTGTCTAATTTTTTTAGTTATTTAGTATGGGCTAAGTGACTTTGGCCAAGTCATCAAAACCTTCACTTTTCTAAGTGTCTACATTCATTATAAAAAGAAGAAGGAGGAAGGGGAGGAGAAGGGGGAGAAGAAGAAGAAGAAAAAAGGACTTGAAGATAAGGTCTCTCCCAGTTTAAAGACCATGTGTCTATAATACACCACTTGAATATTTCAGCATTATATTCTTACTTGCCTCCATTTGATTGGTAAGACCTCATATAGAATTTTCTGACACACACCTGTAGAATCCTTTTGTGTCTGACTTCATTCAATCAACACAATATTTTGAGATTCATTCACTCAAAATGTGGAGAGTACCAGTAGTTCATTCCTTTTTATTGGTGTGCTGTGTTACACGTTTTGAATATACCACAGTTTATCCATTTTTCTATAAATTGCTATTTGGATTGTTTCTAGTTTCTTTAATATTATGAATAGCACTGCCATGAGTATTTGTATACTTGTCTTTTTGTAGACATGTTTTGATTTCTCTTGGAAAAATATCTAGAAATGAAATTTCTAGATCATAAGGTAGGTGTTTGTTTAATTTTATAAGAAATGGCTAAACTTTTTCTCAAGTGGTTTTGTTATTTTATCTACCACCAGTGATGTGTGAGAGTTTCAGTTGTTCCACATATTTGCCAACATCTGTTATTGTCAATCATTTTTATTTTAGACATTCTAATGTGTGTGTATGGTATCTGATTTTCATTTTAATTTACATTACCTTAGGGGTAATGATATTGGGCATGTTTTCATGTGCATATTTGTCATTCACATAACTTATTTTTGTAAAGGTTCTGTTCAAGTTTTTCATTCACTCTTTGTTGACTTCTTAGTCTTTTTATTATTGAATTGTAAAAGTTCTTTATATATACTGGATACTGACACTATGTCAGATAGAATATTTCCTCTCAATCTCAAGGCTATCTTTCATTTTCTGAATAGTGACTGTATAGAGCAGAAGTCTTTAATTTTATAAAAGCAAATTAGTGATTTTTGGAGCATAAAAAATCTTTGCATCAAAGTCATGAAAAAATTATCTAATATACTCTTCTTGAAGTTGTATAGATTTTGCTTTTATGTTTGTGTATATGATACATTTTGAATTAATTTTTGTGGATGGTGTGAAATATGGGTCAAGGTCAATTTTTTCCTTATTTATATCTAGTTGTTCCAACAATATTTGTTGTAAAGACTATCTTTCCCCAATGAATTACCTTGGCACCTTTGTAAATAGCCATATGTGAGCAGGTCTGTTTCTGAAATCTCTTTGCTGTCACATTCATTTTTTACTTATTTATTTACTTATATACTTATTTGTTTTATTTCATCATTAAACTAATACTACAATGATTTTATTACTATCTTTTTATGGGAAGTCTTGAAATCAAAGAGCATATGTCCTCCAACTTCATTTTTGATTTTTAAGATTGTTTTGGTTTAGGGTCTCTGCATTTTCATACAAATTTTAGGAGCCCATACTCTGTTTGTTCTTTAAAAAATCCTGCTTTGATTTTAAGTGTTTGTTTGGCATTGAATCTGTAGATCAATTTAAGAATAACTGACAGCTTAACCGTATTAAGTCTTCTAATCCATGGTTATGATAAATGTATTATTCCATTCATTTAAATTTTCTTTAATGTCTCTTGACAATGTTTCGTAGTTTCCATTGTAGAGATCTTGAAGATTTTTCAATTAAATTTATTCCTAATAATTTATATTTTTTTGGTAGTGTTGAAAATGCATTGCTTGATTTTATTTTATAATTCACTTGTACTAAGTACAAGAATCTAATTGATTTTATACTGACCTTGTTAAATTCACTTATTGTTCTGTAAATACTTTATACAATTGGATCTTGCTTTTATATCCAGTCTAATTATCTGTGCTTATTAAGTGAAGTGTTTACTCCATTTCCATACAATGTGACTTTATGTTTAGGAATTGTTGATATTTGTTTTCTATTTGTCCCCTCACTTCTCTATCTTTTTCTTCCTATTTTCCTGACTTTTTTGTTATTGTAAATAGAGTTTTAAAATCTCACTTTATTCTCTTCACTCTATTGGCTTTTTAACCATACTCATTTTTTTCAGTGGTTGTTCTAAGGATTTCAATAGATATCCTTAACATATTATAACCTAATATTGTAGCAGTTCATTCATAATGTAAGAACTTTAAAAGAGTATAATTTCTTTTAACCTCTCTCATTTTAGTGCTACTCTCACCACATATTTTACTTCTGTATATGTTATAAACCCATAATGTATTATTATTTTTGCATTTAACTGCTTTTAAAAGATGTACAAAAATAAAGAAAATTAGTCTTTGAAATTTACCCCTTCTGGTACTCTCCACTCATTCCTGTGGCTCCAGATTTCCACCTGGTGTCATTCGCTTCAGTCTAAAGAATTTCCTTTGGCATTTGTTGTATTGTGGGTCTGCTAGTGACAAATTCTTATAGCTTTTGTTATTTTGCCTTCGTTTTTGAAATACATTTTCACTGGATATAGAATTCTAAGTTGACAGATTTGGGTTTTTTTCATTCCCATCTTTTTAATGATATTGTCTCATTGTCTTCTAGTCTCTATTGTTTCTGATGAAAATTCAGCCTTTTCCCCTTCAGGTTGCTTTTAATTTTTTCTCTTTCTTTGCTTTTTAGCAATTTGACTTTGAAGTGTTTAAATGTCGCTTTATTTTTGTATTTATCTCAGCTTCCTGATTTTTTAGGTGTTTTTTTTTTAATAATCAAATTTGGACATTTTTTACCTAGTATTTTCTGCTTCAACTATTTTTTCCTGTTCCTTTCATTCTGTCCATTCTTTCTGGACTACAAGTACATGATGAAGCTTGATGCTGTCCACGGGTCATTGAGGCTCCTTTCATTTTTCTATATTTTTTCTGTCTATCTTCACTTTAATGATTTATATTGATCTGTCTACAGGTTTACTGACACTTTGGTCTATGTTTTCTTTCATTGTATTGTTAATTCCAGCCAATGGATTTTTAAAAATTTTTAGACATTAAATTTTTAAAATCCTGAGATTTTCTTTTACTTCTTTTTTTATAGCTCTGTCTCTTCTGATATTTTCCATTTCTTCACTAATTGTGCTTTTTTGGTAAATTCTTTAAGACATTTATCATAGTTATTTTAAAGTCCCTGTCTGCTAATTTCAACATCTGTAGGTTTATGTCTATTGACTGACTTTGTCTTAATTATGTGTTATGTTTTTCTGTTTTTTTTATGTTTACATTTTTTAAAATTTTAGACTGGACACTGTGGATGATGATACTTGTGAAGACTGTGAGTTCTGTTATACAACAATTTGTTAAACAAATAGTTTTGAGATTTGTCTGAGAATGCAGTTAAATTATTGCCAGATTACCTTGATCAAATGGAGGCTCACTTTACACTTTATTAGGGAGGAACTATTTTAGTTTTGCCTTTAATCCTATGATGAATCGTTTAGTTCTGGTCATGTTCTATTCTTCTAGCCCATGTCCTCTCCAGCATTTCGCTGGAAATCCCAAGGTGTTTTACAAGAATGTCAGGAAACCAGGCACAGTTTAGCAGGTTGAATCTGGCTCAAGGTCTCTGAGGAGATAGCTGTTGGCCAGAGCTGAGGTGTCTTCTGAAGGTTCAGCTGGGTGGGTGTGGGGAACACCCATTTCCAAACTCATTTACATGGTATTTTCAGAGCTTCGTTCCCTGTCACATGGGCCTCTGCATAGAGCTGCCTCACCACATGGCAGCTGGCTTCACCCAGGTCAGGGATTCAAGTGGGGGTGTGAGAGAGAGCCAAGCCCCAATACAGAAGTCCCAGTCTTTTTCTCACTTGATTTTGGAAATGACATCCCATCATTTCTGCCATATTCTATCTTTACAAACGAGTCAATTAATCCAGGCTGTACTTCAGATAACAGGGAGTAAATACCAGGAAGTGGGAATCTTTTGGGGCCATCTTACCAGGGAAGCCCAACCATATAAGCTTTTATAATTAGTAAAATATATAGTAACGTTTTGTCACTGAGTACCCATTTTTAGTTTGTTGGTCTCAGACATCCTTATCCTCACAATAATCCTATCAGGATGGCAAAACTAGTTTCAGAGAAGAGAAAAATCAAGACACAAGGAGCTTAAGTGAATTGTCATTTGAAATCACAACTTTGATCTTCTAAATTCTTTACTGTAGAATCAAAGAGTGCACATTCAGCGGTCAACTCCTGCTCCTTTTTCAGATCTCAGTTTAATTTTCTCCAGAAAGATTCCTCCATTCTCCAAGACTAAATTTGGTACATACACACTTTAGGTATTATTTAGGTCTCTGTTGTTGTATTTGTGCTTAGCGTCCTTAGCATGTATTTGTAGTTGTCCTCATCTGTATAGTACAATACTGTACTATAATACAAGCTCTTTGAGGGCAGATATAGTGCCTTACTCATGGTGGCATGCCCATTTTTTTCTAGCAATCTACTGGAAAATACCTACCTCAGGTTCAAAAATAATTGATTTCCTTTTTTTAAGCAAAGAACAGACTTTAATTTAAAGGGGGGAAATTGAGCAGAGACTGGAGGAGAAACAGAAGTGACTCTAGGTCCATCCCATGCTTTGCAGGTCCCACACAGAGGAGGAGGCTCCAGAAATATTGATTTATAAATGTCCCAGAGAGCATTCTATTTATTTTTAATATAAAAATAAAAGTTATTTTGATGTTTTATGAGAGAGGGGAAAAAAAAACAACCAATGAGAGCTATAAAAAGAAGGAAGAAAAAGGTAGGAAAAATAAAGAAGAAAGACAATTCTTTCCTTTGTAATATTCGTTACCAGATTTGCTCGCTCACTGGCCTAAGAATTATTTAGTCTTAAAATATATCTCCAAAATGAAATGGAAATAAAAATGTTAGGGACAGGTTGCACATTAGCAGTGAATCTCTGCTCTGTGGTTTCTCCTCAGTTCCTGGGCCTTTCTGCTGGGTAATTTGAGAAGCCGTGACAGTCATCATTGGATACTCCAAGAAGGTCATTTTTGACAGTCAGTCGTTAATTTTCTGACTTACAGAACTTGGCTTTTTTTCTTCTAAATTTGGAGATGATGATTCTTTGGTTTACTTTGGCTTTTCACTCATTAGATTCTCCAGGATTTCCAGGGAGGATTGTAGAAAGTCTTTTGAATGACAACATTTCAGCACTTTTTCTGAGCATTGAAGAATATTGTTGCTGGGGCCTTTGGAGGATGGATTATTTTCTTGGCAGGTAGTGTGGCCTCCACAGGGCTCATTAGGCTTTCTGTTGGGAAGATCTAAAGTGCACAGTTGAATACTGTCATAAAAAAGGAAGTAGTTTGGGTCTAATTCCTAATGGAGCTGCAAAGACTACAGCTCCTTTTTGATCTCTGAATTCCAAAGTAAGCCTTTTACAGTTGTCATATTATTGACTGCTCATTCTAGAACCACAGTATTTTTTCTTTCTAAATCTTTTATGCTCAGAATGTTATTTTGATGCTTAGTATACATGAGCAGATTTGGCACCCTTGTGTATTTAATAATAACATTTCCTTCTTACTGGCTGTGTATGCATGTGTGTGTTTCTCACAAAAGAGCTCTCCTTTGTAGGACCTAGTTTCTCCAGGTTAAGCAGTCATACATCAATGTCAGTTGTCCTTTCTCACTATTCCTTGTGTAGCCATTAGGTTATAATACACCTCATTTGATAACTGACAGAAATTTTAATGTATGATGTTCTTTGGTGATTTGGGATGGAGGGAACAATTTATCATTTTTGGTGTAAAGGTAATTTGCAAATTTTCTTGAGAATGAAGATTCAGGGCAATCTCATGGTCTGGATGATGGCAGGACTACACTATTGCCTAAAGGTAAAAATCTGCATCTGGATAAGAAAGCAGAAAAAATAACAAGGTCACTTTACATGTAAAGTTTTTACTTACTTCCCATTATAGCTATTTCATGCTGTTTTAGAAGAATGCAATTTCAGGAAAAACAGTTTTATTCCACTTATGGAATAAATCATGTGTTCATTATTAATTTTTTTCTTGTTTGCAAATAAGCAGTAAGTATGCATTGAACACTATATCACGTGAATTTAAGGTTTATAACCACAAAACATTATAATTTGTGTCTGTGAAACCAATTAATAAGTATATCATGAGTATAAACATTTTAAAATGTAAGGTTTTAAAATGAAAAATATTACTTAGGGAAGAATTCTTAAAATAATTTCAAACCATCATTTAGTATTTACTTGGACTAATAAATATGAGTGTGACTATTTCTTTTTCCTTTTTGTTAATAATTATTTCTCTCTTATTGCTTTCCAGGCTTGTAGTGTGTCTGAATATCTATAATCCATAGTTTATTTTTGTTTAGAACTATTAAAAATTAGACACTCCTGGATTTAATAGTTTATCATAACATGGAGGAAGAATATTTGTTTTTTAATAAGAAAATAAATGTAGTATGAACTGAAGGCCTATACTAAGAACACAGAATACTGTAGCAATTCCAAAGACATCATACCTATTCTTATAAAGTAATCCCAGGCTGTGTGTTCACATTTCCAGAGTAATCTTTTTGTCCTCTAATGATACCAGAATGTATTGTCTCACCTTTTTAAAAAGAAAAATCATAATGCAGCAACACTTTTGAATATAATTGTGTAAAAGGAAAAATAGTTACCCATAACCCTGAACCCTAACTAGCTATTTTAATTCTTGCACATTAGCTTCCAATCCTTATCTATCTGCATCTATATTTTTATATAACATATGTTCCCCTTAACATTATATCCTATACACTTCTACATGTTCTTGAATAATCTCCTAGATTACCATTTTCAGGTAAGTATAACTTTTCAAAGAAGACTACTCTTTATTTTGATAGCTAAGATATTTGTATTTCCTTTTCTAATACTTAAATCAAAGAAAGGTACAAAGTTCATGTCAATTAGCTACCAAATCACTGATGCAGACCTGCCAGCATGATGAACATTTAGGCAGACAGAATTCAAAATGCTGAGTTGTATGTGCAGAATTGGAACTTTTCTTCAGTCAGTACCTATAATTACAGATGCCATATTCCTGTCTTCTCAAGTCCCTAAAAGTAAATATTGCAATGAAAGCCAGAGCCCTGTGAACATCAAAGGAGATCCTAATAGCTAAATTCTCTTTATAATCTTTAAAAATGTATGGAAATGTTTTGAATACATGTTTTGAATTATGATGTTGGATTATTATTTTGTCAACGGCCAAAATATGAATCAGTAACAAAAGAATAGTAACATTTTCCTTGAACATGTTTTCTTAAGACATCAAATGCAGAGGCACTTTGAAAAGTTTAGTATTATCAAAAATTTATCTAAACAAAAATGTGTAGGCTTTTGTAACTGACCTTATAGATATTTCAAAATTAAAATAATTTCTAATATTCTACTGATTATGAAACATAATGTTGGCCTTATAAACCTAGTCTTAACTAGAATGTAAGTATCATAAAATTAGCGATTGAGTGCTAGAGGTCTGTAGGAGACAAAAAGTAAAGTGGAATCAACATAAACCATTCATTCATATATTCACTCTGTGAATATTTACTGAACACTTTCTTTGTACGTGGTAAGACTCTAACAAAGACCAAAGCTGTCCAGATGCTTGCCCTTGTGAAGCTTAAATTTTCAAATTGAAATTCTTTGGAAATTGAAGGCTGTTAGGAATATTAGTAACCATTTCGTTCTGTTATTTATTACACAATTTAGGTGGAAAAAAGAAAGGAACACAATAAATGTTTAATTTCCTTGTTTTCTTGTACAAAACTCTGTCCTTCTTACTAAGGCCTGTCTGGAAAATTAAGAGCTTGGAGTGTAGATATGTAAATGGATTATCCTCCTCAGTGGGGTTGGATAATCTTAATTTAACAAGAATTTCAACTCTGTGGTGGTACTTGGCTCCCACTGAGATATTCATTTCTGTGCCAGAGTGACCAGCTCTAACTATGCAAGCACGACGTGGCTTCACTTCGGGCAGATGGTGAATGTACCTCATCTGCAGGTATGTGTGTAAAAAGGCTGCTTCGTTTGCATGCCATATTTATGCTTTGCAATTTTAACACGTATTCTCCTACAAATACATCAACATTGACACTCCAACTATGAGCAAGAAAGCTCCATATTTGTAGTAAAGGTGGAGTCAACAATATCTTCTCGTTAGATGTTGGCACTTTCCACCTTGAGCTCTGGGGATCAGAATAAACCTTTGTTTTCTTTCCCTATTCATGTCAAAAAGACACCTGTGTTATTTGCGGTGTTTCTTATAATAAATGTGCTTCACTTACTTTCAAATATGTACACTTTTAGTCTATCTTCCAAGGATGAAAATAATTCATTATTTTGAACATTTTTTCTTGCCAGATTAGAGCTTAAAGAGACAATCACATGAAAATCTTCCTCCAAGCAAAATCACTGTTGGGGGCCCCTTCATTCACTTAATCCATATTACTGTTATTTTTCTTCTTGCTGGTAAGTAAAGACATTCAACTGTAAATATATTCCAAAGCAGTGTTGTAAGATTGGGGAGTTACTGGATAGATCATCTGAGAAACAGTAGATGTGCTTGGTAATAATAATGATTTCAAATTTTGTTTTATTTATATGTTACACTGTACCTGCTTTTTTTAAATTAATGTTTATTGTATACTTAGAACTCCAGATAGAAATAAAATGAAGTATAAAATAAGGTCACATTTTAGTTGAGAGAAAGATGAATACACATCTATCCAGGGGTCCTGTTTAAACCCAAATTGGAAGCTTAGTTATTTGCAACATTGGTAGGTTGAAATCACCTAGTTGGTTGTGATTCCTTTGTCTGAGTTAGAAACCCTAGTAGAGGTGAGTTCTAGATGGGGCAGGTGGAAGATATCTGTGGGAAAGGTGTCTGGATACAATGGTGGACAGAAAAAAATTACCACACAGAGAGTGTAGCACAGCTGGTGAATGATATGGTTGACCTTAGAGGTTGTGGGTGATTAGGTTACTTCAAATTCTGTCCTATAAGAAATAATTGAAAGGAAAAAAAAAAAAAAAGAAAAGAAAAGAATTAAAGGCTCTGGGAAATTTAGTTAGTTGAAAAGTTTAAAAAACTGGGAGTAGCATGTAGCAGATAACACAGAGTTGACCAAATATCCTTGTGCTCTCCTAAATTTCCCAGCATCCCTTGAAGTTAGGTTATGGTCACAACTAATTCAGGTCAGTGGATTGAATGACGTGTGTCACTTTGGTTTCTTTACTGCTTCCAAATCTCTTTTCCTCTGGCAAAGTGATGCAGAAGGCCACATGTTCCAGAAAGCATAATTACTAGGTTCAGAAAGGCATTTTGACCCACAAGAGAAAGAAATACGCCTTCACTGTGTTAAGCCACTGAGATTTCAGGGTTTATCTGAAATGACCGCTAGAGTTAATTACCCTGACTAGTCTGGGGAATAATGACTGCTTGTAAGTATTTTGAGAACCCAGTCATGTAAAGCAGTAACAAGTTCCTAAGGAATAGAATTAAAACCAAAGCTAAAACATACAGAAACAAATATTAAAACAAAGGAACACTTTTTAACAATCAGAACTATACAAAGATGAATTTGGTTCTCTTAAAAATTAAGCACTGCTGGTGTTTGGACACTGGGAACATTGTAGAAGGGATTGGAGCATTTCACAGATGACTGGACCAGGACTCCAACAGAGAGCTGTATTGCTCTGGAAGAAGCAGGAATTTTTCTTCCTCTTCTGGAAGAAGAGGAATGATCCCTAGCAAGGCTGCCTGGGAAGCCCTGTGTTACTGCTTTCTAATGGCAGCGAGGAGGTACATTTCGGCCACCTCTCTTGGAAGCTGCTGCAACCAAGCAGTTTAACTCGCATCTCATCGCTTCCTTTGATGAACTGGTAAATTTCTTCAGTGTCCCAAATACCCCTCCAATCATTCCTTCACCAGTGTCTGTGGCTCCTGACTTTGGCTTTTCTAATCAGCATCTTTTCTCTTTCCACATTTCTGCCATTGCTGGACCACTTTCCCTTTTTTATTTTGGACCTTAAGCAATGTGACCTTGTATTTCACAGCCTCAGACTCAGGTTAACTTGGGCACTACCTGGCAGAAGCAGCAAATGAGCTAATTTAGTGCTTCTGACATTTATTTTAACTCACTGTGTTCTACAGTGACAAGGGAGGGACTGTTCTGAGGTAAATTTGTAGCTACCCTTCCAGGTAACATCCTCTTGAGAAGGCAGGCTCAGTTCTTGCCAATTTTATTGATTCTTAACTCAATACACTTGATTTTTTAAAAATTTGTATCGGGGGTGTAGTTGATTTACAATGTTGTGTTAGTTTCAGGTGTCCAGCAAAGTAAATCTCTTATGCATATACATATATCCACTCTTTTTTAGATTCTTTTCCCATATAGGCCATTACAGAGTATTGAGTAGAGTTCCCTGTGCTATACAGTAGGTCCTTATTAGTTATCTATTTTATATATAGTAGAGTGTATATGTCAATCCCAATCTTCCAATTTATGCCTCCCCGACTTACCCCCTGGTAACCATACATTTATTTTCTACATCTGTAACTCAATACACTTTAAAATGGATGGACTCAATAGGCAGCAAGATGACATTCACTCAACTATTCAAAATGTATTTATTGAGCAACTATTATGTACGAGGTAGGCTGAAAGTATGCCTGCACAGAATACAGAGTTCTCTCTTTCTTAGAACTTGCATTTTAATGGGACTATAGAAAATAAGTAAGTAGGGAAAATATAATAAGTAAGTATAGATAAGCGATGTGGAACAGATAAAACACCTAATTTATTCTGAGTGAGTTACTAATATCCTGGATTAGGCTGTTTGATTTATCCAGAAAGATTAAAGATTAAACTCTTCATACCATCCAGAATCTATCTCACAGGCTGCCATATTTCATCAGTTACCACCAAAACCCAAACATTGTCATGCATATTGTTGGCTCACAATCAAAAAGGACAGCAGTCTGGAATGCAAGAAGAGATGCAGCATCTCTCTTGAAAGAGGAAAGCAGAACTTTTGCCAATGCAACGGCCAAGATTCAAAATTCGAGAAACTTTCAGAAAAGGAAGGACAAAACGGAGCTGTTCAACCATAATGTCTTATCCCAGGCAGAGAAAGGACACAGATGGACAAAGGATTACTGCCATGTGCCATCCAATGCCACCACCAGGCCGGACTCAGCAGTGCCCTGGGCTGGCGTGCAGAGCACCAAGCGCTATACGCCATGGGCAGCCATAGGCAAGGCCCACTGAAAGGCTGGCTGGTTGTCTCTTTACTTTTTAAAACTGGCATTTAAATCACTCTGGCAGATGGGAGAAAAGTATGTAATAAAAGTTGACATTTCATTTTTACTCTTTATGTTTGTTAAGTTAATTCTATTATCATACACTGGGAGATCAGTACTGAATGGTAATCAGACTGTGGCAGCTTGCAGCTAATGTAAAGAGAGAATAGTTTCTAAGGGCCAAGTAGATACTAAATGATAAGCAACAATTAATCACAAGTATGTCATTACCTTTGGAGGTTCCAGGATGATGTAAAATGTAAAGGCAAAGGTATAGAAGCTAAGTCTATGTTTGGTCATACGTATTTTTCAGCAATATTCTCTTTGAGTTGTACATTCTAAAGAAGGAAGGAAGGAAGGAAGGGGAGTGAGAAGAAGAGGGAGAGAGAGAAAATTTCTGCTAGATTTTGGGCTTTCATTTTTTTTAGAACTCTCTTATCTCTCTTTCTGTATTAAACCAACATTCTCTTTTCTAATGCATTTAAAGAGGCAGCTTTTAAGCAAATAACTCTCAGCCAATGTCTGTTACTTTTGACTCAGAAATATACCACTTCAACACATTCATCTCAGATAACAAATTATGAAACTGATTTAAAGTTCTCAGTTATATTATTTGACCCCCAAAGTAACTGATTTTAGTAGCTGGTTTTACAGCATTCTTAGGAGGTGTAGGAGAATTAATTTTTCCTCCACAAATGGATTTCCTTTCTTCCTTGATCCATTTCTGTTAGTCCATCTTTACAGTTTTTCTTTTCTTTTTCCCTTTATCCAATATATCACTGTAGTAAATGTTGCCAGAGCCCCACCTGGATACCTGCACCTACCACAGAGGGTACCTGTGCCTTGGCATGAAGTTCCCGTATGTGTCAATGGCTTCTTATCTCAAGCACCTGCATTCAGGGAAGGCTGGAACTGTCACAGGTAAATGCTCCGAGGATTAACACTCAACCCGCAGGAGCTACAGTTGACAGCCTGATGCTGCTTCATCCTTGCCTCTTGGTGGGATTATTCTGAGGTGTGTTTCTTATAGCCTGTTGAAGAGTCCCAGATGGATTGAGTTCCATTTGTCCACACTGGTAAACTAATCATAGCACCATCCTTTCTTTGGTTGCTGAAATCTTTTCCCAAATAAAATACACATGTCCACATCCTTCTCTCAGGGATTGCTTTTGGGAGAATGCAAGGTAAGTCCGTCATTGTTGAAAGCAAACTAGTCATTAAGCAAGCATTAAACAAGCACTTACTATGTGCCAGGCACTGTCCAATGTTTGCATATAAGAAATATATTTTAATTTCTTACTCTTGGAAGTTCTTCCCTTAAAATACCTCACTAGCATAAGATTGTTCCCCACACCCTTAGGGCAAATTTAATGTTCTTACTTTTACTTTATAAATTCTTTGCTTTCTTTTATTGTTTATTTTCATACGTGTACCAAACGAGAGCCCATAGGACTTGAGTATGTCTATGCACCTCGGCCACAACTCACTTCTGGCATGGGTGCTGGGGATGGCGACACATGTGTGGTCCATTTAAAAAGCCATTGGAACATAAAAAGGAATGTTCTGGAGAAAAAATACTGGCAATGGATATTATAGACACTAATATTCTCAATGTACAATGAACATATATAAATCAATAAGTCAAATATAAAGATTGAAAACTAGGCAAAAAATAACTCACAAATGGCCCATAAATAGGAACACTTTTTTCAACAATACTAGTTGTAGCAGGGCTGTTTTTTCCGAGATTAACTGTAACAATATTTCCCTTCTCATATGCTCTTCAAGCAACATGACCTTGAGACTCCTCAACCAGTAGACTTCAGCTGAAGTGACCCCATGTGACTTCTGAGGCTAGGTCATAAAAATGCCATGCATTTCCACCTTGTTTTCTTGGAATGCTCAACCCTGGAACTGAGCCACCATTATGTGAGGAAGTCCAAGAAACCCATGGAGAGACCACATGAAGAGGAATCAAGGTCCTTGGCCAAAAGTTTTGGTTGAGCTCCAGTCAACAGATTCCAATGAGTGAACCATCCTGAAAATGGGCCATCCAGGCCACAAGCATGCTGTCCTGTTTGACATTGGATGGAGCAAAAATGAGCTATCCCCACAGAATCCTGCCCAAATAACAGGGTTGTGAACAAAATAAATGATTGTTATTGTTTTAAGCCACTATGATTTGGAGTGATTTGTTATATAATGATAGACACCTGATACATAATTTGATACCTGAAAATGAGTGATGTCATAACAAAAACCCAAATATGAGGTATTGGTTTAGGGATACGGTACTGAGTAAAAGCTGGAAGGAGCTTGAGAAGACTGTTAGTGAAATCTGGAAGGGACTTGAGGGTAGTGTTACAGATATGTAAGAGATCGCAGAGCTCAAAGGCTATCAGTGACAGCTTAAAGAAAAATAAGAAAAATGTTATTGGAAGCTACAGAACTGGGTTTCTCGTTATGTAGAGGCAGAAAGCTTGGCAAATGTATTGCCTGCTGTAATGTGAAAAAACAGAAAATGTATCTCATGAAAATAATGATATAACT
The DNA here is from genome assembly GCF_009873245.2 of Balaenoptera musculus. Lineage (NCBI taxonomy): Eukaryota > Metazoa > Chordata > Mammalia > Artiodactyla > Balaenopteridae > Balaenoptera > Balaenoptera musculus. Next base: position 87,107,923 of record NC_045785.1, on the reverse strand, counting down.
AAGGAGATTTCCAGGCAAAATATTAAAATTGCCACCTGGCTTCTTTTACTAGGCTTTGATAAAATATGAAAGGAACAAGTTGAGCTAAAGAGAAAACTGCTAAATATCAAAGAGTCGGAACTTGGTGGGCTCAAAAGTAAAACTATTTCTCATTTCTAGTCTCTCCAGATGGCAAATGATTCTCAAATTAAGTGTCATACCAAAGATCAAATCCTGGATGGGATTATAAGCTCTTTTTTTGACTTTATAAAGTTCTAATACAGTGGCTTATAAAAACTTCCAGACAAATAAAAGCACTTTAAAGATCTTAGAGAATGCCTTGCAGATTCCACCAAAAACTGGGGTTTATATGAATATTAAGCATTTTGTCATTTAGCTTCCTTCAGGAAGCCCAAGATAGAAAAGGACCAGTCCCAAAATACTTGTACTTGTGGCTTTTGTTATGGGAGTGAACCCCAATAAGATTCATAGAAAAGTCACAACATTTTTAAGAAAACTGTTTTGGCACAAGCATTGCCATCATAGACTGAAAGGGGCAGAGACAGTACAAAATGAAAAGAAAACTTTGCACCTACAGCATTTTACAGGCAGGAAGCAGACTGGGAAGCCTTCTCAACTGAAACCACAGGCCTTTTCTTGGGGAAAAGGAAGAACTCAGAGGACAGAACCAAGCGATACTGAGAACCCCCATAGGGTAAGATTGAGCCCTAATCAAAGAACTGGCGAAATGTGCCCTACTGGATTTCAGAGCTGCTATGAGCCCGTGAATGTGTGTTTTTCACATCCCACCATTTTCACACAGTTATTCATATGCCAGACTTTTATGTTTGGGGGTCGGAGAGCTAAAGGACAGATAATTTATCTCTTTTAGTTTACATGTCTTTAGATCAAGAAGAAACGTACTAAAGTTGATGTATTTGAGAAAATGCTCATGAGGAGACCAAACCTAATTTAAATGACAAAATACTGAACTTTGAGCAAATGCTGTAATGAGATGAAACTTTGGAAATCTTGAGGCAGGGGTAGACATATTTTGCATGCAGAAGCAATGTGAATTCTTGTGGCCAGAGAATAGACTGTGGCAGATAGTATTTTGCAAAGATGGCCATCGTATCTCTTGTCCCACATGGTCTTCTTACAATGTCATCTTGATGTGCCTCTCATTGAGTTGTGAGATCTATGTCTCCTCCCAGTGAACATGGGCAGACCTCTGTGATTGTCTCAACCCATGGAATACTGTGGAAGTAACACTGTGTAACTTCCAAGTCTAGGTGGTAAAAATCATTCTAAAGAAAAGATGTGTCAAAAGAAGTGGAGATATCCTCAAGGGTCACAAAAAAAAAAAATGCAAATCAGAAATGAATTGGTAGTATTCCTCCACCACTTTCTAAAGAAAAGTGACATGAAATCTTACAAACACATTTCTTACTCATTGGAGAAGGGGAATCTGTTGTGAAGCAGGGAAGGTTCGTGGGACCTCATCATGAATCAGTAAAACCATCTTCAAAATGTTCTACTTCTCTTTTCTCTGATTCTGTGCCTGCCAAGGAACATTCCAATTGCCAGTTTAATAACTCTGGACTCTGTTACTGCAGAGGCATTGACTTGGGTAGAAGAAGGTTATTTTGGTTACTGGAAATGAAAATTCCCTCAGTCTCAAGTAATGAATTAGCCATTCAGTTTACTTAAATTATTGGTTAGTGTGAGTTAGTCTTTATGACCAATGAAACTATAATTATGTCATTGAGTTCCTAGACCTCCAAAGGTAAGGAAAATATTAGAATGTGGGGAAAAAAGGCCTTGGGAAACCCAATATGAAAGCTTTCTTTCTTCCCTTTCCATCTTTTCATTTAAACATTATTCAGTGTTTAGACTTCATAAAATGGTTTTAGAATAGAACAGACTGAGTTGAGATGACAGGCAGTGGTAGATACAAGCCAACTAATAGGCATTTATGGTATTAGAGACCTTCAATAGTGGTTTAAATATTTTCTCCAAAGGCTTTTGCAACAAAAATAAGCATCTAAATATGTAAATTGTATTTGTTATATTCATCACCAAAAACCTGTCAGATTTATCATTCCAGTATCCTTTTGGTTGGACATTTCTCATAGTCTTTGGCATGTGAAAATTGTCTTTGAACATCTGCTAGGAAAAAAAGTTAATTAAACACATATGGTCTGAAACCTCATGACAAATTTTAGGATTCAGAAAATAGCACCTAAATCTAATAAATATATCCCTGTAATTTTTCTTTTATCATTTTGTGATCCAACTCTTTCCTCTTTGCCTTATCTGCCCTCCTTAGAATTTTACATAGCCATACCTTAGTAAATGGTCATTAAATATCTTCAAAAACTTTCCAATTCAAACCCCAGATATGCAGTAAGAATACTTGACAGAAGAAAGCCACAAATTTGCATATCAGGTAAGGAAGGATACATCTCTGGCATCACCTGTGCTCCCACCCCACGCTCCATAGTGGCCAACTACATTCACCAGACACGCCAAGCTCTCTTCCCTCTCTGTGCCTGGGAAAACCCTGGTACCTCATACTCTGCCTAATACTTATTCCTCCAAAAGGAGATCACCTTAAAAATATTTTGTGGAAAGTTCCATTTACAGGTTAATACCTGACTTTCTTTTCCTTATCTCCCAGAGCGAAACAATATACTTTAAGAAATATCTGAAGAATTGACATTCACAATTAAACTTTATGAAAACATCACAACACCAATCCCCAAATCTCAAGATAAAAATAATTCCTTTTTTATGTATAACCATAATGCCCTTAATCTCTTATCAGAACACCCATAATATTTCAATACTGTTTATTAATTCCCTTTGTCTTTTGCAAACTGAAAAGTTCTTGAAGGTAGGGGCCCTGTCTTATTCGTCTCTGTTTCCCATGGCCTGCAAGATCTTTGATATTGTTGAATATGGAAATGGAGAGAAGGGAAAATAAGAACATAAAGACAGAGTGGAACTAGTTACTTTTTCTATACGCTATACACCATATTCTAGCCAAAAATAAGCAGTGATGGCTTAAAATTACTTCAGCTTTGCATGAATATGGAATACTATGTCTGTTTCCAGAATATCCCAGAGAAACAGCCATGGTAAGTACCGGATGATTTCTGGGTCACTCGGAATTGTGCTCGCTCTGGATTAGTTTACAGTTGTTTTCAGTCTGAACTACTGATGACGCCTAATCTGAACACCTTCCAATGGTGGGAATTTCCAACTGAATGTCTTGTTTCAGGTAAAACCTTAAGGTGAAAAAAAATTATGTATTTAATAAAGAATAAACACCTACTATGTAGGAGGCACTGTAGTAGAAACTGGGATATAATAAAGAAAATGAGCTCCAGTCCCCTGTCACTCTTAGGTGTGGCCTAGAATTGTTTGCTTAATGAACATATTAGGAAAGTGCAAAGAGCCGGCATCTCATACTCCCTGGCCACTTAGCCCCAAGAGCCCCACTGTTGAAGACTTACGGGTTTGTTAGACAGAAGCCTGCCGGAAGGCTTGGGGTCATCAAACAAAGGTAAGTCTCATGTATTTGTCATTCAAGATGTCAAATTGCAGTTTATTCGAAAGAACTCATTTTCTGTTATTTAAGCAGCAAAAACTACTCTGCAACTTTCAAATAAAACAAAAACCAAATCTGTGTTTGAATGTCTTAGAATGGATTATAAATCACACTGTATTTTCTCATCAAATACAGTTCTGGGCATTACATAAGAGAGCAAAAAACCCCAGATTATCATACGCCACTAAGAAAGACTGTCTCCTAACTCACAAAAGCTCTTCTAAGACCAAGTCTATGCTCATGAAACTGAGAAGGACTCAAAAGTCAGTCCCTTCATTTTTCAACTTTCAGTCTGGCATGGAATTTTCTTCTGAGTGGTAAAGGCCTTGCTTGTTTCCTAGTTTATGTGTTTAGAGATCAAGAAAGCAGATACACACAAGAAATAAAAAATAAAAACCTTTTGAAAGAATTCAATGTTTCTGAACGTGTCAAAATTGTCATCAGCACATTGATGGACTTTGCCACATGTATTTTATTTATTTAGTTAGTTAAATATTTATTTATTTGGCCACTTGGGGTCTTTGTTGCGGCGTGCAGGATCTTTGTTGCAGGCCTGTGGGGCCCGTGGGCTTCTCTCTAGTTGTGGCGTGCAGGTTTTCTCTTCTCTAGTTGTGGCGCACGGGCTCCGGAGCGTATGGGCTCTATAGTTTGTGGCACTCGGGCGCTCTAGTTGAGGTGTGTGAGCTCAGTAGTTGTGGCACTCTGGCTTGGTTGCCCCGAAGCATGTGGGATCTTATTTCCCCGACCAGGGATTGAACCCCCCTCCCCTGCACTGGAAGGTGGATTCTTTACCACTGGACCACGAGGGAAGTCCGGCCACATGTATTTAAATGATCGTTGTTGTTTTTACTTTGAATTACCATGCTAAGGGCTTTGAGATCTCAGTAGGGCCCTGGGTAGTGAAGGAAACAGAGCCTAATTTCTTCATCTGTAAAGGGAATGTATTTTGACACACTTGAGGCTGGGTGTCTAGCCTACTCCATCTCCTCTAAACTGCCCCCCACCTCTCAGCAAGTAAAGAAGAGGGAGTTGGGAGAGAGAGACAGACAGACAGACACTGAAAGCTGCGAAACACATGCAGACCAAGAGAGCAGCGGAGAGGTGCATGGGTTACCAAGGGCTTTCCTGCTGTGTTTCAATACATTGAGATAACTCCTTCCTCCTTGTTACAAATCTCCCTTTACTTAATCTAGCTTGAGTACATCAGGTGTATTTCTAGCAAACAGTCCCTAATTAGAGCAGGATAAAAAGTATCTGCTAAACACACAGTTATGAGACTCAAAGGAAATAATGCTTGGTAAAAGCTAAAGCACTAATGAAAATGTTATTAAACATTTTTATTACTACTATTATTATAGTATAGTTTCATGCTCACTGTCACCTCTTTTTTAAAAACTAAAATAGTAGATTTCTACTGTTATTGTTCCTATATAATTAGCTGGTCCTATCAAAAAGAGGAGGGTGCATATGTTTTAAATGACACTCTCTCTTTAAAAAAATGTGTGTGACAATATATAAATACAAACACACATATACACGCAAACACACTCTTTAGTTTAATCCAGTTCATGGCTGGAGTATCCAAGAAAGGGCCTCTTAAATGAGACAGTATCATACAACCAGAATACCGAAACCACATTTAATAGGTTATTCATATGTTTTTCTCTTTTTTTAAACAAAGCTTCACTTAGCCAGCAAAGAAAGTTTTACAGTTTCAAGAATATAAGAATCCCATAATTTCTAAGTGTCTCCAGAGAAGATGAGGCCATATTTATTTCTTAATTAAGATTTTTAAGGTTCTTATACTGTACTGTCTCTCATCCATGTTTAAAACACTTATTCTATTGTAATCAATGCCATCAGTTCATGCCTACGTTTTCTGTCATTTCTAGAATACATTGAGCATAAATCAGTTGTGGTAACCATGAAATTTGAATTCAAATGTCAACCTAACAATGTTCTTCTTTCTTTCTCTCCTGCTCTTTTTCTTTTATCTGTGTGTGTGTGTGTGTGTGTGTGTGTGTGTGTGTGTTAAAGCCCTTCACCCTTCATTGCAATGGTCCAAATAATTCAAATCCTTTATAATTCTCATTTGCCAATTCTATGTCCATTTTTATGAATTGTATCGTTGAACCAATCAATTTCTCAAATCTGCCCACTCGTGTCAGGCTCAAGGACAGAGCATTCTTTCATTTTAGGTCACAAGCAGAGTGGAAAACAGGTGTGCCCTTGAAAGGTAGCCCACCATACATTCTACAACATTGGACCAAGAGGTAGATTACATACATTTTGAAAAATAAGGCAAATTGACCTTGAATGGAACCCAGAAGAGTATCTAGGAGAAGGAGCAGATGCATAGGTGTTCCAGAGCCAGAGCTGAACAATTGGGATAATTAATAAACTGGAATGGAGACCTTATAAGATCTGCACTCAGGACACTGCCTGGCACATAAAATGTGTTCAGTACATGTCCTTTGGTAAAGAGAGACCTTAAATACTCTTTCATTTTTCTAAACATATTTAATATTCTTTCATTTTTCTCAACATATTAAACATGTTCATTTAAAATTCTGTTCTGATCATTCTAGCATTTGCCATCTCTGGGCCTTTGATTATGTAGACTATAGCTTCTGCTGTCTCCCAGTTATGATGACCTGATTTCTTGTGTGTTTAGGGAAACTTTACTGTGAAGTCTTTCTGTGCAGAGAAAATTCATTTACCTCTTCTAGGGGCAATGTCAACCATGACCACTTTGAAATAATTCTTTGCTTTAGTATTTGGGAGTCATAAAAGAGAGTTCCACACACTGAATCCAGGTTTGTGGTTCAGAATTCTTAAGGGAAACTTCTTTTCCAGTGCACCCTGATAACAAGTTCACTCCTGCCCTCAAGACTTTGAACCAGTCATTTCCTCTGCTCTAGATCTTTACGTTTGGTCTTTTTTATCCTTCACTTCTTAGCTCAAATGTCAACTCCTCAGAGAGGCAACTCTGACTGAATTGCGCTCTCCACTCCAGTCACTCTATGAATCCACAGAAGCATGCAGCGTAGGTCCTCAAACACATTTGTTTGCTTCTTTAAACCAAATAAATAAAATAAAATTTCTGTCTCTGATCACATCCTTCAAAAACAGTCACAAGGATTTTCACCAAATTTAGAGGATATGTTAAAGATGATGAGTCAACACTTATGGAATATAAGGTAAGCAAAACAAATTTTGGAGTACAATGTTGCTAATGTTTTCACTTAGTTTCCCCTTTCCTTTTATCCAGGATTGACTATCAGCATCTATGTTACTAGACACCTTAAATAATTTATTTCATATCAAACTTAAAATTAAAAGAAAAAGCAGTTTATCCAACTCCATAATAGAATAACTTGAACTCCCTGCCAGGGCCACACCTAGACATATGGATAAGTTAGACTAGCTATGAGTTTCATATACATCTAAACCAGTATTTCAAAAATATCTGCCCAGTAATTACTTATTGAAGAAAGAGAAAAGTGCCTTTTTATACTTCTTTAATTATATTTAAGACAATTCAATCACATGTACTCAAAGTAATGTAATATTCTAACTTAATTTGGAATCACCTTTTCTTCTGTAGGTTTCCCTCCCTCATAGTTTACATGCACCAATATAAAAATAACTTATAAGGATATGTTACCAAGTCCTGTTCAAAATATCATTGAAAGTTCTGGGGTTTTTTCCTGTCTCTTATGTCAGCAAAAATATTTTCACCTTCTCAGTAGTTCTTTCTCACTTTTAGTTTCTCTTGCAATTTTCTAATTCAGAAAACACTATGGAAGGTATATTAAAGGGTTTAAAGTTCAGGGGGAAATTTTCAAATTCTCACTAAGCAGCAATATAACACGTATTTCTCAATTTCAGCCCTAACTGCTGACTTCAGGCAGCTGTCAATTGTCTGTTCTCAGAGTAGCTGTCACCTGTTGAAAAAATCTGCAACAGAGACCCATCAGTGGTGGCAAGGAAGGTTTTGTTTTGTTTTAATTTTTACTCCAAGGTGCAATTTGGCAGAAGTCAAACTACGAAAGAAGGCAGCTATGAAAGGGGTTGTGTGCAGAAAACTGAATTAAATGGCACTGCATCTTCAATGTACTATAGTTGTGTTAGAGTCCCTATACATCTTTCTGCTTTCTGCTTGGCCTTGACCATCAGACCTTGGGTCCACAGCTTACCTTCCTAGCCTGACAGTATCCTCATGCTTGACTTTCTCCAGAATCTGAGCAATGAATTTAGCCATTGTTGACTCTTCCCCATCAGCAGTAAAAAATACCAAAGCATCAGTGGACAATACAAAAGGCACCAACTTATATTTGCATACTTAATGCCTCGTTGATTTGGTGTTGGGTCTAGGGGCATAGAACGGGAGAAATAAGAGTGGACAAAGAAAAAAGAGTTTATGCCAAAAGAAGGAAGAGAAAGGGTTAAATATGAGTGAAAGTTTGGAACCTATCCTCTGATAAGGTAAGCTCTAGGTCATAGAGCCAAGCTACAGTTGGATTGTATGACTCCTTCTGCCTCAATACTCCCTCACCTCCTGCAGCAGTCTACCTTGTTTACTGACAGCCTATAACATTGGCCAGGCAAGGCACTGTGCTTTATTTGCATGAGCTCATTTTAAAATGTAATGTCAAAAATTAGATAATTTTAATTCCCATTTTAAGGTTGAGGAAACTAATGCTAAAAGAGATTCTTTCTCAAAATATCACATCCAGCTGGTCTTCAAATCCAGGAATATCTAGCTAAAAGAACAAGCCATCTAAGACTAAGAGATTGAAGACCACACACTTTGAACCCAGAGTCTATAATCTTAAAATGACTGAGGTAAACTTATCATCAGAATCAAAGTCGAAAGTAGGTGGAATGTGAGTTCAGTGGGAATGAGAAGACTCACTTGTCCAGTTAAAAAAAATCTCCTATGACCAGTGAGATGCTGAATGGTGGTTGCCAGGGGCTGGCAAGTGGGGGAAATGAGGGAGATGTTGGGTACAAACTTTCATGTATAAGATGAATAAGTTTTGGGGACCTAATGTACAGCATGGTAACTACAGTTAACAACTCTGTATTGTATACTTGAAAATCGCTAAGACAGTAAATCTTGTGTTCTCACCACAAAAGGAAAAAAGGTAATTATCTGAGGTGATGAAAGGGTTAACTAACCCTGTTGTAGTAATCATGTCACAATATATCTGTGTATCGAATTTTCATGTTGTACACCTTAAATGTATGCAGTTTTATATGTCAATTGTATCTCATTAAAGCTGGAAAAAATAAAGATCATTACACTGAGGTTTAACAAAGTTAAATAAACTTCCCACTGTCACAGATTTTTTAAGTGTCAGAACCAGGACTCTGCCCCAAGTCTGTATGACTCTAGACCTAGTGCTCCAAACATCCAGATAAACCACTTCTAAAAGGGGAACTAATGACCTAAGTCATCATCTACCTTAGCTGGAAGCCAAGTTCCACAGAAGAGGATTCCCAAGATAAAGTGAATACCCAAGAGATCAGATAATAATATCAAAACTAAATAACATTTATGGAGCAGCGTTGAGGCTGTACCAGACATTAAGCTAAATGCTGTATCTGGATTATTTTATTTTTTGCTCACAACAAACCTAAGAGATAGATATTAATATTATCCTTATACTAGAGTTGAGGAAACTTGAGACAGAGAAATTCAGTGTTTTGCCAGGACTTAAATCCTAGACTCTAGGACCTGTACCCTCTTAGTCAGTTTACTGTACTTCAAGCCATACCTCTGTAGGCTGGGAGTTTTAATTCCATTTTCATAATACTAACTCCTTAGTACCCTAGCACCTGAAGCCTTTTACATTTGCACCCATCTTGGGTGATACTGAGCAGAGTGGATAGAGTAGCCTCCAGCTCCTCCTAGTGGCTAGAATGGTCATTAACATTTACAAAAGGATCTAAGTATTGTGAATCAATGCTAACCAGGAAACACCAGCTTGTGGGTTTATCTAAAGACCTGGCAAGCGTTAACCACCTGCAATCCAACCCATCCTGGCCTCAGAGGCCTCATTAAATGTCTGACATCTGGTGTACAACAGGGTACTTTAGCAACTGGGGAAGAGCATCATGCAGATTAAAATGATAAAATTACCCCCAAATTAGTTCAGCAGATGTGGAGCAGAGACACCAGGAGTTTTGTTTTTCAGCTTCTTCCTTGCATTCCACTACAATAAATATCAATGCTTGTTATCCCAGCTAATTACACAGTTCCCCGGCACCAAGGAAACTCCATTTTCCTTTCATTTCTGACACAGCATTTAGATGCATCCCCTCTAATGACCTGCTTCCTCCTCTTTTAAGGAGGCTACAGCCATCCAGCTAGCAATTCAAAACTGAAAGCTACTCCATCCTCCAACCCTTATTCTTTTTAGGGTTCATTTTTAAGCCATACCCTAAATACAGGAATTTGCAGTCTTTAAAAAGTGGCTATTTTCAGACCTGTTTACAAGACCACAATCTGAAACATCAGTCAAAAACAGCTTGAACTGATTGCATCCTTCTCTGGAACAGAACATCTAGCAGCGAAACATCCATTTGTAGCTGATCCATCTGCCCTGTAATTAAGGTTGCATTGCAGCCCTGCTCCAAACTTATTTCTGCAAGGGAACAGCTGAGATCCCCTAGATAAGATGTCAGAATATGTGCTATCCAATTTGTTGGTTAACATTATCAGAGCCAATATAGTGCTGAATTTAAATCACCAGCAAAGTTGGTGATAGGGTAACATATATCCAAAGAAGCTCTTGTAAAGTCACTAATGACTGCCTTGCTCTCCCAGGTGCCACTTGAAAATCCTCTTCATAAGACCCATTCAAAGCTCAGTGAAGGAAACACCCTGCTGTTGAATGAAAAAAAAAAAAAGAGACTCATTATGTACATCAACTCGATATTGTGCACTTAAAAGCTATAGAAACCAACCTTTCCAAATCGCAAGTAATTTTTAACCACGAGTTCATTCTTGTGCCATTATTCACACAGACAGATGATGTAATACGCATTTTAAAAATGAGAAACCAACTTTGGGGATCAAGTGAGTCAGGGATAAGAACAGTGTGGCCCAAAGGTCTCAACACCTCCTCTCAGATTGAAGTCAGAAACTCTAAAAATGAGAACATCAGTATCAGGGGCAAACCTTGAAAACAGGTTTTTTTTTCTTCCTAAAGCAAGTTTTATGAAAACAAAAGCAGCAAGTGTTTTCAGAGGCCGGTATATTTATAATATGCAAATCACATATTGCTAACATGGTTTCATGTTTTCCCCAAAATAATTATTAAACAGACCCAAAGAATTCCTCAAAGAATATAGAATATAATATCAGTCTGATAAATATTTGCTAGAACCTACTATGTGCAAAACACTGTTTTGCTCTGAGGTGCATAGTGGTGCAGAAAATTTGCTACCAACCATCTGCCCCTCCCTGTTTGTCCACTTTTAGAAAATTCTCTCCCTTAAAATGTGGCGTCTCTGCTTTCCCCTAGCTGATAGCTTTATGCTATCACAGGGCCTCACAGCTTTGAGATTTAGAGTCAAGTGTTGAAGTAGCACAATGCTATGAGGGAGAGGCAGGTAAAATGGATGGATCTTATGCTAGCACTCAGGGACACGTCGCTTGTGCTCATACACACACACACACACACACACACACACACACACACTGGATTTTATGGCATCAACCCAAAAGCCATCTCTTAGGACAGTAAAAAAATAAATAAATAAAGCTTCTCCTTTTAGCTCCCTCTCTTGAAAAACATTTTAAGAATCTATCCAAATCCTTTTTGTTTCCTCTCAAATACAGAACCTGTGAATGAGCATGATTTCAAGTCAATACAAAATACATAAGTTATCAGGGGATTTTTTAAAAATCATGCATTTCCAAACATAGTTGTTAAGGTTACAGCAAGTAATAAAAATGCAGAGAGCATCTTACTGTAGAGATAGGCATTGGGAACCCCCTACTGGCTTAGCCAGAGGAAAATGACCCCACAGGTTCACCCAGCAACTGCTGTGGGATCCAGATTACAAATTGCTCCCAAGGCAGTATGACTATGAGCTTGAAATATTCATCTCTCCTTCCAAAACAAATTTGCCAAGGCATTCCTGTCTCAGTATTTCTATAAACTAAAACACACCACCTCGGAGCAGAGCAAGTTGAATCCTAAATTCTTAGGAATTAAAGTATACGATGCTCAAGAGGGCACATATGAAAAGATTTTCCTTTGGAATCTCAAAATCAGTTGGCGGATGGTAGCAAGACCAAACAGAGATAAAGTCAAAGATTCTGTCACTATTTCAGGTCCTTGAATCTCAAAAAGTAAACATATTTGTGGTTGGAATAATACTTTCCTTTTGGGAACCATTTCCAGCAAAAGGAAGGCACATTATTACACAATGTAGAAGAATATCATATGTGTTGGTTTATAAATATCACGACAGAATTGGATGGAAACACCCAGACTAAACTATATGAAATCCAAATTCACAGGGGCTGGAAAATGCCTAATGCAGATGGAAGGTAAAATTCTGAACTGCCGGCCTCATCTAGGATTGTAATAAAAGTGAATTGTGAGTTTAAAAATAGTGAGTTATCCAGATTTTTATTCTAATTTCAGTTCAACAAGTATTGAGTATATTCTATGTTCTTGATATTACACCAAGTCCCAGAAATACAAAGATGAAAGACACATGCTCTGCCCTCGGGAAGCACACAGTCTAATGGAAAGCACACATTCAATAGCGTTAACATGACTCTAACAAAAGTCAGCATACAGTAAGGACTTCTAGGTTGTAGGTAAAGGAATTTAGCTTGTTAGTGCATTAGCCACATTTTTATAACCATAAACAAATAATCATCCTATCTGTCATCTCTGCATTAACAATTTCCAGCATTTTATTAACAATGTACTTTAACATGAACTATCTTATGTACCCTACACAAGAGTTCTATCAAATAAGCAGGTGATGAGAAAACTGAAACGTCAATATATCTCGGATTTGGAAGTCATGTTAAATATCTTTAAAGTCCATCTGTGGGTAGTGCACACCCATGGTATTACACTAAGAAGGATACTGAACTCCTCCTGTTAAGTCTAATGGGAAAAAGTCCGCAATTGATTGAGAATGTCTGTTAGGGTTCGTAGGGGAGGCAGTGGCAGAACCAGTGACTGTATTTATGAGTCATTTTCTATCCTATTCACAGCTGCTTTTAAAAGACTAATGGTAGCAACGACCCCTTGGCAGTTTCCTGCTGCATTCTGAATACTGAAGACAAAGTGGTCTTATGTCTCTCCATCCAGATAATTCCAGGCCTTCACTCCAGTCTGGAATGAGTTCCGTTATTTTTTCTTAGCTCCATAATTTTCTTCTCTGAATAATCGTACATTATTCACAAAGTCTATTGTTATCCAAATTCTCTGAGTTTTTCAAAGTGAATAATCCATTTTTAAGCATTTTCAAACGTTTCACCATAGTGAACCAAATTGCCCTCAATGTACATTTTGTCTTTTCATTGATATCAATATAACATTTTTACTAATACTGTGTTTGTTCAATCAGGGTTTTAATTTGTCTCTGACCACTCTTTTGCTCTCTTTTATTATCTTTTACTATACGGTTCATACTTGCCTACCCAACGCCACTAATGATTTCGCAAATATTTCCAACAGCACGTTTTTCCCATAAAATGTTTTTATAAGAAAATCTGAACTTTGTGGAAGAAAATTTCTATACACATTGAAGAAAGAAAAATACACCATTTTTATTTTATGACATTCTCTAATTTTTTAAAATATATGTGGAGACTTTCTTTGCATACTAACATTAAGGAACTCAAATTGTCATCTTGGTTTCATCTCTATGAACATTAAAATCAGCAAGGAAGACATTTAGCCATTTCTACCCCAGCCATACCAAGAGATGGTTCTTATTTAGCATATGAACATGTGGTTCACATTACACTGATGTTATGGAGGACTGCTGGGGAAACACCCAAACCCAGAGGACTGAAGAATTCCTGCAGAAGAATACATACAGCACACTCCACTCCACCCATTTTTCTCCCAATACCATATTCGGTATTTTTAAAATACTGTTTAAGAGCTTTCAAATTCAAATTTGAGCCTATTACTCTGAACCTCCTATGGTCATTTCTTCTTCTTTTGGCTTCTGCAGGACTTAAGGCTGCATTCAGGTTCTTATCCTCTACTACATAGTATCTTGCATAGTAAGTGCTCAGTAGATAATAATGAATTCTTGAACCAGAAAGAGGAATTTTTAGGTTATGGGTATGCTTAAGAAGAGAATTCCATTTCAGAGAAGATTCTCCAAGAAAACAGTTTTATGCAAAATGTGAATGCTGCAATGTTATCTATAGTAGTAAACCATTTAAGACTACATGAAAGTCTAAACACAGGAGATGGGTGATAAATCATGGTATGTCTAAATGATTGAATTTATGACAGCCATTAAAATGTTTAGTATAAAAACTGTCATTTAATATCAAGTGAAAAAACCAAGATACATGACTTTATGTAGTGTTATCATAACATATAAATATGATTTTTTATAAAATATACAGGTAAATTATGCCAAATATTAATAGCAGTTGTAACTATATAGTATACTTAAAATTTCGGGGGGTATTTTGTAGAATTTTCTGTAAGAAATACAAATTGCTTTTTTAATGAGGAAAATGTTTCCACAAAAAGTTTTAAACTTCCCAAAGAATAATTTCTCTGGTGAGTAGCATGAAATAAATGATTCCAGTACTGAACAGTTAGTTGCACAATGAAATCTGATTGGTGAGTCATCACAGAGGAGGATTTCTTCCTTTGGCTTCCAGGGCTGAGACCAGGAGGGGCCAGATATGTTATGCCAGTAACATATCTAGTTATTGGCAAAACAGCAGCCCCAACAGAAACATTCCACAGAAGAGGGTTTCCAAAATGACTAAAATGTATACAGAAAGATATTTAGTCAATAATTTGTATCACAGAATAAGATAATAGTAATGTCAAAGGAAAATACATATCTTTTATTTTGCCACTGTTATACTGCACAGTTTACCTTCCAAGACAGCACACTCCAAGTTAAGAGTGTTAACAGGGATAGTGAGGGATAGAAAAAGCTATGCATTCCTAAATGTACTTATTTTTTAACTTCTTTATTGATGTAATATTAGTAAATGACAAACACCACCTATTTTAAATACACAGTTTGATGAGTTTTGACATATGTATACACCCATGAAACCATTAATACAATCAAAGTAATGAACATGTCCATCATTCCCAAAGATTTCCTTAACTTTTTATAAATCCTCTCTCCTACCTCTCCTCACTCCACCCACATACCCTGTCCCCAGATTAGTTTGTCACTATAGATTATAGACTAATCTGTTACTCTGGATTTGTTTGCACTTCCTAGAATTTGATATATATAGAATTATACTGAGTACTCTGTTTTTACTTGCTTCATTCACTCAGCATAATTAGTTGGAGATTAATTCATGCTGTAGAATATATCAACAGTTCATTCATTTTTATTGCCGAACAGAATTCCATTATATAAATTTGTGTATAGAATAATTATATTGCATACATGTATAAAATTATGTTAATTTTATTGTATAAATAATTATTATATAAAAATACTATGTATGTAAAATTATATTAGAAACATGTATAAAGTACAAGTTTATCAATTCACTTTTTTGATTTGTTTAGAGATTTTGGCAATTAAACATGAAGTTTTTTTTGAAGAGTCCTCTACAAGTCTTTGCATAGACATAGACTTTTATTTCCCTCCACCTAGGAGTGGACTGTCTAGATCACATGGTAGGGGTATGTGTAGCTTTTTAAGAAACTGCCAAACTCTTTCCCAAAGTGTTGATAGCTGTACTATTCTCTTCAGCATTATGTGAGGGTTCCAGTTACTCTACATCCCGGGAATTGTCAGCACTTGGGATGCTCTGTCTTTTAAAATTTAGCCATCCTAATAGATGTGTGGTGGTATCTCATTGCAGTTTTAATTTGCATTTCTTTAATGACAAGTCGTGCTGTGTATTGTTTCATTTGCTTATTTGCCACAATAGCATATCTGTTTGTGTCTATTCAAATCTTTTGCCCATTTTTTTTAAAAAATGAGTTCTCTTTTTATTGAGTTTTGGGAGGTTTTTATATATTCTGGATATAAGTTCTTCATCATATGCATGATTTAAAATTTTTTCTCTTACCATTAGTTTTCAACAATTGGATCATTATGTGAAATGTAGTTTTCTTCTTGTTTCTTGTACTTGGGATTCATTGATATTGTTGATCTGTGGATTCATAGATTTCATCAAATTTGGAATTTTTTCAGTCTTTACTTTTTCAAATATTTTTTCCAGTCTCTTTCTTTGAGCACTCTGATTACAAGCATATTAGACACTTGAAATTGTTCCATATCTCACTGATTCTCTATTCATTTAAAAAATATTCTCCTTTATTTCTGTGTATCATCTTAATAATGTCTATTTCCAAGTCTTCATGCTTACTAATTTTTACATCTGGAGTGTTAAATTTTCACAAATCCCATTTAGTGTATTACTCAAGTCAAACATTTTAGTTTACATTTATAGAAATGCAATTTTTGTCTTTTTTTATGTCTTCCATGTCTATACTTAAATTTTGAACATAAAGAATAGGGTTATGGTAACTATTTTAATGTTTTTATTTGCTAATTCTAACATCTATGTCAGCTCTGGCTTTTGATTGATTTTTTCCTCTCATTATGAGTCATATTTTTCTATTACTTTGTCTGTTTAATCATTTTTTATTGAATTCCAGGATTGCAAACTTCACTTTTCTAGATGCTGGATATTTTTGTATTGTCATAAATATTCTTGAGTTTTGTTCTGGGTCCCAGTTACTTTACTTGGATACTGTTTGTTCTTGCTTTTAAGATTTGTTAGGCAAGACTGGAGAAGTGTTTTAGACCAATTATTTCCTATGATTGATGAAGACACTTCAGTGAGCTCCACCTGATGCCCTACGAATCATGAAGTTTTCCAGTCTGGCTGGAGAGAAGAGAGGCTGCCATGCACTGTCACCTTTAACCTGTTCGGGGGGTTCTTTCCCTGGCCTTGGGTAGTTTCCTCACTCCCGTTCACTCATTAGCACTCTGCTAGAGAAATAAAGGGACTGGCTCAGATCTTTGTGTTCTCTTTCTGTGCAGCTCTCTCCTCTGCAGCACTTTAGGGTGGTAAACTCCAGGCAGCTTTTTGTCCTCAAACTCTCAGCTTTGTCTCTTCAAATCAGGGTGTTGGCCAGACTCTGCCTCAGTTCTTCCTCCATACTCTATGGCCTGGAAATCCTCTCAACACAGAAATCTAGGGAAATTCATAGGGCACACAGCATTTCTCCCCATCTTTCGGGCATCACTGTCCTACATTCACTGATGCTAGTGCCTTGATAACCCTTATTCCATATATTTTGTCCATCTGCGTTTTTTATTTTTCAGGTTCAGTGATAATTCTGTTCCCAGCTACTCCATCTTAGTTGGAAATGGATATTCCTAAGTGTATTCATTCTGATCCTAAACGACAACTGGTAAGTCTCAGCATTCTGAGCACTGAATAAGCAACCACAATGTTCATACAATCACATACAATCATGGAGTCTCAACTATTCCTCTGTGAAATAACCCATACATAAAGAAAAAAAAAAAGATGTCTTTGACCTGAACTGTTGTTGTTGTTTAATGGGTATTGCTTTCAGTAAATATTTTATACTTTATCTTTTTAAAAATTGCTTTTTAAAATTAATATTTTTCATACTATTCTTGAGTAGTGATATTTGTTAATGTGCTGTGCATTAATTTTGTTTTGCACTGCCAAGTTAAAGCCCTTTTCACTAGACTGTAAAGGTAAATCTAGAAATTACTTATTTTACATTTATTTCTTTTTAAAATCCAGGATGGGCCTGGGTGACTCGGAGCCCCTGTCTTTGGGCCCCAGCCCGCGGTCTCTGGCTGTGTGTGAGGCAAGATGTCGAGGTGCAGCTTGGAGAACCAGGATGCTCAGTTGTAAGATGCTCTCACAAATGTGGAGAAGTATTTTGGAGAGTTGTGCTAAATCTTTGCTGCTTATGTGCAGAAAACTGCCAGACTGGGATACAAAGCAGAGCTCCTGGTGAATGAAATCAATGTGTATGCCTCTACAGAGAGCCCAAATTTAAAGCAGGGCCTGAAAAACTTTGCTGACGAGTTTGCCAAACTTCAGGATTATCGACAAGCAGACGTTGAAAGACTTGAAGCCAAAGTAGTTGAACATTTGAAAGCTTATGGAACCACTGTAAAAATGAAATGAGATGACCTCAAAGTAACATTAACAGCAAGGAATCAAGAAGCTTTTCAACAGTTAACTCAGAAAGAATATGTCAGAGAAACCCATCTGACTGACATGTTATTTCACAGGCAGAAACTGAATTACAAAGAGCTACAAGGGATGCTACCTGCACAACTCGTCATCTGGAGGAACCTACTGACAATTTTGAAAAGCAGAAAATAATGGATATAAAGACTATATTTTCAGAATTTATCATTATTGAAATGTTATTTCACAGCAAAGCTTTAGAGTTCTACACTGCTGCCTACCAAAATATACAACAGATTGATGAAGAAGATTTAGAGGTTTTCCAAAATTCTCTGTATCCACCAGATTATTTATGTCATTTAGATATCATCAGAGCAAATTCAAAGTCACCTCTTCAGAGATCACTGTCAGCTAAGTGTTTATCTGGAGCAGGACAGGTAACTACTTGTTGACTAAGAAAGGATCAACAAGCAGAAGAGGATGATGAAGAAGATGACGACTTAGATGTTATAGAAGGAGAAAATTAAATTTCTTAAGTAAACTTTGCATTTCCATTTTCATCTCAAACGACTTGAAATCCAGATTTACTAAAACTGTAAAACTTTACACTGGATTCATACATTAAACCTCAAAATGAAATCCTACTGGAAATGGAGAAATTATTAAAGGAAATTTATGCTGACCAATAAATAAATAAATAAAATTCAGGATGTGTCCATGTAAACATTATTTTAGAAGAATAAACAGGGGGAGGCCTTCAAGATGGCAGAGGAGTAAGATGTGGAGATCACCTACCTCTCCACAAATACATCAAAAATACCTCTACATGTGGAACAAATCCTATAGAACACTTACTGAACACTGGCAGAAGACCTCAGACTTCCCAAAAGGCAAGAAAATCCCCATGTACCTGGATAGGGCAAAAGAAAAAAGAAAAAACAGAGACAAAAGAATAGGGACGGAACCTGCACCAGTGGGAGGGAGCTGTGAAGGAGGAAAAGTTTCCACACACTAGGGAGCCCCTTCACTGGTGGGGACAGGCAGTGGGCAAGGGGGAAGCTTCAGAGCCACGGAGGAGAGCACAGCAAGAGGGGTGCAGAGGGCAAAGCAGAGAGATTCCTGCACAGAGGATCATTACCAATAAGCACTCACCAACCTGAGACGCTTGTCGGCTCACCTGCCGAGGCTGGTGGGGGCTGGGAGCTGAGGTTGGGCTTCGGAGGTCAGACCCGAGGGAGAGGACTGGGGTTGGCTGTGTGAAGAAAGCCTGAAGGGGGCTAGTGTGCCACAGCTAGCTGGGAGGGAGTCCGGGAAAAAGACTGGACCTGCCTAAGAGGCAAGAGACCATTGTTTCAGGGTGCGCGAGGAGAGGGGATTCCTTCTCCGTCTGCCCACAGAAGGCAGAGCACCACCTAAGTGAGATCCAGAGAAGGGCACAAGCTGCAGCTAACAGCTCTGACATCAGAGACAGGCAAAACCACTAAAGCTGCTGCTGCAGCCACCAAGAATCCTGTGTGCAAGCACAGGTCACTACCCAGACTCCCCCCGAGAGCCTGTGCAGCACGCCACTGCCAGGGTCCCGTGATCCAGGGACAACTTCCCCGGGAGAACACATGGCATGCCTCAGGCTGTTGCAATGTTACACTGGTCTCTGCTGCTGCAGGCTCGCCCCGCATTCCAGTTATGACTACCGTACCCCTCCCTCCCCCCGGCCTGAGTGAGCAAGAGAGCCCTAATCAGCTGCTGCTTTAACCTACTCCTGTCTGGGCAGGGAACAGACCTCTGAGGGTACCCTACACACAGAGGCAGGACCAAAACCAAAGCTAAACCCCAGGAGCTGTGCGAAAATGAAGAGACAGGGAGATTTCTCTGTGCAGCCTCAGGAGCAGCAGATTAAATCCCCACAATCAACTTGATAAACCCCGCATCTGAAGAATACCTGAATAGACAATGAATGTTCCCAAAATTGAGGGGGTGGACTTTGGAACCAACTGTAGAGAAAGCAACTTGGGATTTGCTTTCTGCATCTAATTTGTTTCTGGTCTTACGTTTATCTGAGTTTAGTTTTTAGTGCTTATTATCATTGGTGGATTTGTTTATTGATTTGGCTGCTCTCTTTCTTTTGTTTTTTTTTCCTTTTTCCCTTTTTGTGAGTGTCTATGTATATGCTTCTTTGTGTGATTTTGTCTGTTTAGGTTTGCTTTTCCCATTTGTCCTAGGGTCTGTTTGTTTGTTTGTTTGTTTGTTTTCTTTCTTCCTTTTCTTCTGAGCCCTGTGGCTGGCAAGGTCCTGTTGCTCCAGCCAGGTGTTGGGCCTGAGCCTCTGAGGTGGGATGGCCAAGTCCAGGACATTGGACCACCAGAGACCTCCCAGCCCCATGTAATATCAATCAGCGAAAGCTCTCCCGGAGATCTTCGTCTAAACACTAAGACCCAGCTCCACCCAACGGCCAGCAAGCTCCAGTGCTGGACACTCCATGACAAACAACTAGCAAGACAGGAAAACAAACCCACCCATTAGCAGAGAGGCAGCTAAAAGTCATACTAAGTTCACAGACATTCCAAAACACACCACCAGATGCAGCCCTCCCACCAGAAGGACAAGATACAGACCAACCCACCAGAACAGAGGCACCGGTCCCCGACACCAGGAAGTTTACACAAGCCAATGAATCAAGATTACCCACTGGGAGCAGACACCAGAAATAATGGGAAATATGAACGTGCAGCCTGTGAAAGGAGACCCCAAACACAGTAAGTTAAGGAAAATGGGAAGACAGAGAAATATGCAGCAGATGAAGGAGCAAGGTAAAAACCCACCAGACCAAACAAATGAAAAGGAAATAGGCAGTCTACCTGAAAAAGAATTCAGAGTAATGATAGTAAAGGTGATCCACAATCTCGGAAATAGAATGAGGAATATACAAGAAATCTTTAACAGGGACCTAGAAGAACTGAAGACCAAACAAACAATGATGAACAACACACTAAATGAAATTAAAAATTACTCTAGAAGGAATCAATAGCAGGATAACTGAGGCAGGAGAATGGATAAGTGACCTGGAAGATAAAATAGTGGAAATAATTACCACAGAGCAGAATAAAGAAAAAAGAATGAAAGAATTGAGGACAGTCTCAGAAACCTGTGGGACAACATTAAATGCACCAACATTCGAATTATGGGGGTCCCAGCAGAAGAAGAGAAAAAGACAGGGTCTGAGAAAATATTAGAAGAGATTATAGTTGAAAACTTCCTTAACATGGGAAAGGAAATAATCAAGTCCAGGAAGTGCTGAGAGTCCTATACAGGATAAATCCAAGGAGAAACATGCCTAGACACATACTAATCAAACTATCAAAAAGTAAGTTCAAAGGAAAAATATTAAAAGCAGCAAGGGAAAAGTAACAAATAACATACAAGGGAAACCCCATGAGGTTAACAGCTGATCTTTCAGCATAAACTCTGCAAGCCAGAAGGGAGCGGCAGGACATATTTAAAGTGGTGAAAAGGAAAAACCTACAACCAAGATTACTCTACCCGGCAAGGATCTCATTCAGATTTGATGGAGAAATTAAAACCTTTACAGGCAAGCAAAAGCTAAGAGAATTCAGCACCACCAAACCAGCTTTACAACAAATGCTAAAGGAATTTCTCTTGGCAGCAAACACAAGAGAAGGAAAAGACCTACAATAACAAACCCAAAACAATTAAGAAAATGCTAATAGGAACATACATATCGATAATTACCTCGAACGTAAATGGATTAAATGCTCCAACCAAAAGACACAGACTGGCTGAATGGATACAAAAACTAGACCCGTATATATGCCATCTACAAGAGACCCACTTCAGACCTAGGGACACATGCAGACTGAAAGTGAGGGGATGGAGAAAGATATTCCATGCAAATGGAAATCAAAAGAAAGCTGGAGTAGCAATTCTCATATCAGACAAAATAGACTTTAAGACAAAGACTATTACAAGAGACAAAGAAGGGCACTACATAATGATCAAGGGATCAATCCAAGAAGGAGACATAACAATTGTAAATATTTATGCACCCAACATAGGAGCACCTCAATACATAAGGCAAATATTAACAGCCATAAAAGGGGAAATCGACAATTAACAAAATCATAGTATGGGACTTTAACACCCCACTTTCACCAATGGACAGATCACCCAAAATGAAAATAAATAAGGAAACACAAGGTTTAAATTACACAATAGACCAGATATATTTAATTGATATTTATAGGATATTCCATCCAAAAACAACAGAATACACTTTCTTCTCAAGTGCTCATGGAACCTTCTCCAGCATAGATCATAACTTGGGCCACAAATCAAGCCTTGGTAAATTTAAGAAAATTGAAATCGTATAAAGTATCTTTTCTGACCACAACGTTATGAGACTAGATATCAATTACAGGAAAAGGATTGTAAAAAATACAAACACATGGAGGCTAAACAATATGCTACTAAATAACCAAGAGAACGCTGAAGAAGTCAAAGAGGAAATCAAAAAATACCTAGAAACAAATGACAATGAAAACACGACGACCCAAAACCTATGGGAGGCAGCAAAAGCAGTTCTAAGAGGGAAGTTTAGAGCAATACAGTCCTACCTCAAGAAACAAGAAACAGCTCAAATAAACAACCTAACCTTACACCTAAAGCGATTAGAGAAAGAAGAACAAAAAAAACCCAAAGTTAGCAGAAGGAAAGAAATCATAAAGATCAGATCTGAAATAAAGGAAAAAGAAATGAAGGAAACAGTAGCAAATATCAATAAAACTAAAAGCTGGTTCTTTGAGAAGATAAACGAAATTGATAAACCACTAGCCAAACTCATCAAGAAAAAAAGGGAGAAGACTCAAATCAACAGAATTAGAAATGAAAAAGAAGAAGAAACAACTGACACTGCAGAAATACATAGGATCATGAGAGACTACTACAAGCAACTATATGCCAATAAAATGGACAACCTGGAAGAAATGGACAAATTCTTAGAAAAGTACAACCTTCCAAGACTAAATCAGGAAGAAATAGAAAATATGAACAGACCAATCACAAGCAATGAAATTGAAACTGTGATCAAAAATCTTCCAACAAACAAAAGCTCAGGACCAGATGGCTTCACAGGTGAATTCTCTCAGGCATTTAGAGAAGAGCTAACACCTATCCTCCTCAATGTCTTCCCAAATATAGCAGAGGGAGGAACACTCCCAAACTCATTCTACGAGGCCATCATCACCCTGACACCAAAACCAGACAAAGATGTCACAAAAAAAGGAAACTATAGGCCAATATCATTGATGAACATAGATGCAAAAACCCTCAACAAAATACTAGCAAACAGAATCCAACAGCACATTTAAAGGATCATACACCATGATCAAGTGGGGTTTATCCCAGTAATGCAGGGATTCTTCAATATACGCAAATCAATCAATGTGATTCACCACATTAACAAACTGAAGGATAAAAACCATCTGATCATCTCAATAGATGCAGAAAAAGCTTTTGACAAAATTCAACACCCATTTATGAAAAAACTCTCCAGAAAGGGGGCATAAAGGGAAACTACCTCAATATAATAAAGGCCATATATGACAAACCCACAGCCAACATCATTCTCAATGGTGAAAAACTGAAACCATTTCCTCTAAGATCAGGAAGAAGACAAGGTTGCCCACTCTCACCTCTATTATTCAACATAGTTTTGGAAGTCTTAGCCACAGCAATCAGAGAAGAAAAAGAAATAAAAGGAATCCAAATCAGAAAAGAAGTAAAGCTGTCACTGTTTGCAGATGACATGATACTTATACATAGTGATTCCTAAAGACGCTACCAGAAAACTACTAGAGCTAATCAATGAATTTGGTAAAGTAGCAGGATACAAAATTAATGCACAGAAATCTCTTCTATTCCTATACACTAATGATGAAAAATCTGAAAGTGAAATTAAGAAAACACTCCCATTTACCACTGCAGCAAAAAAGAATAAAATACCTAGGAATAAACCTGCCTAAGGAGATAAAAGACCTATATGTAGAAAAGTATAAGACACTGAGGAAAGAAATTAAAGATGATACAAACAGATGGAGAGATATACCATGTTCTTGGATTGGAAGAATCAACATTGTGAAAATGACTATACTACCCAAAGCAATGTACAGATTCAATACAATCCCTATCAAACTACCACTGGCATTTTTCACAGAACTAGAACAAAAAATTTCACAATTTGTATGGAAACACAAAGACCCCGAATAGCCAACGCAACCTTGAGAGAGAAAAACAGAGCTGGAGGAATCAGGCTCCCTGACTTCAGACCATACTACAAAGCTACTGTAATCAAGACAGTATGGTACTGGCACAAAAACAGAAATATAAATCAATGGAACAGGATTGAAAGCCCAGAGATAAACCCATGCACCTTGGTCACCTTATCTTTGACAAAGAAGGCAAGAATATACAATAGAGAGAAGACAGCCTCTTCGATAAGTGGTGCTGGGAAAACTGGACAGCTACATGTAAAAGAATGAAACTAGAACACTTCCTAACACCATACACAAAAATAAACTCAAAATGGATTAAAGACCTAAATGTAAGACCAGACACTATAAAACTCTTAGAGGAACACATAGGCAGAACACTCTATGACATAAATCACAGCAAGTTCCTTTTTGACTCACCTCCTAGAGAAATGGAAATAAAAACAAAGATAAACAAATGGGACCTAATGAAACTTAAAAGCTTTGGCATAGTAAAGGAAACCATAAACAAGATGAAAAGACAACCCTCAGAATGGGAGGAAATATTTACAAATGAAGCAACTGACAAAGGATTAATCTCCAAAATATACAAGCAGCTCATGCAGCTCAATATCAAAAAAAAAGAAGCTACCCAATCCAAAAATGGCGGAAGACCTAAATAGACATTTCTCCAAAGTAGACATACAGATTGCTCACAAACACATGAAAAGATGCTCAACATCACTAATCATTAGAGAAATGCAAATCAAAACCTCAATGAGGTATCACCTCACACCGGTCAGAATGGCCATCATTAAAAAATCTAGGGACAATAAATTCTGGAGAGGGTGAGGAGAAAAGGGAACCCTCCTGCACTGTTGGTGGGAATGTAAATTGATACAGCCACTATGGAGAACAATATGGAGGTTCCTTAAAAAACTAAAAATAGAACTGCCATATGACCCAGCAATCCCACTACTGGACATATACCCTGAGACAACCATAATTCAAAAAGATACATGTACCACAATGTTCATTGCAGCACTATTTACAATAGCCAGGACATGGAAGCAACCTAAGTGTCCATCGACAGATGAATGGATAAAGAAGATGTGGCACATATATACAATAAAATATCACTCAGCCATAAAAAGAAATGAAATTGAGTTATTTGTAGAGATGGATGGAACTAGAGTCTGTCATACAAAGTGAAGTAAGTCAGAAAGAGAAAAACACCATATTCTAACACATATATATGGAATCTAAAAAAAAAACGGAGGTTCTGATGAACCTAGGGGCAGGACAGGAATAAAGACTCAGATGTAGAGAATGGACTTGAAGACATGGGGAGGGGGAATGGCAAGCTGGGACGAAGTGAGAGAGTGGCATGGACATATATACACTACCAAATGTAAAATAGATAGCTAGTGGGGAGCAGCTGCATAGCGCAGGGAGGTCAGCTCTGTGATTTGTGACCACCTGGGTGGCATAGGGAGGGTGGGAGGGAGGTTAAAGAGGGAGAGGATATAGGGATATATATATACATATAGCTGATTCACTTTGTTATACAGCAGAAACTAACACAACGTTGTAAAGCAATTATACAATTATACTCCAATAAAGATGTTAAGAAAAAAAAAAGAGTTATGCCATGACGAACATAGAGCACATGAGCCTAAATTTTATCCTTGACTCAGCTCTCTGGGCATTCCGCTGATCTGCTAAGTTATTAATATGGCTTAACTTGCTCTTGGTGAACTCATTCTGCTTATCAGTGCCCATCTTTTCTATGTGCTTACATGTCATCTAATCAATACCAATCCATTCTTAGTTTGAAAAAGAACAAAATAAAATGTACTCTTCTATATATATTAAAATATATTATTTCTACCATTTTGAAAATTTGACAACTGCTATTTACTAGGCTTGAGGCAACTCTGATCTTCATGACTTTGAGGAGGTTCTGTCATTCTCTTGAATGGAGTTCACCCAGGTCTGGCAAATGGTCTTCATTATAAACGTTCAGATTTTATCCTACTATATTTTCACATGTGATAGTTTCTCTGTTCTTTTCAAGCATGTCATGGGGGTCAAGGAGTCCCACAGCCCCACTCTCAATAACTTCAACCTTTTCCCAGCATTGCCCTTTCTGGTCTACTTCTCTGAAATAGAGATAGCTAATAGAGAAAAGGCATTTTTTCCTTTAACCTTTTCTATGAATTTCAGACCATTCTGGGTTTTATTCTTCCCTGCACAGATTTTACTTTTTATAGACAGTCAATAAATACATGTAAACAATTTTTAAATAATAAGAAAAGAAGAAGGAACAGGCCAAAACAATAGGAATATTTTATAATAAAGAAAACATAATTTTTGTGTAGATAAAACATACTAACTTATAGAACTTCATATTAAATGCTTAGACTATACCTACAGGTAAAAATCACTTTAACTGCTTTGCCTGAGTTGATTGCTTGCTGTTTCAAACTCCCTGGCAATTCAGTTAAATTGGTTAGACCATTATATAATATGAAACTGACAGGTTGTTTCACTGAACTGACTCACCAAGTCAACCAAAAGTTGAACTGGTTGTATATGGAGCCATTAGACAATCTGGGAATAGTCTCATATTGGGTGCTGTGGGGCTTGGAGAGCACTAAAAAAAAATTTGTGAATCCTTTCTTTTCCTGTGATGTTTTTATCAAAGGATTTTGAAGATACAACAGTATTAAAGCTCCTTAGAGCTAAGCTGTCTTTGTTATCTGAAGAAATATAGTCATGATTGCAAATAGTCTATAACATGCATTTTAAAACTATCTTTATTGGAGATATTGTTGTGTTAGTTTCTGTTGTACAACAAAGTGAATCAGCTATATGTATACATGTATCCCCATATCCCCTCCCTCTTGAGCCTCCCTCCCACCTTCCCTATCTTACCCTTCTAGGTCATCACAAAGCATCAAGCTGATCTCCCTGTGCTATATAGTAGCTTCCCACTAGGTATCCATTTTACATTTGGTAGTGTATATATGTCAATGCTACACTCTCACCTTTTCCCACCTTGCCCTTCCCCCATTGTGTTTTCAAGTCCATTCTCTATGTCTGAGTCTTTATTCCTGTCCTGGCACTAGGTTCATCAGTACTGTTTTTTTAGATTCCGTATATGTGCATTAGAATACAGTATTTGTTTTTCTCTTTTTGACTTACTTCACTCTGTATGATAGACTCTAGGTCCACCCACCTCATTACAAATAACTCAATTTCTTTCCTTTTTATGGCCGACTAATATTCCATTGTATATATGTGCCACATCTTCTTTATCCATTCATCTGTCAATGGACATTTAGGTTGCTTCCATGTCCTGGCTCTTGTAAATAGAGCTGCAGTGAACATTGTGGTACATGTATCTTTTTGAATTATGGTTTCCTCAGGGTATATGCCCAGTAATGGGATTGCTGGGTCATATGGTAGTTCTATTTTTAGTTTTTTAAGGAGCCTCCATATTGTTCTCCATAGTGGCTGTATCAATTTACATTCCCACCAACGATGCAAGAGGGTTCCCTTTTCTCCACACCTTCTCCAGCATTTGTTGTTTGTAGATTTTTTGATGATGGCCATGCTGACTGGTGTGAGGTAATTTTGTAGTTTTGATTTGCATTTCTCTAATAATTAGTGATGTTGAGCAACTTTTCATGTGCCTCTTGCCATCTGTATGTCTTCTTTGGGGAAATGTCTATTTAGATCTTCTGCCCATTTTTGGATTGGGCTGTTTGTTTTTTTGATATTGAGCTGCATGAGCTGCTTGTATATTTTGGAGATTAATCCTTTGTCAGTTGCTTCGTTTGCAAGTATTTTCTACCATTCTGAGTGTTGTCTTTTCATGTTGTTTATGGTTTCCTTTGCTGCACCAAAGCTTTTAAGTTTCATTAGGCCCCATTTGTTTATTTTTGGCTTTATTTCCATTTCTCTAGGAGGTGTGTCCAAAAAGATCTTGCTGTGGTTTATGTCATAGAGTGTTCTGCCTTTGTTTTCCTCTGAGAGTTTTATAGTATCTGGTCTTACATTTAGGTCTTTAATCCATTTTGAGTTTATTTTTGTGTATGGTGTTAGGAAGTGCTCTAATTTCATTCTTGTACATGTGGCTGTCCCGTTTCCCCAGCACCACTTATTGAAGAGGCTGTCTTTTCTCAATTGTATATTCTTGCCTCCTTTATCAAAGATAAGGTGACCATAGGTGCGTGGGTTTATCTCTGGGCTTTCAATCCTGTTCCATTGATCTATATTTCTGTTTTTGTGCCAGTACCATACTGTCTTGATTACTGTAGCTTTGTAGTATAGTCTGAAGTCTAGGAGCTTGATTCTTCCAGCTCCATTTTTCTTTCTCAAGATTGCTTTGGCTATTTGGGGTCTTTTGTGTTTCCATACAAATTGTAAAAATTTTTGTTCTAGTTCTGTGAAAAATGCCATTGGTAGCTTGATAGGGATTGCCCTGAGTCTGCAGATTGCTTTCGGTAGGATAGTCATTTTCACAATGTTGATTCTTCCAATCTAAGACCATGGTCTATCTTTCCATCTGTTTGTATCATCTTTGATTTCTTTCATCAGTGTATTATAGTTTTCTGCATACAGTTCTTTTGCCTCCTTAGGTAGGTTTATTCCTAGGTATTTTATTCTTTTCATTGCAATGGTAAATGGGAGTGTTTCCTTAATTTCTCTTTCAAATTTTTCATTGTTAGTGCATAAGAGAGCAAGGGATTTCTGTGCATTCGTTTTGTATCATGATACTTTACCAAATTCATTGATTAGCTCTAGTAGTTTTCTGGTGGCATCCTTAGGATTTTCTATGTATAGCATCATGTCATCTGCAAACAGTGACAGTTTTACTTATTGTTTTCCAAGTTGGATTCCTTTTATTTCTTTTTCTTCTCTGATTGCCATGGCTAGGACTTCCAAAACTATGTTGAATAATAGTGGTGAGAGTGGGCAACCTTGTCTTGTTCCTGATCTTAGAGGAAATGCTTTCAGTTTTTCTCCATTGAGAATGATATAGCATGCATTTTGCATCATGGTACCAAGTGAGGAAATCACACCTAGAACTTAGAATAACCCCCTCTTGGCATCATAAACAGAGCACTCATATTAACTAAGTTAAACATACACTTGTAAGAAACTGGTCTAATATTTACTGAAAGACCATTGCAGAGCTGGAGTAGAAATTCCGTATGACATTCAATGAATGGATTAGTATGTTTGTTCTGGATTTACAAAGTATATCTTGGCACTCCTTGTCATTGAAATGTCAGTAAGCACTACAGTACCAATAGACCTGCTTCAAACTTCTTCCTAATAGCTAGAATTGAGGTTTTTGCTCAGAATGTTATTTTGTGGTTTGAGACTTTGACAAACTAACTTGGAAGAACAGCACAGTTTCTTTTAAATCTTGTAGTTTAAAGTGGCATTGACAATTGCACCGTCACTATTCCACTTTCTCTCCTAACTCTGCATGTTTTTGTTAAGAAAGAAACAATACTGGCTGAAGTGAGCATTAGAAAGGAAGTAACATGTTCTAAGAC
The DNA here is from genome assembly GCF_009873245.2 of Balaenoptera musculus. Taxonomy (NCBI): domain Eukaryota; kingdom Metazoa; phylum Chordata; class Mammalia; order Artiodactyla; family Balaenopteridae; genus Balaenoptera; species Balaenoptera musculus. The sequence goes on along the minus strand of NC_045785.1, from coordinate 87,078,094 downwards.
AGGGGCTGGGGTAAAAGTAAGAGGAAACTATGATCTAAATGCCATGTTTCTTAGGCTCACATAATTTGAGTTAGAAAATAGTTTAACAGTCAGCTAATACATTTCCTAATTGTACAGATATTCTAGGAAGTGAAGTCACTCCACACAGAGACAAGATAAAAGCCTATCCAAACAGGTCTACTGTTAGTTCTCAGTCTTACCTGGTAGATCACCAGACTGGTTGACACTGATATTTCCTCCTCTCTGCCACTCAGCAGGCTTTCTAAAGGGGAAAGATACTGGCTGTGGCTGGCAGCAGTGTCTCTTCTTCCCTCTGCATGACACTCTCTTCCTTTTCCAAGGGATTTTGCTGGGAGAATTCCACGGCTCCCCACCAGTGGAGAGCCAGTGCTTCAGGGAAACACAGAGTAACTTGTGCTTATCAAAAACAAAGACCTGGAGTTCTCAGATAGGGAAGGCAGTTTAGGGGAGGGGTTAAGAGCACAGACTTTGGTGTGAATCACATGGATTGTTGTGTGAGATCGTTCAAGCTATTTTTAAAGTAATAATTGGTTTGGTCTCATAAATATCAAGTAACGACTTTTCTGTGTGTAAATTACTTGACATAGTATCTGTTAAAAAATATTATCCATTGTTACTATATAATCAAATAGGATTACCCCACCTCAATATTTCTTTTCTTTACCGAACCTGTGATCTGATAGCCTTTCATTTTACTGATTCACAATTGAAAAAAAAAAAAAAAAAAGGATATTTGTACAGCTAACAAATTTGTTGAGGCAACCAGGTTTTCATGCATCAAATATAAAGTATTTAAAAAACATCATTTCAGAATCAATACCATATTGTTATCCAAGTTCTGTGTCAAATTTATATGGGGCCACAGGCTTCTCAAAGAATTATGGGCTTGAAAAGTAACAGCAATGGAGCTACATAGCCTGTATGTTGGTGATGGCAGCGACCCATAAGTATCTGAAGTTAGTGAGATGGCTTTTTCCACCTCTTCACCCTTCTGTACACCATTTTGTTTGCTTGTTTGTTTTTTCAAGCAAGCTGGATTCAAAGGACTGAGAGCCATATGTCTCATTGATAACGGCTCTTGAAGACTCAGTTTAACAGCTGGATCAGGAAAAGTGAGGTGGTAAGAGAGAAAAGTCTGATAATCATTGAATCAATCAATGTCAAGTATCTTTGCTTCCTGTACTGAAACCAGAGAAATGTTATGTTGGAATATTATATAAATAAATTATTTTCCTTCATGTATTTTTAAAGATCTTTTTTTAATCTTTTTTTTAACATCTTTATTGGAGTATAATTGCTTTACAATATTGTGTTAGTTTCTACTGTATAACAAAATGAATCAGCTATATGTTTTAAAGATATTTTGATGAATGAATTATTAAATTCCTGAATGAAGGTAAGGAAGATGGAACAAATTTATTCTTGTCTATAAGATGTATTTGGACATGCTGCAAAATGAATGGCTCTCAGCCTTCAGAAAGTGTGTTCTTCCCCCACAATGTGCCTCTCTTTTGCTGTGATGCCACATGTGACACAAAACACAATTAGCTTTTCAGTTGGGCTCTGCATTTTTCTGATCTTCTAACAACTGGGTGTCAGATATCTCAATGTATAACCACCCACTCACAACAAGATTATACATTAGACTCTGTGCTATCTATTTTTACGAAAGATTTCTGAAAGCTAAAAGGAATAAATTAACTCTGCCAAATCTGTGATAAAGTTTCTTTCTCTGATTGTTAATAATATTTCCATGACTGTACAGTTAATACCCATCAAGGAAAAGACCATTTACAGTATCTTAAAAGGCAGACACTGAAAGTTATATAACATGAATTTGATTCTTGGGGCTATATAGTCATATTTGCTCTGGGCTAGATATTGTGGTAGTATCTAATAGTAAGCTGTAAAATAACTATTAGAGTAAATCTTTTTGAATGCAATGTAAACACAAACCAACAATGCAAGACCAAGTATAGCATTTTTATTTAGATTTCTCAGATTTTAACAATCTAATGCCTGTTTTCCTCTGAGTGGTATTTTAGTGTTAACACTTCTGTGTCCATACTTTGTAGAAATGTATAAGCTGGTGAATGCTTGGGAGTAGAGATGTTGTCTGTCTTTTTCACCATTAACTTCAGCACTGAGGAAAATGGCTGGCACAAAGATACTCAAAAGATACCTATTTATTATTAAATAAACAGTACATATCAGAAACTGTGGAACATGTACAATAATGTATATTTTATTTTTTAATTAATTAATTTTTATTGAGGTAACATTGACTTATAACATTATATAAACTATATTATATATATTATGTATACAACATTATATTTCTACTTCTGTATACCCTACAACATGCTTACCACCCAAAATTTAGTTTCCATCTGTCACCATACAGTTGAATTCCTTTACCCATTTACTAGTGGTTACTCTCTGCCACTACTCTGTTCTCTGTATCTACTTGTTTGTTTTTATTTGGTTTGGTTTATTCATTTATTTTGTTTTGTTTGTTTGTTTATTAGTTTTTGTATTCCACATATGAGTGAAATCATACGGTAATTGTCTTTCTCCATCTGACTTATTTCACATAGTATAATACCCTCAAGGTCCATCCGTGTTGTGACAAACGGCAAGATTTCATCTTTTTTTTATGGCCGTGTATATATATATATATCCTTTCATCCCATAATGGGCACTTAGGTTGTTTTTATATCTTGGCTATTATACATACTGTCTCAATGAACATGGGGGTGCAGATATCTTTTTGGATTAGTGTTTTCGTATTCTTTGGATAAATACCCAGAAGTGGGATAGCAGGGTCATATGGTAGTTCTGTTGTTAATTTGGGGAGGCATCTCCATACTGTCTTCCATGGTGCCTGGACCAATTTACATTCCCACCAACAGTGCACAAGAGTTTTGATAATAGCCATTCTGAGAGGTGTGAGGTGATATCTTATTTTAGTTTTGATTTGTATTTCTCTAATAATTAGTAACATTGAACATCTTTTCATGTGCCTGTTAACCATCTGTATGTCTTCTTTGGAAAAAATATCTATCCAGCTCCTCTGCCCATTTTCTAATTGGGTTGTTTGTGGTTTTATTATGGGGTTATATGAGTTCTTTAGCTATTTTGGATATTAACCCCTTATCAGTTATATTATTTGCAAATATCTTCTGCCATTCAGTAGGTTGTCTTTTCATTTTATTGGTGGTTTCCTTTGCTGGGAAGAAGATTTTATTTTGATGTAACCCCATTTGTTTATTTTTGCTTTTGTTTCTCTTGCCTGAGGAGACATTTCTAGAAAGCTATTGCTAAGACCAATGTCAGAGTGTACTGCTAATGTTTTCTTCTAAGAATTTTATGGTTTCTGGTCTTACATTCAAGTCTTTAACCCATTTGGAGTGAATTTTTGTGTATGGTGTGAGATAGTGGCCCAGGTTCATTTTTTTGCATGCAGCTGTCCAGTTTTTCCAGCACCATTTATTGAAGAGAATATCCTTTCTCCATTGTATGGTCTTTGCTCCTTTATTATAAATTAATTGTCCATATAAGGGTGGGTTTATTTCTGGGCTGTCAATTCAGTTCCACTGATGTATGTATCTGTTTTTCTGTCAATACTGTGCTGTTTTGATTACTAAGGCTTTGTGATGTAGTGTGAAGTCAGGAAGTGTGATACCTGCAGCTTTGTTCTTTTTTCTCACAGTTGCTTTGGCTATTCAGTATCTCCGGTGGTTCCATATACATTTTAGGATTTTTGGTTCTATTTCTGTGAAAAATGTCCTTGGTATTTTGATAAGGATTTCTTTGAATCAGTAGACAGTTCTAGGTAATACGGACATTTGACAATGTTAATTCTTCCAATCCATGAGCACAGAATATCTTTCCATTTATTTGTGTCTTCTTCAATTTCTTTCAACAATGTCTCATAATTTTCAGTGTACAGGTCTTTCACCTCCTTGGTTATATTTAATTCTAGATATTATTTTTGTTGCAGTTGTAAATGGGATTGTTTTCTTAATTTCTCTGATAGCTCATTGTTAGCATATAAAAATGCTACAGATTTTTGTATATTGATTTTGTATCCTACAACTTTACTGTATTTGTTTTTTATTTCTAATAGTTTTTTTGGTGGAGATTTTAGGGTTTTCTATTTATAAAATCTTATCTGCAAACAGTGACAGTTTTACATTTTCTTTTTCAGTATGGTTGCCTTTTATTTATTTTTCTTGCCTAATTGTTCTGACTAGGACTTCCAATACTATGCTGAATAGGAGCAGCAAGAGTGGGCATCCTTGTCTTGTTCCTGATCTTAAAGAAATAGCTTTCAATTTTTCACCATTGAGTGTGATGTTAGCTGTTGGTTTTCATACATGGCCTTTATTATGTGGAGGTATGTTCCTTCTATTCTCTCTTTATTGAAAGTTTTTATCATTAATGGATAATGAATCTTGTCAAATGTTTTTTTCTGTATTTTTTGAGATTATGGTATATTTTTTATTATTTTTTTTTTAATGTAGTGTTTCATGTTGATTGAATTGTAGACATTGAACCATCCTTGCATCCCTGGAATAAATCCCCCTTGATCATGGTGTATGATCCTTTTGATGTATTGCTGAATTTGGTTTGCTAATATTTTGTTGAGGATTTTTGCATCTGTGTTCATCAGAGACATTGGCCTGTAATTTGTGTGTGTGTGTGTTGTCCTTGTCTGGTTTTGGCATGAGGGTGACGTTGGCCTCATAAAATGAGTTAGGAAGTATTCCTTCCTCTTCAATTTTTTGGAATGGCTTGAGAAGTATAGGTATTAAGTCTTCTTTGAATGTTTGGTAGAATTCAATGGTAAAGCCATCTGGTCCTGAATTTTTGGTTTGGGGGAGCTTTTTGATTACTGTTTCAACCTCTGTACTAGTGTTTAATTTAGATTTTCTATTTCTCCAGTCTTGAAAAGTTGTGTGATTCTAAGATTTGTCTATTTCTTCTAGGTTGTCCAATTTGTTGTATAGCTGGTCATAATATTCTCTTATAATCTTTTGTGTTTCTGTGGTCCAACCAAGTTGACTCAAAATTAACCATCACAAGTCCACTCCTTATCCTCTTGACACCCTCATGCATCTCCTTAAACCACATTTAATCTCCCAATAAAGACAATAACTAGGTCTTACTTTTGCCTATCATGATACAACTATCCCATGTACAATGAAAAGCACATTTATCTTTTCCCCAGAAGAAGATGCAAAGTCATTGGATAACGTTTACTCTTCTCCTTGATATCTTGCAACAAACATAATGTAAAGCTAACAATACTTAAATACTATGATATAAATTCAATACATCTGATGTGACATAATAAGGGTTAAAAGAGTGAAGAAAACAACAATATTTGCTTTAAACACACACACACAAAATATTGATAACAAAATAAGGAAGTATTACTCATGACAGTGACAGTCCTCATTTTGGTAACTGGTTACATGGCTGTGGTTGTAGCTGGTATTTACAACTACCTTCTTCCATTACCCACTCTGTATTCCCTTTGCCTTCAGCAAGCACCTTAGCTGGTTGTGGTTCTTTACCTGGTGGGTGACCAAAACCTTCATTCTTAAAGGGTCAAGGCCATTGGAATCCCTCCCTGAATTGGGTTGTCATAGTTTTCCATTACCTTAGTCACAGGGCATGGCAATATTAAGATGCCCTAATTCCAGACGTACTCTTACTTACCTCCATTGTGGAATAGCAGTCCACTTTCCCCTTCGTAGTCAGGATCAGCCAGCACAGTAACTCCCTTCTTTGCCTATTGATTCAAAGGCATGAGGAGCCCAAAGTGGTCAGGCAACAGTCTAAACTTGCAGTTCAATGGAATCGTTGTGTCTCCTGATGGAAATATTCCTCCCTTTGGAACTGATCCCTCTAAGCCAGTAGAGCATAAAGTCATGAGACCAGAAGGCAAAAATTTTGTTTGTGTTTCACTAGGAGTAATAGTGAGTGGTGCCATTCCCATTTCTGTCACTTGATTTTTTGGACCTGTGAATCCTGGCTATGAGTGAAATAGCACCCTGTATTGGATACTAATTCAGAGCATATACAGCCTCCTGTGAGGCTGGTCCTGACTGAGACCCTGCTTCACAATTTCTTCATAAACACAGAGACTAAGTTAAATTATCCCCATTGTAACTTACAGCTTTTAGGGTCTTATATCATGACTGTATTATACTTCATGCTTCTTAGATTAAAAAGATTATAATGTTTACTTGTTATAGAAGAATTTTGGGATCTTTTTTCTTTAAAAGGAATTACCCCCAAATCTTCAAGTATTTGCAGCCTTGCCTTAAGAGGAGAAAAATATTGACTTCCTAAATGGAATTCTCAATGATTTTCATCACATTATTAATGGAACATTCAACTAATCTCACCTTTTACAGAGAAAGGATCAGTATAAGACCTTCAGGAAAAAAAAGAAAATGCAGCTATTATATATTTTCAACCTTAAAGTTTAGAAGTGGGTAATTATAGTTCTTTGGCTTGCATTTTCCATTTTAGCTCTTTAAAGTTTACTGGAGGATGCAAATTATGCCATCAAGCCATCTTGTGCTCTTTAGGGCTTTGTGATAAAATAATTAAACAAAGAAGGTTTCTCTCCAAAAACATATTGATTATAGCACAATTCTCCCTTCCTTCCAATGTTAGAATCTGAATTCCTTAGGTCAGAATGTATTCCAATATGACAGAAATACATGAGCATGAAACTTCAAAAAAATAATGAGTGTAAGAAAGGATGAAATAAAGGGAAAAAGAGGAAGAAGGAAAGGGGGAAAGGTGAGTTGCTATGATGTTACTCTAAGAAATATTTATATTTTATAATAATTTCAAAAAGCAAAATTGACTGCAATGATAATTTAGAGGAAACAAATAATGGGGAAAGAAACGATATGGCCTTCAAGAGTGGCTCTGGGCAAGGTTACTAAGTCTGGGATCAAGCTTGAAGACATCTCAGAACCCTCAGTCTTCCATCTGTTATCCACTGCAGCAGACTTGTGGTGATGGGAAATGGAATTTCTATACTGTTCACCCAGCGTTCTGACTTATTGCAGATACAGCTAGTTATCCACCCCATATCTAGCCTTCTCTTTTTCTTATGGAAATTTGATTTTATCCTATGGAAGCTGCATGTACAAATAAATATTAAATTCTCCAGTCTTCCTTGAAGCTAAGTATGGTAGCTTACCACTACCATTTACCACTGAATTGTGGTAAATTCTGGCCATTGAGTTACAAGCAGACCTGTTTGTTAGCATTAATTTCTTAATTGCTAAGTTCAGTAAGTCCATTTCCTATATGTTGGCTCTGAAGCAATTCACTTTATTTTGTTTTTTATTTATCCTGAAACTCTGTCCTTCCTTTGCTTTCAAAACAAAATTCTGTATTTTCTTCCCTAACATTTTAGCAACTCCTTTCAACTTCTACTGCCACTACTTTAGTTAAGATCTGAGTAATCGCTAATCTGTGCTATAGCAACAAATTCTTAATCTTGCAGCCTCCAATTCAAATGTAACTTCAGTTTGTTATGCACAGAATCACCTAATTTTCTCTAATCACTTTAAACTAGCACAGTTTGAGGCTGAGACTATGAGGCAGAGAGTTAGAGAATAATTATTATTACTGTGACTGTATTCTCAGGATGACATAGACAAGTAGATTTCAGGAACAGTGGGACATGACAAGAAGTAAACGTTTAAAGTCATGCATATGTGGTCAATTAATTTGAAGTCAAATAGTCTCTCCAATATACGGTGTTGGGAAAACTGGAGAGCCACATGCAAAAGAATGACACTAGACCCCTATCTTATACCATACATAAAAATCAACTGAAAATAGATTAAAGAATTGAACATAAAACCTGAGACAGTAAAACTCCTAGAAGAAAACATGAGGCGTAAGTTCCTTGCCATTAGTCTTGGCAATGATTTTTTGGATCTGACATCAAAAGCAAAGAAAACAAAAGCAAAAATAATCAAACAGGATTACATAAAACTAAAAAGCTTCTGCACAGCAAAAGAAAACACAAAATGACAACCTACAGAATAAGAGAAAATATTTGCAAGCCACATATCTGATAAATTGTTAATATCCCAAAATAGAAACTCATACAACTCAATAGCCAAAATCCAAACAATCTGATTAAAAAATGGGCAAAAGACCTGAATAGAAATTTTTCCAAAGAAGATATACAGATGGCCAACAGGTATATGAAAAGATGCTCAGTCTCACTAATCATCAGGGAAATGCAAATCAAAACCACAATGAGATATCACTTCACACCTGTTAGGATGTCAAATCAAAAAGACAAACGATAACTACTGCTGGCAAGGAGAAAAGTAAATGTCTGTACTGTTGGTGGGAACAAAAACTGGTGCAGCCACTATGGAAAACAGTATGGAAGTTCCTCAAAAAATTAAAAATATAACTGCCATATGATCCAGCAATTCCACTTCTGGGTATATATCCATAGAAAGCAAAATCACTATCTGGAAGAGATATGTGTACCCCTGTGTTCATTGCAGCATTACTCACAATAGCCAATATATGGAAACAAACTAAGTGTTCATTGACAGCTGAATGGATATACAATAGAATATTACTCACCCTTAAAAAAAAAAAAAGGAAATCCTGCCATTTGTGAAAACAAGGATGAATCTTGAGGGCAGTGTGCTAAGTGAAGAAAGCCAGATAAAGAAAGACAAATACTGCATGGTATCACTTATACGTGGAATCTAAAATAGCTGAGCTCATAGAAACAGAGAGTAGAAAGTAGTTGCTGAGCCTGAAGGGTGGGGGAAATAGAGAGAGGTTAATGAAAGGGTACAAACTTTCAGTTATAAGATGAATAAGGTTTGAAGATATAATGTAAAGTGTGGTGACTATAGTGATAACATTATATTGTATAACTGAAATTTGCTAAGAGAGTAGAACTTACATGTTCTCAGCAAAAAAAAAAAAAAAAAGGTAAACATGTGAGATGATGAATGTGTTAACGTGACGGAGGGAATCCTTTCAAAGGTACACATATATCAAATCATCATGTATACTTTAAATATCTTACAAATATTATGTGTAAATTATATCTTAATAAAGCTGAAAAAATTTTAATGAATAAATAAATAAACCTAGCTATAATGTGCCATGGGAGGATGGAGGGAAGAGTGACTCTTGGAGATGATAGGAAAATTCATCAAAGATTGAATAACGTTAAGGTCAGTCTTAAAGGATGCGTATGAGTTTGAAAGGCAGAAGGGAAGAACTCATCAGTAGAAAGAAAAACGAGCAAAATTGCAGAGGCGTTAATGTGTACCAGTATTTGGAGAATGCCAAGCAAGTCCATGGGATTGGAATTTTCAGTGGGTAGGGAGAAAAGCACGGAAGGGCATATAGGCCGGCAGTCTTCAAACTAGCCTGTGGCTACAGAAGAAAATTTCCCAAAGGTGAACTGGCATGGGTGACCTTTTTGGTAATAAATTTCTAGATACTTTTTTGCTAACGTCTTTTTAATTACTTGCCGTTTTAGCCTAAGTATTTTTTTTTTTGGCCAAGTGACGCGGCATGTGGGATCCTAGTTCCCCGACCAGAGACCGGACTCGCACCCCCTGCAGTGGGAATGCAGAGTCTTAACCATTGGACCTCCAAGGAGGTCCCAATTTCTAGATACTTAACTTCTAAACATACTCTTCTAAAACTCCTTCAGAATGTCTGTTTTCTAGAAGTCATGCCTAATTTTCTTTCTCATCTTCCTTTTACAATAGACCTTCTCCCACTTTACACAGGAGAGCATATCTCTTACACAGTTTACACAGTTTACTTCAGTTTAAACAGTAAACTGAATTTTACTGTGGCTAACTTCCCAGGGGTACAAATCCACCAGTCACTGAACAAAGAGACTATATATATATATGATATGTGTGTGTAAAAATGCTGTATTCTTGTCAATGCTGAGATGTTCAGCATTTTGGGTGAGGCAGGATTACTTAATTTTTATTTAATTACCTCATCTTATCCATCTCTGGATGATTATGAAAGAAAGCATGGCTCCAGAGACTGTGTCTCATGAGAGTAAAGCAAAGATTTTATTATAAGAAATGCTGAAGGTTGTGATGCTTTATTTTATCCAAATGACACACTGGTAGCAAGACTGATCTATTTATCTATCTGTCCACTTATCCTTCCGTTTATCACTTATCTCTCATGCAACTATCTTAGAATTCAGAAGGAGATGATTACGATAAAAATACAAATTTATATGTTTATTTGAATTGAAAAATAAAGACAGGATTTCTTACAGAAAGTCTGATTTGACAATGAGGGCTGGCTTTGCTAATTAGGTCATATGGTAGACATTTACCATAAACTGAATGATCTAAGTCTGTAACTCCAAAGTTCTGACAAAGACATATTTAAGATACATTAGATTAAAGCACTTTATCAAAATTTATTGTAAAGGCCAAGTTTTATTAAAATTAGCAATAGCTAAATTTTCCCAAACCTTTCTGTTTAACTGAGTGCCTCTAAGTGAAAGAGTAAGAGAATTAGTAATTGTCACTGAATAAGTTTGGGTAAAATCTATTTTTCATATGTTCCAGAAACTGAAAAGTGACAAAAGACTCTGTGTGATAGTCACGTAAACAGCAGCTAAGTGTGCCGTGTAGATCTCCTTCCAAGAGCGGGCCTGCTGTGAGCAGCGTAGGTAGCAGATGTCTCCAGCTGCCACATCTCCAGTTCCACTGTGATGTTCACAAGGAGGTCATGCTTTCCCTAGGCTGCTCACAGCCAGTGACTGAGCCTGGCAGAGTGACTAGAGCTGGGCCATTTCTGCCAACACCAGACTCTCCCAACAGTCATCGTTGCTCTGGGGCTGCCTTCTGGCCTAAGACATTTTCAGGGCTGTGCTGTATCCTGAGGCCCTTCAAACCCAGTTTCCTTTCCTTCCACCTCTTACGTTCAAATCTGCGTTGTAGTCTGAAGCCTTTCTCGGTTCCTCACTCCTTTATCTCTTGTAGGTATATCCTATATAAATCTTTGACGTTTCTAATGTTGTCTTGGTGTCTGTGTCCCTATCTGACCAACTCTAATACTAGGGCATCAAATCCTTTTCAGATTCTTTGCTTTCCAAAAAAAATTGAGAGAGGACCTAATCAAATTGTCCACTCCCAAATAAATGGAAAATAAATTTGCGTAATAAATCTGGGATTGGGCCTATCGGAGTTAAGAGTAATCTCATACCCCGTTTGGGATGAATTCAGGAATTCAGACCAAGGCCAATTGTTGCATAACTAAACAGACACAGGGATTGGTTCAAGATGGGCATACATTCCAATATGGAGAAACGATACACAAGGAGAAGTTTGTTGGGTAGTCTGGGAAAGAGTTTTCCTGTTCTTAAAAATAGATAACCACTGGAAGACAGCTCCTAGTATCCTCTGGATACTCTGTATGTGGATATGAAGCCAAAAATCATCATTTTTACTCGGTGAGGGAAGCAAGCAGAGGAAAGGCCAGCAAGCGAAGTGCTCACGAACAAGGGAACTGCAGGGGGGCAGAGGTGGGGTGATCTGAATAAGTAAGTTGATCCTAAAGCCCTCCCCTTCTTCTGGACCTCCTAATTAAGGGAGGATATATTTCCTCTCTGTTTAAACCTCTTAGGGTTAATTTTCCTATGTATTATCATCAATGTGTCCTACTTCCTTTGTCAATATTAGCCTCCCATTCTTCTAATTACATAGGAACCTGTCCTGAATCCAATGTGGGCCAGTTCCCTCCCACGTGGAGTGGATACTGTTTCTCATCCCCAGTTCCTTGGGCTGCTCTCCTGAAAACGGCATGCAGTTATTTTTCTAGCCTTTGGGCACTGCCTCTGTCTGAAGCCTCCCACTTCTAATCTTTTTCTATAGAATGAGACCAATTTGGATGTGGATACCAGCCTGAATCAAAGCCAACTTAGTGACTGTCTGCTGGATTTTCTGCTGCAGAGTTCATTTCCCCAGCTACACCTGTCTCTAGCCTCTACAACTTCCAAATCAGCCAACCCCTTGAGTTTCAGTGGATGGCTAAGATTTCAGAGATTATGGCTCCAACAGGCATATAAAATAAGTAACTTTTAGCCTTACTCTCCTAGGTAATTTTCACAAATATATAGTTGTGCACAAACACATATTATGCAACCTCTCTATATATGCACATAAATATGTATCTCTCTATATTTATCATATGTGAACCTTTCTTACTAGGATATGCCCAGTACGTTACGGGTAGACCAATCAGAATGGAGAACAGCAAGCAACAGAGTGAATGCAGGTAACTTCCAGGCTCCAACTATCTCTTGAGCTAACACTTTCATTTCTGAAATTTGGGGGCAGTCTAGGAAAGGTTCCAGGAGAGAGGCCAGCAAGGTGATTGGAAGCCTATGGCAGGGGCTATTTACCAATTGTTATCAAAGTAATCAAATATTATAATGGCCAGTATGGCTGGATTAGTTAAAATCATCCTGAATATCAACACTGGTTATGACCATTTGCAGGCTTTTCTTCAAGTTGTTAACAATTCCACTGATGTTGTTCTTTATACTCCAGCCTTTTCCTTCTCCCTGTTCTTCTGCTGTTCCTAGCTTGCAAATATCCTCCAGTTTCCTCACCTTTTTCACTTACTATCAAGGAAGTCATAAAACCATACTGATTACATCCTTAATAAGTCCATGCTATCTAACCTCAGTCTTTTCTGGTAATGGCTCACAGTTCCTAAAAAATAAAAAATTTGGATAAAGTTAAACTACTTATCTTGAGACCCCTTTTCTCTCATTCACTGCACTCCAGACACCCTGGCTGTCTTTCACTTCTTTTTGTGCATCAAGCTTTTTCCCACCTCAGGACCTTTGCATGTGCTGCTTCACTCAGCTGCATCTACTCCCCTTTGCCTATTTGGCTAATTCTTATTTTCTGGGTCCTCAGTAGTCCTTCCCTGTTTACTCAACTTAAAATAGAGGCTCCATGTTATTCTCTCTGTTGGTGGTTAGACTACATCATAGCACTTGTCACTGTTTGTAATTGTGCATTGTTATGAGTTGAATTTTGTCCCCCACCAAGGAAGATATGTTGAAGTCCTAACCCCCAGTACCTCAGACTGTGCTCTTATTTTAAAATAGGGTCATTATAGAGGTAATCAAATTAAAATGAGGTCATTAGGGTGGGCCCTAATCCATTATGACTAGTGTACTTGTGAAAAGAGGAAAGTTGGACTCAGAGACACTGATGAGGGAAAACTATATGAAGACACACAGAAAGAAGATAGCCCAGTGACTGCAGTGGCACATCTACAATCCCAGGAACACCAAGGATGGCCAGCAAACAGCAGAAGCTAGAAGAGGCAAGGAAGGATTCTCCTCTAGAGCCATCAGGGAGAGGACGGCCCTGGTGACACCTTGATTTCAGACTTCCACCCTCCAGAACTGAAAGACTATCAATTTCTATTGTTTTAAGCCACCTAGTTTTTGATACTTTATTATGGCAGCGCTAGAGCCTAACACATGCATTAAATGGAGATTTAATTTTTATTTATGTATGATGTCTACCTCCTCATTAGACTTTTAGCTTACTGAAGGCAGGTTATGTTTATTTTATTTAGCATTATCATTTACAACAGCACAGATGATGGTATCTGGCACCTATGAACAGTAGAATATTTGTGGAATTAATGAATTACTGTTATGACCGGATGCACGGATGATGGATATTTGAATGCAAAGTGTTTCAAAAGATTTGAGAATCTCATTGCTTAAATAAACCACTTAGAAGCAATAATAATTTAACCTTAAAATCGGTAATCATAATACTTCAAGTAGGAAGAGAAAATTGTTTTTGCATAATTAACAATTGCCTAATTTAACCAGCTCTGATTAGCTCTTTAATTGCATGTTCTGGGATGATTTGCCTTAAAATGAGAAAGCATTGTTCTTCTGATCTTACCGAAAGATTACCCTAACTGTCATGTTTAGAATAAAAAATACGAACAGTGTCTTCGATCTCCATGACTTACATTAAGAGAAATATAAACAGGAACTGCAGAAGTTCACTTTTTCTGTTTTGAACATATGTAATTATAGCCTTAAAGAACTGCACTAGCCAAAGTGGTGGTAAACACACACAAATACCTGTCCTATTTTAAAGGATCTCACTGCTCAAGAACCTTTTGAACATGAACATAAATACATTTTCAAACCTGGGGAAACTGTAATACATGAAAAGAAGGGAGGAAGATAAGCAACAGTATGCATGCAGTTGGCTTCTGCTCCAATGATTTTTCATTCATATGTCTTTCCACTAATTACTATACACATTCACACACACACACATCCGTGTACATAAGTACGACCTTAACTGTGTATCCATATCTATCTATATTCACACACGTACATCATATTCTGAACCTTTCTTAATACACCTTAGTAACTATGACCATTAGCATGCTTTATCTCAGGATATCCTGAATTCATGGATGGACTGAAAGTTTCAAGTATTTGGGCAAGTAACAAAGGAAAGCTGATGTAGAATTTAGTATTTTTTTAAGTAAGTAGTCAAAGTCAGCTGTGTATAATTTATTCTAGTACTTCCCAGCAATGTAGATCTGGCACGTTAATTCCCCCTTTCCACAGATGGGAAACTGGGGCCTAGAATACTTAACTAACAAGCTCAGAATTTTAAATGCTAAAATGCTGCTGCTTCTTCTTTTTTTTTCTTTTTTACAGTATGCTCAGTACTTAATTCTACCTCTAACAACTCTAAGAGTTTATCCAAAGCCATTATTAAACACAAAAGAACATTATTTCTACATTTATAAGCTAGACGTCAGAATTGGGTTGCCAGAAAAAAATTTGTTTCCAGACAGCTTCTATTTCTCTCTGAAGTTAGGCTGTTCATGGTTCACTTTGCTATACCCCTACATCTGATGTGTAAAAAGCTAGAAATTAGGAAACTTTTCTTGATCATTATATTATCTATGAGTTGATCAGTACCTAATAGTTGCATGTTTCTATTTCACATTATGTAGCGATCAAATTGATTCTTCCGTTTAGGAAAGAAGCCTATGCTGTAAGGTAGGTCTCTCTGGGAAAACTCCTAAGATCCGGTTTCTACCTTTTATGTGTAACGTGTGCACTTAATATGTACAAACCTTTACATAAATTATTTTATGCAACACTATATTAGTAAAGTACTATTATTAGTCTTTTTATAGAACAGGTAAAGCAGGGTGGATCAGGGCACAGATTCTGGACTTCTGGTTTTCACCAACCAGTGCAATTTCAAAAGAAATACGGGGAGATGAAATGATGGCGTATTAGTCAGGGCTCTCCAGAGAAACATAACCAATAGGATGTGTATGTGTATAATTTATTATATATAATAAAGGTATCATAAAATTTATATTATATCATATATATTATATATAATAAATATACAATTATTATAAGGAATTGGCTCACACAATTATGGAGGCTGACAAGTCCCAAGATCTTCAGTCAGCAACCTGGAGACCCAGGAGAACTGATGGTATAGTTCCAGTTCGAAGACCAGCAGGCTCAACTTCACCAGTCCCAAAATGTGGGAAAGCTATAGACCAAGGAAGAGCTAAGGTTTCAGTTCAAGTCCAAAGCCAGAAAAATAGCCAGTGTCCTAGTTCAAAGGCAATGAGGCAGCAGGAGTTTCCACTTTTTGTTCTAGCCAGGCATTCAGCTGATTGCATGAGGTCACCCACATTAGGAAGGGCAATCTGCTTTACTCAGTGTATGGATTTAAACGCTAATCTCATCCGAAAACACCCTCATGAAAACACCCAGAATAATGTTTGACCAAATATCTATCTGGCCACCCTGTGGCCCAGTCAAGTTGACACATGAAATACAATTACATTTTATTTTAATAAGTAGAGACATTGCAATTATCATTACCTCATAAAGGAAGCATATTCATGACTTTAAAAATGACTTTAAATAGGACACAATTTCAAAACAATTCATAAAGAGAATTAAGTTTGGCAATATAAAGACTACAGTAATTATCCTTCATTTTCTCATTTTAATGTGGACCAAATAAAACTGCCAAGATGAGATGAGTCAGAAAATCGAGATTTGGAGGCTACAGGGAGAGAGTATGCAAGGGAGTGAAATATTGAGGGGGGTGTCCACTGAAATCCAGGGCTGCTGTGACAAAGACCTGCTTTTCTGCAGTTGAGAGTACAAAAGGAGTGATGAAATGGAGAGGGCAACCAACTAAGAGTCATTATGCCCCTTTGAACTTTTCTTTTCTCACATGACAAAGGCTGACTGAGATACTATTAAGAACTGGTTGTCAGATGCCCTGATTCTAGATGTTCAACCTAAGTAGATCTGTGAAATGACAGAAATAAAACAATTTGTCAAGAGCTTAAACCTCAGAGATCTGGTGCAATATGGTGCCGTGGACAGAAAATTTGGAAGTCATACCATGCTTACCAGGTGGCTCTAGTCATTCTGCAGTTGTATGAATTTCATGATTCGTTCCTTTCATTTTCAGAAGAAAAAAAGGACTAATCCTATTTAAAAACAAAGCAACATAAAATAAAACAGCAAATTAAATCCTTTGTAAAATACCTGTGGAGAAGGGAACAAATGGGCCTAATTCTACTGCTTTAACTGTGAATGCTTTTTCGGTACTGTTTGTATGTGAAAGTTTCACTTGAGAGGTTGTGAAAAAAGTAGCTGCCTTTCAAATGAACATTCTCTGTCACAGGTGTCAGAATTAAGAGGTGCACTGCTAAAGTGAGTCAGCATATAACATGGTAGAGGAGTCCAGGAACAGACTGATTAACTACAAGATCAATTAAGGGCATGTTGGCGTCCAGAGCACCTCCTTCAAGGCTGGTCTGGGAGCTGTGGGAAGATCAAGGTAGCCAGGCCCCAGGAGGGAGCAGTTGAAAAGCTTCTCCCCCAGTGCAGATTTATATATATATTTTTTCCTTCACTGTGTCAAGTGGAAACACAAAATTGAAAAGAAAATACCAGGGACAAATGGATGCATTAATATGATTCTGTTTGTGAAGATTAAAAACTTTCTAGTGACCTGTGTATCAGTTCTAAATAAATTACTGGGTAGCATTGTTTGGGGAGGAAAGTCCCTGCCATCCTTGTTTAGTCTCTATTAAGGAAATCTGTGTCTTTTTAATATTCTTGTGATGTTTTAAGAGCTATAGGTCTCTTCTTGTATGTTCCACAGTAATGTGTTTGTGGGTTTTACTTTTGAATGCTTGCTTTTAGAGAGAAAAGGACATTACCCCTTACCCTTTTCCTCGATTCTCGACAACCCCAAGGGGGATGATTTAAAGGGAAGGGGTGGGGAAACACCAAAAATGAATTTATTTTATCTAAGCTCTGTAGCAGGATTCATGTTGTCCCTCTGGCAGTTCTTTCTCTTTCCTGTATATGCAATAACAAGGTTTTTAAAAAAAATAATAAAGAAGTGAGACTATTAGACAAAGTATTTATGTAATTATTTGATAACTCTTATAAATAGGTGGAAAATGAATGCTCGGAAAATTAAACTTTAATTTATTGACATTGTACATCGCTCTGTGTAAATAGGATTGCAGCTGTCAGGTTTTGTGGTTTTGTTTTCCTATAGTCAGTGTTATTTCAAAGTCACAGGATCACTTTTAAAAGTAGAAAACACACTTTCTGCACCATCAACACACTTTTCAAAAGAGTTGTCTGCAAAGAAAATTTTTTTTCTTTTTTAACGTCCAAAAGTGGGGAAAAGTGCTATTGCCTATTTTACCAAAACCTGGGCAGGTGGGCCTGGGAAGCAGCCCCACCTGAAATTCTTAAGAGTGGTTCTGAGATTGCTTGGGGGCGGATGGTGGCGAGTGCAGAGGCTGTGGTTGGACTTTCTAATTTTTCTTTTGTATTTGTATTTGCTAGCCTCTGATTTCTTCAAAACGAAGTGGAATTGACTACTTACTGCCTTCAATGTTGATGGTGTTTTGAATTGGTGCCTATAGAGACATATATTCACAGTTCAAAAGTCAGGTGCTGAGAGCTGGTTTAAAGACAAAAATTCATGAAGGTATATTTTGTGTTATAATTGTTGATGAGTTCTTTGGTTTTCTGTATTTTTGCCCCCTCTCTTTAAAATATCATTGAAATTTCAATAAATTTTTATTGAAGTGTCAAAAAAAAAGTTACGGGCATGGGAACTTCAATTTAAATTAAAGGTGTTTAAATGCCATTTTTCACATGCTAACCTGGCCTAAGAGACCTGGAAATCTCCACATAATAGACTAAGTTCATTATTCTTAACTTTCAAATCTTCATGAAACAGTGAGAATATTGAACTTGATCTTTAATGAAACTGGGTGCAGCAGTCCCTCATTACTCCATTCACGTTCCAGTGATCATATCGTTGGTTAAACATATTCGTAAAAGAAAGGATCACAGCTCTGTCATTCAGTATATCCTTCACATCAGTGTGCTTTGATGGAATCTCAATGTAGTATTTCAATATAGGAATATATTTTATACACTGGGCTCAATCAAGTCTAATGTAAAGGTTGTATTTTCAATACAGATGTGTGTACTATCAACTCTAATTTCACAGTCTTGTGCTATTTCTTAGCCAATAAAATTATGATTGACTTCCTATGCAATTATATGTGCTGGACTAACGGTTTATTTATACTTGTAATCTCTAATCCATGTTCCTTGAAGAGCTATTTTTATGTTAGTCCTTTCTTGTTGAAGAATTCTAGGCATAAGAACAGAATATTGTTAATTATATAAGTGTATAGAACTTATACAATCTAAATGAATAAAAATGTATGCTCATTTTAAAATTATAGTGTGGACATAATTACTCTGTCTTCCCCCAACCTCTTCTTTCTTTTGCATAAAGCAGCCCTCTTTTTTTGGAGGATGAACATCTAACATGGGGTCTGAATGAAAGCTGCCATCTTCCTTTGGCTGTAACCTCCCTGCCTGCTGTAATTTGTATAAAAGTGAGAACCTGACCTAGAATATACTGATAATAGCACCCTGGCTCCCAGCTGCAAAGATTGGCCTGGGGCAGGGATGTGGGGAAGAGGGAGGGGTTGGCTGTATCCCAAACCACTTTCCTGGGGTTTTTCAACTGAATTGAAGCTGGAAGGGAAGAGCTTTTTCCTTCCTAGCAGCAGAGCTGGGGACTCGTGAGCCAGGAGTTACTAGGAGACATTAATCTAGCCCATGATTTCCCAACTTCAGCAACCTTGCATTTTGGGTCAGACAGTCCTTTGTCGTGGGGGGCTGTCCTGTTTATTGTAAGATATTTAGCAGCATCCCTGACCTTTATCAACTAGATGCCAGTGGTACCTTTACCCATAATGTGGTTTCAAAAAATATCTCCAGACTCTATTAAATGGCCCCCATCTGAGAACCACAGAATGAGCCTCATGTAAAAGCAGGACTAGGTGGAAGTGAGGTCAACCTATTCGAGCAAAGTAGGAGATAAAGACAGAAGGAGAAATAAACCTGTTCAGAAGCAGGTATGCCCAAATGTACCCTTTTCCTTTTTGGTTATATAAGTCCATCATTTCCCATTTTTCTAAAGTAGTTTCCTTCTTTTGTCAGGTGGAATAAGAATTCTGAAACAATATCAGAAAAAGAGATGGGAAAACTGGGCCAAAGGCAATAAAAATAATCAATCAATAATAGGGTTTGATCAAGGCATAGATTTAACTGTGAGTTTTGAAAAAAAAATATAAGAACTTATAAACCTGTTTAAAGCAGACAAAGAAATTGACTATGAAATAGATGGTCAACAGCATGAGTAGAATCCTAAGAGTTCCAGAGTAATATAAAATTATCTTCAAGGTAGTAGTCTTGGGATGAGGCATAAGAAACGGGAACAACACTTTTATTTGCATCTTCTTGAGATTATACACATGTCCAGTGATAATTTCCTATTTAAAGTGTGTGTCTGTGTGTGGTTCTCTAAAAAAGGAGCACATACTGTTTTCTAGTCAATCAACTGCCAATAATAAAAAGAGAGAAGGGAAAGTACAAACTGTGAACCAGACACGTTAAGTAACATCCCCCCAAAATATCTTAAACCTGAACCCATTGACTCTAAAATTCACGAGTCAACCTCTATGATGATGAATTTCATCCAAGTACAACACAGGAAATAAGTTTCTTTCTTCCTAGGACTTTAGGTCAAAACAACAGAGAAATTCATCATTAATGTTTCCCCTTTGAATAGCCAGTTGAGGTAAAAAGATTTCAAATTCCCCTCCAGGTAACTGGAATGAAAGGAGGGAGTGGAATCCTTAGAAAGAAAGAAACAGTATTACCTGGTTAGAAGCAATTGTACAAGATGGACTTGAACCATTTTCAAAATGTGCCAAGTCTATCACCAATTCCATGTAACAGCTACTGGCCTGTCCCACTTGACATCCTTGTCTTTTGAGGAAGGCTATGTACCTGGGGGAAAGGTAACTGAACAGCAGGAAATCTGTTTTTTTGGGAAGCAGTTATTGAAAGAAGGCACGTGTGGAATGAAAAGTACCTATAAACTTTAGGGCAGATCTTTCCTTTAAGTAAAAGTCAAACGTGTTACTTTGTTGTTAAATCTTTTTTTATGCTAAAGTATCCAGTAATCATATTTCCATATCACTAACAACCACCACCTCAGCACACATCAACAACCAGTTCAAGAAAGCTACACCAGGAGTTCCACTTCCAGGATGACAATATAAGGAGCTCCGAGGACCTGTTCCCCAGCAGTGAAAATTATAAGACATAGTCTCTTCAGCAAATAGTACTAAGACAACCGTATATCCTCATGTAAAAGAATGAAATTGGGCCCTTTCCACACATCATATGCAGTAATTGACTGAAATTGGCATCAAAGGCCTACATCTAAAAGTTAAAACTCTCTTTAGAAGAAAACATAGATCTGCATAACCTCTGATTTGGCAATGGCTTCTTAGATATGATACCAAAAGGATAAGCAACAAAAAAAATACACTAAACTTCACCAAAATTTAAAACTTCTATGCTTCAAAGTGCATGATCAAGAAAGTAAAAAGAAATATTTGCAAATCATAATCTGATAAGGGATTTGTATGTAGAACGTATAAATAACTT
Organism: Balaenoptera musculus; assembly: GCF_009873245.2. Taxonomy (NCBI): domain Eukaryota; kingdom Metazoa; phylum Chordata; class Mammalia; order Artiodactyla; family Balaenopteridae; genus Balaenoptera; species Balaenoptera musculus. The sequence goes on along the minus strand of NC_045785.1, from coordinate 87,056,877 downwards.
TTACAACTCAATTATTAAAAATGGGCAAAGGATCTGAACAGACATTTCTCCAAAGGATATATATAAATGGCCAACACACCCACAACAAAAGATGCAACAGGAAATGCAAATCAAAACAAGACACCACTTCACCCATTAGGATGACTACAATAAAATAAAATTTAATTAAAAAAATAATAAGTGCTGGTGAGGATGTGAAGAAATTAGAACTCTCATACACTGCTGGTAGGAATGTAAAATGGTGCAGCCACTTTGGAAAACAGTCTGGCAGCTCCTTAAATGGTCAAATACAGTTGTGATATGACCCAGCAATACCACTCCTAGGCCCAAGAGAAATTAAAACATATGTTCACACAAAAATTTACATACCAATTTTTATAGCAGCATTATTTATAATTGCCAAAGCTGAAAACAACCCAAGTGTCTATCAGTGAAAGAATAAAGATAAATGGACACATACACACATACACACACACACACAATATTTTTGGCCATAAAAAAGAATAAAGTACTGACAAATGCTACAACAGGAATGAACCTTGAAAACATTATGTTAAGTGATAGAAGCCAGTCACAAAAAATCACATATTATATGATTCCATTAACATGAACTACTATCTAGAATAGGCAAATCTATAGAGACAGAAAGCTGATTAGTGGTTCCTTAGGCCTGGGGACGTGGGGGAAGGGGTTATGGATATGGAGTGTTAACCAAAAGGTATGGGGTTTCTTTATGAGATGACATGATGAAAAACCAGAAGCAAAGTAAGTAACTATAAACAAGAAAATGGCTGCACAAATCACTACAGATTCAGACTATGAAGTACTGTGCAGCCATTTAAAAAATGTGTAAGAGCAATTCTTGACTTTGAAGGATTTCCACAAGATATTGTGAAGTGAGGAAACAAAAGGCAAAATAGTATGTATAATATGACCTCATTTTTATAAAACAAAGCTAACAACTGTGTGTGAGGGAGTGTGTATGTGTGTCTGTAAGTCTGTATAGGATACTATGAGCACAGAGCAATGTAAGAAAGGATACGTATTAGTTAACATGTGTAGCCTGTGTGTGCGTGTGGTGTATATGTGGGATAGCAGTCGTGGATAGAAAAGGGGAGAGAAGGGAGGAAAGGCATACAGAGCTAAAGTTTTGTTGAGATATAATTGATATATAACATTTAAACGTTTAAGGTGTACAACATAACGATCTGGTTTATGTATCGCAAAATGATTACTATAATAAGATTAGTTAACATCCAACACCTCACAGATACAACCAAAGCCTTGACAAGAACTTTTAAGATCTATTCTCCTGTCAACTTCAAACACGCAACAGTATTAACTATCGTCATCATGTTGCACATTACATCCCCAGGCCTTATTTATCTTATAACTGGAAGTTTGTACCTTTTGACCACCTTCACCTAATTCCTCTACTCCCACCACCACTTCCCTCTGGCAGGTGTTCTAATTTTCTGTATCGTTTAACAACCTGTGAGTTGGAGATTATTATCTCTACTTATTATCTCCATTTGAGTTCAAGATTATTATCTCCGGATGGGGAAATGAAGTTTGGAGTGGTTAAATGGCTTGCAACACAATACGGTTGGGGCCATCCTGATAGGAAGGACTCTCACCCAAAATCTGTTTTGTTATGTCAAGACCGGTGATGCCATGAACACACCAACAGGGTATGAAAAGGTTTATCACTCATATAATGAGGCTTCCTGGGGAGAGCAGGGCTGGCCTCTCAGGCTGTTTGAAAATGTCTTGAGACCTGGGAAAGGAGACTGGCTTGGGGTTTTTATGATGGTTAGAGGGTGAGTCCCAGCATGCTGGGAGGAGGCTGTATGGTTTGAACTTCCTGTGAGTGCCGAAAGAGGGAGCGCTCTTTTGGCCTTAGCAGCTTGTCCAGACCCGGGGCAGGAGAGGAAAAGGGAGGTGAGGCTTAAAAGCTGTCAGCAGTCAAACATCAAAAAATGAAGCCAGATTCTTTATTACAAATGGTTTAAAAATTGTACATGCCAGTATTTAAGAAAAATGTTTAGTTTTATATTTATATAGGTGTTTGTGTATCTCTTGTTTTAGTTAAGATAATTTAAATGTCTAGTTTGTTTGTGTGTGTGAGACACTTATTTAAGTGCTAATAACCAAATGGTACTTAAAGTCATACATGTAAGGTAACAGGCATGACTAAATACCTCAAACTTTACTCAAAGTCTTGAGAAATATATGTCCAAAAATTGCCAAATATTAGGATAACCAGTATATTCAATTCTTAAATATAGCCATAAAATGAATATAAAATTACTCTGTATGATAAATATTACTAGAATGTAAGCCTGGAGAAGGAAATGAGTGTAATGTGTCTTTATCATTATCATCATAAGCACCTGCAATTGTGCCTTATAAAGAGTAGACCCTTAACAAATAAATGGGAGAACAAATTTGATAAACACTGTGTACATTAAAAAATAAAGCTAGATGTGAATTGTGAAGAGTATGTAAAAAAAAATACCAAAAAAAAAAGAATAAATTTACTAGTGGGAAAATGACTGTATAAGGAATTCTAAATAGTAACTCAAAAATATAATTTAAATTTATCTTGGTAATCTTTAAACAGTTACTTAACTTTTAATAAACCAACTTTTGAAGTTATCATTAATGTTTAATAATATTTAATCATTTTTTGCATATTTACTTTGAATTCCTAATATCAAAGTAAATAGCATTTCAGAGAAAATTATGATGAAATAAAGGTGAATACATAGTATACTTGTTAACATACACTGGATTCATATTAGAATCTGCTTCAGAGGCTTGAGCTACTAGTAGAAAAAGAACACACACAAGTCATTTCATATTAAACTTTTTATTAAAACTGAGTCTTTACAATATATTTAAAATGACATGTTCCACAGACAAATATTTAAGAAAAAAATTTTTAATGTATAATTATTGGCATACAAATTTAAGAACATAGTTAAAACTAAGCTAAATATTTATATGTATATATATGTATATATATATCCAAATTCATATGAATGCTCTGGAACACCTGAGTTTTAAGTTGTTGGTTTTCCAGATAGTTTGAAACACTTTTCGTCCACTTTAGAAAGGACCCAGCCCATCCAGAAAGAATAACTTTGGTTAACCTTGGTTATCTCCCAAAGATCACAGAGAAGTCTTCAATGCGATTATGATTTATCTTCAGAGGCTTCTTCCAAGTGCAGATCTGTCTGTGATGTAAGGAAGGATTCCCATGTAGCAAGGCACTAAATGATGGAAACACACCATGAGGAGGTCAACAGTAGTTCACTTTTACTGTTAGAAGGATTAATAAATCCTTACGTATCTGTTCCTATAGCAATCTGCCCTACTCCTCTCTCCCATAGGCTTGCCAGGATCCCTGTCATTTTCTACATATTTTAATTCTTAATGAGGGAAACTGTTGCTAAATAAGAGGAAAACATAAAAGGTTAAAAAATTAGCATGGATTAGTTTGCTGAAATAATCGACTATTCCCCCACTGTCAGGATAGAAAACAGATCTATAATAAATTGTAGAGGGAAAGATGGACCATTTGGATCTGAGGGGGCAGGCATTAAGCATCTAGACAGAGGAATAGTGATACAAGCATGGCTTAATCAGATTTGAATCCTACTATATCAAGTGTGAGTTTGTGCAAGTTGATTAATCTCTATTATAGTTTCTTCAGCTATAAATTAGGTTAATGGCAATACTTACCACTAAAGCAATCGTGAAAATTAAATTTACAAAACCTGTATAAATCTCTATGCAGAATGCCTGGCTCAAAGTAAGTATTCAAAAAATTAGCAATGATTATATTATGATGGTCTGCTGGGACTAGGTGGTGAGAGAGTCATTAATGCGTCCAGGAAACGAATCAAGGTGACCTAATTGATATCTACAGAACAAAAGAGAATACGTATTTTTTTCCATGTGCATATAAAACATTTACCAAAACACACCATATTCCAGGTTATACAAGACATCTCAATAAATTTAAAAAGAATCAAGTCATATGAGGTTTGTTCTCTGAACATAATGAAATTAACTTAGAAATCAGCAACTGAAAGATATCTGAAAAATCCCCAAATATTTGAGATCTAAACAGGACACTTATAAATAAGCCCTGTGTCAAAGAAGAAATCAAAAGGTAATCTAGAAAGTATTTTATTTTAAACTGAATGAAAATGAAAATACAATGTATAAAAAATTTTGGAATGCCACTGAAGTAGTACATAAAGAGAAATCTATACCACTAAACACCTTCATTAGAAAAGAAGAAAGGGTCTTAAATGACTTCAGTTTCCATCTTAAAAACTAAAAAAGAACAAATTATAACCAAAGTAAGCAGCAGAAGAAAAAAAACAGAAAAGATAGAAGTGTGAATCAATGAAAGAGAAAAACAATGAAACCGAACATTGAATCTTTGAGAAGATTAATAAAATTGATCAACTTTTAGCCGGACTGTTCATAAAAGAAGAAAGATGACACAAATTACCAACTGTTAGGAATGAGAGAGGTGGCATCCCTTTAAATTCTACTGAAGGAAAAAAAGAAAATATTATTGAAAACTTTATACCTATACATTTGAGAACTTAAATGAAACCAATGAAAAGATACAAACTACCAAAACTCACTCTAGAAAAAATAGATAATTCAAATGAATTTGAATTTGTTGTTAAATATCTTTCCACAAAGAACACTTCAGGCCCAAATGGCTTCACCAGTGAATTCTACCAAAAACTTAAGGAAGAATCATATTAATTCTACACAAACTCTTCCAGAGAACTGAAGAGAAAGGAATGCTTTCCAACTTACCAAAGACATTACAAAAGAACAAAACTACAGACCACTATCCCTCATAAACATAGATGCAAAAATTATAAACAAAATTTTAGCAAATCAAATCCAGCAATCTATAGAAAGAATTACATTTCATGACCAAATGGAGTTTATCCCAGGAGTGTAAGATTGGATTAATGTTTAACTATCAATCAATGTAACTGACTGTATTAAAAGTAATTTATTATCATCTCAATAGACATGGAAAGACATTTGTCAAATGACAACGTCCATTTCTTACTTTAAAAAAAAAATTCTCAACAAATTAGGAACAGATGGGAATTTCCACAACTTGAGGAAGAACATCTACAAAATACCTACAATTAACATCATATGGAGAAATGCATTAAATATTAGCAGTTATTAGTATTTTATTTCTTTTCAATGCCAAGAAAAAAATTTTAATTCAGCTTTATAGATACTCAAAATCTCCTTCACCAACTTTTGAGTATAAAAAAGAAGGAAATACAAAAATACCTAAATACAGATAATGTTTAAAAATCTATCCACAACATTTACAAAACAATGAAAACTATGAACTGGGATTGAAGGGCTGATAGAGAACCATGGTTCACCTTTGGAAAGAGCCCTGTTTCCCTTGTGAACCTGATTTCTGGCCTCTTCTGCAAATCCATACGTTATCTACTATCTGGTAACCCTGCAGGGCAGCCCAAAGCAATTAATGCTTTCAGGAGATATCATATCTTTTTGATAACTCTGCCAAACTATCATTTAAAGAATCTTTGAACATATTCAAGGTAAAATTCAAAATAAAAATCTGAGCAGTCTGCTCTATTTAGAATTCCTGTCAAATAAGGGATCCAAATTGCACCAAAGATGGTATTAATCCTAATGTGATGAAACTTCTATCATTGTCATATTCTTCAACTCTCCTAGTTTAATGTCTAAGGAAGATCAGCCCTCCATGCTGATTAGTGTTGTGAAGTAACATTTTCATTTCTAAAGCAAATCCTAAAAATGACAGTGAGACACGGTAAAAGAAACAAATTAGCTACTTAACTATCTCCTTACCATCCACCATACGAAAGGTAGAAAAACAATTTATGTATTCTGAAATACAGATTATAGAACACTAGCACAGAAAATCAAGAGAAGTATCATGACAACGGCTGAATATCTATATGAATACTTGGTCAGGCATTATAATGGTTGTTTTATCACATATTACCTTCTTTAAACCTCACAATGACTACTATGAATCTTATTTTATAGATGAGAAAGCTGAGGATCAAATGGTTAAGTATGTCTGTGATATTACAAACCTGATAAGAGGTATAGCCATTCATCAGCAAATGGAAAATAACCAATCTCTTGAATGACCACCAGGATACCTTTAATAAGTCACTGGCCCATCAAGATGAGACCCCTTTCTTTTACATAGTGGAAGAAGGACCATTTTGGAGGGCAGGTGAGTAAAAAAAATGCATAATTGCAGGGGGATCAACTTTTTTTTTTTTTAATAAATTTACTTATTTATTTTGGTTGCATTGGGTCTTTGTTGCTGCGTGCGGGCTTTCTCTAGTTGCGGCGAGTGGGGGCTACTCTTCGTTGAGGTGCGTGGGCTTCTCATTGCGGTGGCTTCTCTTGTTGCGAAGCACGGGCTCTAGGTGCATGGGCTTCAGTAGTTGTGGCGTGCGGGCTCAGTGGCTGTAGCGCACGGGCTTAGTTGCTCTGCGGCATGTGGGATCTTCTGGACCAGGGCTCGAACCCGTGTCCCCTGCACTGGCAGGCAGATTCTTAACCACTGCGCCACCAGGGAAGTCCCAGGGGAATCAACTTTTAGGAAGGAGTATATATGCAGGTTGAGTGTGTAGAAATTGATTCCTTACATACCTCTTGGAAATTTTTATGTATTTCCAGGAGTATGTATACCCTTTGAAGATGACTGAATTAACACACGCCAGGCATATAGTAAGTGCTCAGTAAATGCAGAGACCATAGAGAAGAAATGTACTTTACTACTGATGCAAATATGCTGCTCATCATAAACACTGCATTTTTCAATCTGAATATTAATCAATTGACATCCTGGCTTCTATTGACCTCTAAATTTGTTAATGTTAAGTTTTGCTATGAAAGCCTGATCCCCACTCAGGTTGCTGACCATCAGATTTCTGCTACAAAACTGAGGACATGCTCTGAACTGTGTAGCTCCTGAAACTACCAATCCTCTTTTGGAATTTTGATAGCAGATTTTCTTACTAACTAAATATGTTAACTGCCTCCTCCTGCCAATGTTTAATATTAACCTATTACCTGATATGTTGCTCATTTACCCAGTTAATGTACATAAATCTATTTTAAAATAATGAATGATAATCTCTACAACTCCTTAAATCTTTTTACTCTTTCTTGCTTTTCTTGGATTTTTGAGTATGAAAAACTAAATAAAAACTCAAGAAATGGATTGTTTATACCACATAAATAGTTTAGTTCAGTATTCACTGCATCCAGGACTGTGATAATTGGAGGATATAAAGAATCATCAAAACGACAACAAAAAGAAATCTCAAAATCTAGTGTGAAACTTCCTTATAATTGTAAATTATATTTTTAAAAAATGTATTTCTGCAGGCTTCCTTGGTGGTGCAGTGCTTAAGAATCCGCCTGCCAATGCAGGTGACATGGGTTCAATCCTTGGTCTGGGAAGATCCTTCGTGCCATGGAGCAACTGAGTCCGGGCGCCACAACTACTGAGCCTGTGCTCTAGAGCCTGTGAGACACAACTACTGAGCCCACTTGCCACAACTACTGAAGCCCGTGTGCCTAGAGCCTGTGCTCTGCAACAAGAGAAGCCACCCAATGAGAAGCCCACACACCGCAACGAAGAGTAGCCCTTGCTCACTGCAACTAGAGAAAGCCCGCGTGCAGCAATGAAGACCCAACGCAGCCAAAAATAAATAAATAAAATAAATAAATTTATTTAAAAAAAGAAGAAGAAAAAGATGTTAAAACAATTATTTGAAAAAAATGTATTTCTGTTATTTGGCTTCTCACTGTTTTCTATCAAGGAATTGACTTTTTCCCCACTTTCAAATCATTATAATTAGTAAAGCAAACTAATATCAAAATTAGAGTAACCATCAAAAATACCCAGTGTCACGGGTGGCCTGACCTTTAATCATACCCATCAGCTCATTCTAGTTTTAGATTTTCATATTGTCATAAGAAAATCAGCAACAATTCCACTTTTAGTTGAATAATGTGTCATAATTTTCCATACACATTATTTTATTTGATACAACAGTACTTTGACAAACTCAAGTAATTGCATCTTATAGTTAAGGGAACTGTGATCCATTGAGTCCAGCACTCTTTTCTAGTGCCCCACGCTTCCACTGCAGTAAAAGTTAAGTCCATAAATATGTTGAACATATTTATTGGCAGGATGTTGGGTGACCAGAAAGCAAGTCGATCACAAATCCTCGTTAACTGAGAATGCAGTGCACACTTTTTTCCAGGTGGCTCCAGTTTGTAGACAAAGACCAAAAACTGTAGCTTCTCTATGAAGGGCAGGACTGGGAAAGAGGCTGTACAGTTAGAAAAGTGAGCCAGAACTAGGGCAAACAGGCCTGACAGGTAAACAAAAGCCCTTTTGTCCCAAAACACATTCTTAAAAACTTCTCAAATACACAGACAGAATATTTAGAAAATAAGTTTTAATTCCAAAACTCTTCTTGAAAGTAAATCTCTTGCTACCCCAGTAAAGTAGTGATGACATTTTGCCATTAGAAAAGGTAAATGTCTCTTTAGTTCTCATAAGTAGGTAGTGATCCCATAAGCAGATGTGATCAAGTTTTCTAAAGAATGAATGATAACAAAAATGGTGTTTCTGTAGATATAGCTTCCAATGAAAACTTCCACATTTAAGAATCAATATTTTCTCAAGATGGTGGGATATGAGAGGTTCTATTCCACAGTCTGACTTCAGGCAAATCCTTTCATTTCTCTGGGCCTATTTGCCCATTCATAGAATAGGGGGGTTGGACCATGTATGTCCGTTAACTTTCATCCTAGAACCTAAAGTGGCCAACACAAAAGTAAACAAATGCAACCTAATTATTAACTTAAAAGCTTTTGCATAGCAAAGGAAACCATAAACAAAACAAAAAGACAACCTACAGAATGGGAGAAAATATTTGCATATGATGCAACCGACAAGGGAATAATCTCCAAAATATACAAACAGCTCATACAGCTCGGTATCAAAAAAACAAACAACCCAATCAAAAAAGGGGCAGACCGAAGATCTAAATAGACATTTCCCTAAAGAAGACATACAGATGGCCAAAAGGCACATGAAAAGATGCTCATTATCACTAATTATAATTAGAGAAACGCAAATCAAAACTACAGTGAGGTATCACCTCACACTGATCAGAATGGCTGTCATCAAAAAGTCTACAAATAATAAATGCTGGAGAGGGTGTGGAGAAAAGGGAACCCTCCTACACTGTTGGTGGGAATGTAAATTGGTATAGCCACTATGGAGCACAGTATGGAGGTTCCTTAAAAAACTAAAAATAGAGCTACCATATGATCCTGCAATCCCACTCCTGGGCATATATTTGGAGAAAGCCATAATTCAAAAAGATACATGCACCCTAATGTTCACTGCAGCACTATTTACAAGAGCTAAGACATGGAAGCAACCTAAGTGTCCACTGACAGACAAACAGATAAAGAAGATGTGGTATATATACACAATGGAATATTACTCAGCCATAAAAAAGAATGAAATAATGTCATATGCAGCAACATGGATGGGCCTAGAGACTATCATACTAAGTGAAATAAGCCAGACAGAGAAAGACAAATATCATATGATATTGCTTATATATGGAATCTTAAACAAAATATACAAATAAACTTATATACAAAACAGAAATAGACCCACGGACATAGAAGACCAACTTATGGTTACCAAAGGGGAAAGCGGTGGGGGGGTTGGATAAATTAGGAGTTTGGGAATAACATACACACATTACCATATATAAAATAGATAACCACCAAGGACCTACTGCATAGCACAGGGAACTATACTCAATATTTTGTAACAGCCTGTAACGGAAAAGAATCTGAAAAAAAATAGATATATACGTATGTATAACTGAATCACTTTGCTGTACACCTGAAACTAATACAACATTATAAATCAACTATACTTAAATAAAAATTTAAAAAATGAAAAAAAAAGTTGGCAAATGAGATCACATATAATTTGTAAATATGCCTTGCTCTATTTGGCTTGACACAGTGTGGAAAGGCATCAAACATAACATTTTACCACTCCCCTCTGTATTTGATATTTATAAGGTAATTGTCACTATAAATAATTTCCAAAGGTAAGATTCAGAAATACATGAGAAATATTTTCAATTAGTACTACTGCTACTATTACTACTAATAGTTTACATTTATCAAAACCTTATTATGTGCTAGGCACTGCATTAAGAACTTAACATATATTTTACTTATTTATTTACTTATCTATCCAGCAGCTTTCAAACATATTTTCTATATTGGCTATTTCGGGCTCAAGTAAAATAAGTAGTGGCTTAAGGGATAAACTAGTTGAGACTCCTGGAAAGTTATTTATGAGTATAAAAGCTTCAAAATGATTTACTTTTAGTGACTTACTGGGAATATTAAATTTTGCTTCTAAGACTTTCCTTTCATCTTTCTTTATTCCATTATATACATACATACATACATATGTGTACATATATATTTTAATACCAAATAAAATTGATGTATATACTATTATTTTTAGCACTTTATAGATAAGGATGCTGAGGTCCACTGAAATAACGAAAAGTCTTCAAGGTCTCTGTGCTTAAAGTCACAAGTTATGCCTGTCCAAAGCTCTTAGCCACCAGGTGGTAATGCCAACATAAAGTTTGATATCTCCATAGGTAATGCTACCACCCTGTTCATGGAACAGCTAATAGAAAACCTAGTCTCATCCAAATTATCACATAAGTCAAATTAATAAAATATTATCTATATATCTCTGCTAATAAAGTAAAATAACCATATATTTTCCTAAAACAATAACAATGATATCTATTATTGTAAAATGTAATAAAAGCCAAACCTTACCATGCACCCCTTTTTAAACCAGAAATTTCCATATTAAGTCAAAGTTGTTGTGCTTCTAGTTTTCCTACTAATCTAAAAGTATCTTTTAGACAGTGCCATAATAATTGTATCTCTTCTTAATAAACTAAAACTGAGAAATATGACTGAGTGTCCTTTACGTACTTTAATGCTATCTCAAATGATCTTGGGCACAGACGACATCACCTACATTTGAGGAAACACTGAAGCTCAAATATGTAAACATCTCCATACTAGGCCAATATCACTGCAAAATAAATTACATTATAAAAATTGTAGGCCATGCCTAAAATGAGGGCAACGGAGTGTGTAACATTTTAGTAGTTTTTTTTTTAATCATCTAAACCTAAGATCCAAACAGTAATGAAAACTTTCAGGAGCTGCATATTTAAACATTTTTCTGAAATGTAATCAATCCAGAAAGAAATTAGAGATTATGTTACAAATGGAAAGCAACTTCTATTATTTTGCAATGGCTCAAAATTATTGATTAAATTTCGTTTTTGAAAAAGTCTAAATTCAGAATAACCTGCCACCTTATAATTTGAGAAATGTCAATAACTTCAAAATAACAAGATTTGCATATTTTTTTCTAAAATTACTTTTACATATCTCTCAAGAACATAAGTAATAAGTTTGGATTTGTAAATACTTCAATGACTGCAACAGAGTGAATGCAAAAAACTCATTAGCTACAAACGCCATCTTGTGGTCCATTTAAAAAATAATTTTGTAGTATTAGTCTGTAGATCTCTAACTCAAGATCTGCTAAAGATAGAAAAAGCCTTAGATACGAATAGCTCCATTTCTGTCATTTTTACATGTGGAAAAATTGGGGCTCCAAAAGATCTAATACATTGGAAATCTTTATAGAAAGAATTAATACAAGAGCCAAATTTTCATATCTTTTCAACTCATACTTTTCTATACCATATCATCATTGTTTTTTTTAGCAATAACAAACCAATTACATGAAGTTTGTCCAGTTTAGTACCCCAGACACTTCAAACACCAAGCTTATCTGTGTTTGTTTATCATATACATGGAAATACAACAAACTAAAAAGAAGAGCACATTTACTTTCAGATTACCAGAAAATTATCAAGGCACAGCTATGATGTTTAACTACATTATTTTAAAGCATTTCACACATGTTTTCTAATTTTATTCTTCTAAGAACCTGTGAGGGATGTGTGTGGATAGGGGGTGGAGGAAGAGGAGGACCATCAGTACCACTTTTTGACAGATTAGAAAACTGGGCATAGAGAAGATATGATGAAGATTTTACAATTAGTGGCAGGCACTCTGATATCCAAGTTTAATTTTTTTCATTAGTAAACCCACCTTCTTTTTTCAAGATGTTACATCATGCAGTGTGTGCATGTGTGTTTTAAATCATTTCTTCCTTTTCTTTACAGGAACTATATATTGGTCCATAGTATATAGTCTGTCATTTATGAAGAACAATAAGATGAAAATTCTTAAATCAGAATCTAGATAATTTTAGAAATTATTTCATTATCATATGTAATCACCTATTCAAGTATTTGATAAACTTAACTACAGAAAAAGTTATCTAATCCAAAGGGTGGGAAGAGGCACAGACTGTCTATGCTATGGCATAACTGTCCCTTTTACATCTAAGCTCAACTTTTCTTGTACAGATAATTGAGAAATAACTATCTCACAGAATATGAGAGACTGGTGAAAATGTTTTTAATAGAAGTTTTTAAGAAAGCAGAAACCTGCAAAAGAACAAAAGCTTTAAAATTACATGAACTACAATAAAAGATGTACACAGTTATGTGGAAACATGAGCTATAGCTATGGCTTTGGAATATGCAATTCAGAATAGAAATCATCACTTAATAAAACAACAAAATAGTTAATTACATAATACTTTAGAATTCTAAAAATGATAAACACTCGATTTTTAAGATTTCCTTAGAAGTAAATAAAAGTCAGACCTTGGTGCATTTAAACTGAATTCTATAATTAACTGTGCTTTATATACATTATAATACTTGAATATTAATCAGATTATAAATGTTTAAATGAGAAAAGACACTACCTATGTTAAGTGTAAGAGATGAACAGACTCTTAGAAGACAGAAGGAACTTTAGAGCAGCGCTTCTCAGACTATCTGCGATGATGAATAAGTCTTTTTCTTTCAATCTGCTGAGGACCATTAAGTGATCCTACTGAGCTGACTAGTTTGTACTTCATGCCACAAGAAATCACCACAAAAGCTGGATAATACTCTAATTGGCCTATACCTTATTCAACAAGAGTCTAATAATCACCTACTTGGATGCCATGACAATGTCTAATTGCTATAGAAGATTTCAACTGATTACTTTTAGTTTCTGAATCTATCACTTTATAAATCTGTAATTAACAATTTATGAATTGGGCATTAGTCCATACTTTAAGTAGCATCACTTTAGAGATCAACATAATTACCCAAAATTTCCTAAATTGTGTTCCATGACAGGCTAATCCTATAAGAAGAAATGCTGATCTAGTCAAAGAAATTATGTCTTCAGATTCATAAACCATATAAGCACATAAAAGACTCTGAGAACTTTAGTAAAAACGTCTGTTTAACTTTAATTCAAACTTATTTGACTACAGAATCTATCTTTTCTTTCATGATTAACACCCATTAACATTACAAAAACTAATTTCCTATAAAATGCATTGAGAAATTCTAGTATAGACAGAATTGCTGATGTACATTATTCAACAATTGCTTAAAAACTCCCAGTGGCAGAGAACTTCTTTGCAATGCAATTTAATGTAATTTAGAGAATTTTAATACATAGGAAATAATTCCTTTTGTGAATTCAAATTATACAATTTCCAAAAGTTGGTGCTAGATATGTTTTCTGAAGCAACAATAAAACATGTACTCCTTCCACGACCGCCCTCCAAATACCTTTCTTCTTTTCCAATTCCTTCAATGAAGATGCATTTCTTAGACCACTATCACCATGATAACCTTATTCTGATTACATTTTAGTTTGCCAATATTACTATCCAAATGCATCATCAGGTCTGAATTCAGTATTTTGAATAGCTACTAAAGAATGGAGATCATTATTTTGTTCTATTTTTTTTTAAGTCAAAAGTATCTTCTAATATAAAAAGACCTCAATATGACTCTTATGAAACTTAAGTTTTGAAAAAAGCAAATTTCAGTGTGGTCACCAAGATAAAGACCTAGTAAATTAAATGACTTAACCTCTGCAAAGTATACTATCATTCTACATGCTGAAGATAATCTTATTGCAAAGTAATTTTGGCTTGAGTATAAGGATTCCTTGTGGGGGGTGGTGGTAGAACTAGTTAGAAGTAGATTTACTACTTGGAATATGAAAGCAGGACCTTATCATCAATGTAGAGGATAACAATTAACCTTATCTGCTATGACAGAGGAGCATTCATTTGTATCACTGAAAAGCTGTATCAAATTATTGAGGTGTAAGTTTAAAAGGTAGTTGGCTACAACAGAAGTTTTTTAAGCCAAGTGGAACTGAAATTTACTGTCAAGAGCTCATATTTACCTAAACTTCTTCAGATCGTTTTACAATAAAAGCTCTAATGAACATTTTTATCAGTTTCCTAAGTATTTTCTAGAGACTATTTCAGACATTAATTCCATAAATGACTTCGGTGAACAAATAAATCTGAGATCTTAAACAAAGGTGAACAGATGTTTTTCCTAGGGAGTTTCTTAGAAACTTAAATGTGCTAAGATGCATTGCCAAACTTCTCCATAAAGTGAAACAGTATGACCTAAAAGGAAGGCACTTGGCTATGAAGCTGTCATACCCAATGACAGCCAAAGTAAAATCAATGGAAGCAAATGATTGTGTGATCAAGTATGTCCTTAAATATACAACAATTAGAGACCCAAAGAACTATGCCCTGGGACTTCCTCTGCCACTTGTAATAGTTGATTTAAAAAATTTATAAAATGTCTTTAATGTAGAGTTCCCTCAGCTCAATTTATAATTCTCACCTCTTCACTCATCCAGGATTCCTGGTACAATCTATCAAACTGAGAAGGCAGCTCTGCAGCCTCTGTGATAGCTATTCTCCATAGATGCCTCCCCCGCAACCAATCAACCAATAATAGGGGACCATAATAGCCTCCCATGAGCAATCCAAGCAAGTGTTTTATTGATGATTTTGTTTCCATAATCGATGGTGAAGCTTCTTATCAGACAGTGAGAATAAAAAGTTTTAGCCTTAAGATGACACAAGGTTATTCCATCTCTGTTTCCCTTGTTCTAATCATTATTACTGTGTACCTTTAGATTCTATTTGAAATAGGAATTGATTGCTCACCAAAAAAATGATCTCCATAGGATAAATGGTAAAGAGGACAAGATTAATCATTAAATAATCAATAGTGTTGGTCTCTTTACTCAAAATACACAGGGAAAAACTCCTAGGTATTCAATGGATTGTCATTTAATAGCATTATGAAGATGAAAACTTGGTGTTTTTCTTTTGATGAAGATGACCATCCCTAAATGAATTGGATGGTGCATTGAAGAGTAGTGTAATGCAGCCTGAATTTGCTAATCTAGACATTCAGGCTTCTAATGAGTGCCTCCCATTGAGTAAAAAAGTAAATAATGTGGACACAAGAACGTAATGAATTGGAAAATGGTCAGGTTGAGTAAATATCTATGCATCTTAGCCTCTCAAGCTGGTGTTGTGTTTACTTTCCAGGAAATCTATCCTACCCATTAATGGAAACCTACTGAATCCCCTAGGGTATATAATGTAGTTCTGAAACATTCTTCAAATAGTTCCAAAGATAGACTGTTTTCTGAAGGGCTGTTTTAGCACCATCAGATCTGTCTTCCTGGGTCCTAGGGATTAGGTCAGGTACCAGCTTTAGTAAATGTTATGAGGCATGACTGTAAAAAGAAAAGTACCCTGATATGGATTCAAAAATCCCTGTCCTAGATAACTTTGAATTATTCCAGCTCTAGCTAAATTCTTTATTCTTATGATTTGGAAAGGGAATTGAGACACATTAACCTTAAAGAAAGTATCTGTTTACTCTGTGTCATCCTAAGAGACTGTCAATATAAAAATATAATTTAAATGGTTCAACATAGACCAACTTTTATGCCTCTCTCCCAACATTTAAAAGGAAAACTCAAAAACTACAGGTCATTCCTTAGGACCAAAATGATACTAAGCAACTACAGCTGGTTAAATCCTTAATCACTTCCATCCTTCTCTTTACAAGAAAGGCTGTTACAAAGAGTTGAGCAGTAGGAGGTGATTCTGTATGGTTCGTAGAAATTACAGAGGTTAACTATTTTGGAAACAGGTGTCATTGTTTCAGTATTTCCCAAAACCTTTTCTGGAGCTAATCTGAGTATTCACCTAGGAAAGAAAAGTAGCCCGCATTTCTCCTGGGTGAGCAGAAGTCAGTCGATCTTTCTCTACGTAAATCAGTTTAGAATTAAAGGCTTCATCTAGGGCTTTGTAAGCACTGCTTTTGGGCTGATAAAGGAAAGGCTTTGCAAGGGTCATTGTAAAAAGAACATGCCAGTCTTCTCTTTTTGTGGCAATGGATAGCTAATGTTTTATTATCTCTTCAAATATACTGAATTTTAGTTACCTTTTATTTGTATTTGCCTAAATCTTGCAACTTATATTTTCATTCTCCTTGATGGAGAAAACAGGAGCGAAATAGAAATGAAGTAGTTCTGTTTTCTCAGTTTCCATAACATGGTTTCCATTAGAGATTCACTTTACTAATTTTACTAGAGTTTATTAATTCCTAATTTTCCTGCTTCCAAAAGAGGCTCCTCACACCCGCTTCCATTTGACTTTGGTACTATTTGGAAGTCACTCCATTTTTTTCCAAAACCTCACTTCTTCCTAAAATGTGCCCTCCCTGACACTGTTTCTCTGTATTCATCTCTGACTGTATCTCTTTACATCTTTGTCTTTCATAGTCCACGGTCCACAGATGTAATCGTATCTGATTCTTTAACTGCTTCACTCCTTTTATTACTTTTTAGAATTGTTCATTCCTCTTATGTCATATTCTCTTTTTGAGTCTGTGATGTTGAAATTATACTTTTCTGTAATTTTCTCAAATCACTTCACTAAATTCTAGGCAGTATGACTGAGAATGGCCAGGGTTTCCTTCTTTTGTTTTCCTTTGACCTCCCAGATTTTGAAAATGGTACTTTCTCCCCAAGTTTCTGTCACGTTACATTACAGTTACTCTTTGTTGGATGGAATTAGATCTAGAGAAGCTATTCCCTCTAACTGTTCCTGTTAATTCATGTAGATGAACAGAAAGTCCATAATTTATCTGAGTCCCAATTTTTTAAAAAAGAATGAAATTTCAGACAGAAATCTAAATGCCACTCATCAGAATCTTGCTTAGCTGGCAGTTTTATAATCATTACCAATATAGATTAACCTCTTAAAGTCACAATGCTTGGGAGGTATCTTTACTTGGACCAGGGTGTTTTAAATATTCACAAAAATTTTAACAATGTTCCAAAGTATGTAGTGCACCACTTAATTTAAAACAAGCAACTCTTTTGCTGGAGTTTCTTTTACCATTCTCCAACTGATAAGGAATACATTTCTAAATAAGAACAACCATACTTGAAGAACTTCTAGGACATTCAATGCTTATCTATTACTTACTTTGTAGAAGAACTGCTATGATACCTATTTTTTAAATTTCTCTACTTTTTAAATGGTCCATATATAGCTGGACTTGGAATTTAGGAAAGCATTAGTTGTACTATTGATTTGGCTTGATGGTGAATGCTTGTAATGATTTTTTTTCTTCATTTATCTTAGAGAAAATGTCCTATACTATAATTGCTTTTCTGCTTCCTAGATGTCCATGTAGATACATATATTTTTATTATTCAGTAATGACAGAACCCTTCTATTAAGTCAGTTCACTACCATTCACGTAAAAAAAAACTAATTTAAATGTTCTTCCATTAAAAAAAGTAATACATTGTAAAGCTGTATCAATCAAGTGAAAAATACATATACTTATTATTCTTCCCTAAGGGCAAGATTTAATTTTGAATTTGAATGTTGCTTAGCATAAGGTTTTGATGTTAATTGAATCTTAAATGAATGATTCTACATGAGGCAATTGACATTCTTAAATAAGACTGATAGCATTTGAAATGAAGCGACCTCTAACCTGGTTATTTCTTGAAATTCTTATCAAAAAAGATTTTAAGTCTAGTGTTCATAATTATTTTTAATAGTATTATTTATGAGAGCAAAAAATTTACATAAATGCTTAATTATTAGTAGTTCTCTTCACTAATAAAGGTATATTAACATGATGTACTAGAAGATTATGTCGTTACATAGAAAAGTGTTTAAACAAATAAAAAATACAGAACTCAAAATAATACATATCCACTGTAATCATCATGACACAAATAAGTAACCATATGTTTTTATGTTGACACATTAGAAAAGAACCATCAGAAATTTTAAAATATTTTTATCTGCATATAGCAAATTATTTTTCTATAATTGCATTTAAGTGTAGCCTTCTCTAGGAGATAAGGTTATGGGCATTCTTTATTTCCTCTTCATACATTTGTGTACTTCGCTCTTGTTTTTTTGTTTTTCATGTGCATGTATTAATTTTAAAACCAGAAAATGAGGCTCTGAAACAACGACTTCCATACATTAACTAATAATTCTAAAATAAACTGTGCAAAGAAACAAATTTTATTACTTCAAGTATTATATTCACTTAACTACAAACAGTTTTACTTGGCAAAAATTAACATTACGTGATCTTTTCATGATTATGATATTAAAATTAAACTTTCAAAGGGTATATTCTTTTAGTTTATAATACCTACCAAGGATTACTTCCTTTCAAATCCCTTCACCATCATCATAATCGTCAGCATCAGTATCATCAACAACAATAGAAACTTACACTCTTTTGTACCTACTAAAGAACAATTAGAAAATGTCCACGTACTTTATCCAGCATGTCATATTTTATGGTTTCAGCATCCCTTCACATTTTAGCAAGAAATAATTTTCTTTGGTTATTTGGATACCAAGATACTTTGAAATTATTCACCTATGTTCAATTGGATTTTTGTTTTATTGTTTCATTATTCTTGTTTTTATAAAAAGACTCAAATTTATTCTTAGTTATTGGTCATATAGAACAAAATTGGGAATAGCTTCATTTCACCTACTCAGAGTTTATTTGGAGATACCTGTTTTATATTTGGTGTCAACTGTCTCCAAGTAAATTCACACATCTAAGTATAACATTTCAATATGACAATAATTGGTTTCTGATACAGACCTATACCTCATATTTACAAACTGATTTTCCTCTGTCATTTTAATATTTAAATTTTAAGTTGTAAACAAACTGTGACCATTTTACTTCATAAAAGTCCAAAGGCAAATGTTTATACCCCATTTCTTCTATCACACTAGGAACAAACCCCTTTGGTGATTTATTTTTACAACTGTTGATGAAAACAGAAGTATTTCCATAATAATATGATTAAATTAAAAAGGGACTGGAAAGATTCTGCAACATCTCACCTCCTTGTATATCTGAGATATTCTGAAGTTAACAGATAACAGCAGACTGTTGCTGTTTCAGGCCACACAGTTTGTGTGTTAGTTAAGAAGCCTTGCTTATATAAGGGCCCCAATTTCCTGATTATGCTTGGACTGATGTGACAAATCAGTTAAGAGTTATTCACTTAGGAAAAAAGCCAATAAATAACTGGAGCTGTCGGGGGTCTTGTGAAGTTATAATAAAGAAAACCAGCAATTCCTCCAAATATATACATCTAAGATGCAGTACACTTGATATAATTTTAGCAACATGTAGAAATATAATTCATTCGGAGGAAAGGGTGAAAAACATACTGATATAAACTGCTGTGAAGAACAAAATTTGCAATATGGCAATATGGCACAGTGATGCTAATTTAACTATTTCTAATAAAACTGTATTTTGTATAAACTGCATGCAACCTATGAGCATGACAAAAATATGTATTTATGTGACAGGTATAGCCAAAACTCAAACATTTCACGTGGAGTTCAATGGAATTGCCGTGAACATTTTCTCTTAAAAAAATTAAAAAACAAACTTAGAAAAGTTTTGCAGACTTTATCATTGAAAGGAAAACATAGGAGGTGCATTTGTCACATGACTTTTATAACCTAATATACTTATGTTTTATAATCACAATCACTTATAGTATATTGTATATCCTAATTTTCAAGGCATTTTCTTAAAAATTATTTCAATTAATTGTCATAACACTCCTATAAGGTCAGTGTGGACCGGTTCCATTGTAAAGGAGAGATAAAGTTATTTCTGTGGATTTAAAGAGTTAAGTGGTAAAAAAAAAGCCTATGTTGATAAATGTGCTTTATCCAACAGAAATATTTTAAATCATTTCAAAATCTGAGATTTATGGGAAATTCCTTTTAGAGACTTGAATTTACTTAAGGTTGTTAATGTAGAATATAAAAATAGGAGAGGTAGAAAATGATCTTTCCAATCCCACCTGCTAAAAAGAAAATCACTTGAATCTGTCCACTAATCTCTAGCCCACTGCCATGAAACCTCTATGTCAGTTCACATCTCTGTCTTCGTTGCTACGTTTTCTAACTAGGCTCAACATGTTTAGTTTTGTTCCACTCTGACCCATATAGCCAGTGTGATCTTTCTAAAAGGCAAGTGCAATAGATATTGTCTCTTCCCTGCTGAAAAGTCTTCAATGGCATTCCCCATTTCCCTTAGAATGAAAAATAAAAGACAAAGCTTATAAGGCCCTCTTCAGCCTAAGAGCGTTCAGGACATACTAATGCAAAATATGACATGTTGGCATATTAAGATGAATGAGTTTGAGAATAAGGCAGAAGCAGAAAGGTCACTTTGACCTTCTTCCAACCCTTATCTCACGCAGCAGGTCATAAAACCCTCATACAAGAGGTGGCCTCCTTATGCCCAGAGGAAAAATGAAGCATCTTTACTCCAAAGACAAAGGGACACCGAGAAGACTCCTAACGAAAAGGACTTGCTAAATTCCCTCCAGTTTATTTCCCTTAACTCATACTCCTTAACCTACCCTATTTCTACATGACAGCCCACTCTTTATCAAACCTAGCATAGAAATACTCAGATCTGTTTCTTCTGGTCTAGATTTGCTCA
The DNA here is from genome assembly GCF_009873245.2 of Balaenoptera musculus. NCBI lineage: Eukaryota > Metazoa > Chordata > Mammalia > Artiodactyla > Balaenopteridae > Balaenoptera > Balaenoptera musculus. The sequence continues at coordinate 87,035,620 of NC_045785.1, read as the reverse complement.
TGAAGGCTCCTGTACCACAAAGAACTTACATTAAATCAACATATATACTTTTCTCCTGTTAATTTATCTTTGTCAGTTTCATTTTCAGACCCAGCCAGGGATCCTAAGAGGGTGGAGGAAAGTTTTTCCTCCTCTACAAGCCTCCTTTCTCAACTCAACACCACCTCCACGCCACCATCCTTCAAAAAGAACCTCAGTAGTTTGAACATGTACTCTCTCACTTCTCGTCTTTTCTCTGCCTGGAACTCTCTTACTCACATCTTTATCTGGCTACCTCTCATTCATCATTCATTAAGGTCTCAGCTTGAACACATCCTCTGAGGAATCTGCCTTTTTCCCTGCAATGTCTTTCTGTCCTGGAACTTATTATACTTTATTATTATAACGTTTTGTTTTAATTGACTGTTTCTCTCATTGACTGTAACTACATGAGAAAGGGACCGTGTTTGTCTTGCATACTGTGGTCTCTCCAGGGCCCAGAACAGTGTCTGGTGGTAGTAGGGGCTCAAGTAATTCTTGTTGAATGAAAATATCAGTATCAGTTAGATAATCTTGCAAAATATAAAATATTTTAGTTTAAAGTACCTTTAAACTAGCAAGCACTATAGACTACAAAGTATAAAATAATTCTCTTAATGTATCAATTTTATATAGTCATTAATTCAGTCAGAGATAAGGTTAAAGATGTATGTTTAAAATATACCTTCCAGGAAAAGTATGTTCAGAATACGCTAGATGAATGGGAACTTCCCTGGTGGTCCAGTGGGTAAGACTCCGCACTCTCAGTGCAGGGGGCCAGTGATCGACCCCTGGTCGGGGAACTAGATTCCGCATGTATGCTGCAACTGAGAGTCCGCATGCCGCAACCAAGACCCAGCGCAGCCAAAATAAATAAGTAAATATTAAAAAAAAGGAAAGAAAATAAAAAGAATGAAGTTGTACCCCTACCTCATACTATATAAAAAAAAAATTAACTCAAAATGGGTCAAATATCTCAATGTACGAATTAAAACTATAAAACTCTCAGAATATGCTAGATGAAGAAAGTGATAGCATAAAATTCATTTAAAATAATAACTACTTTGCAGAATTATTAGTTGTTCAAAAAAGGTAATCATTTGAAAAGCAAAATGTTGATTAGGCTCTTTCCTGAACTAAAAAACAAACAAAAAAAACAACTGAACTATAAACTAAACTGAACTAATGCTCCTTTTTTGATTTTTTGAATAGCTACAGAAGGCATGGTAGGGATGGCAGGGACATAACGTATAAGCCCTGAACTAATTTTCTGCTCATTCAAACCTTTGGTCCTTTCCTCATTTTGCAAACCCTTTTTAATACAAGAAAAAGAGAGGAAAAGGAAATAAGATAGGAGAATCATTAGGAAGCATGATCAAGTGCTTTTGAAGAATTCAAATCCTTCCAGAACAAGAAACTGAGGGGAAAACAGACACAACAAAATGGTAGCATAATTCTTTCTCACATCAAGCTCAGCTCAAATTAGGTACTTGGGTATGCTGTGTAGGAAGGAAAACTTATCACCCTTCCTCCACCTAAACACATTTGTGTCAGTGGGTGGGTTTAGCGTTACTATATTGACTGGCAACTCCACTGGCACTGAGCCACCAAAGAGGCTTCTGAATGTGACACTTGGTTCCTGAACAGACTCTTTCAACACAAGACATAGAAAGTAAGAGAGAGGATAACTTTTTAAAAATGAAGCAATACCACATATCACTAATTACCTGTTCATAATAGTGGATATTCTCCTCAGCCATATCTGTAAATGCTGACTTGATATCATTTTGCATGTTCTGTTTCCATCTTTCCCAATCTGCTTTCAAGGCATTATTAGCGCACTCCACTTTATCTTCCAGTTTTCCAATCTCTTCCGTAAGCTGAATTAGATCACAAAGAGAGATCAATTGATCTATGTATTCCCGCCACTAAGTGAATTCTTAAAATCTAAGCTGAATATTATAAAAAACAGTTTAAGAAGAATACTTTTTTTGAAAAGTCACCAGTATTTACCCTGTATACTAACTAGTTAAAGTAAAGAGAACACTGGATTCAGAGATGCCAAGTAGAGTTCTAACGTCTGCCACCAATTAGCACTTGACTTTACCTAAATCTCTCTAATCTTCGGCTTCAGGTCCACTATTTATAAAGCAAAGGAAATTGGACTACAAGTTATTTCAAAATTCTTATGCAATAACTCTCTCATTACCACTGTTTGTGGTGAAAATACTTATGTTAAAAGATATGGTTTCACATCTTCAGCTTCCCCTTCCTACTCCTCATTTTTCAGCTGTTTTTAGCAGAATGCTCAATTAACTGACATGTTATAACATACGTATAGATTATGTAGTCCAACCTGGAGGCCCAGGGGATTAACTTGCCACATTCCACTCAGCTGGTAACAGAGGCAGGTTTATATCACAAGACACCTGACACCTAGCCCACGCTCCATTAGACAGGCTGAGTGTGACAGTCACACCTCCTCCCCAACTTACCCACCAACCTTTGGGAATGGAACCCATCCATTTACTGCTTTATATTTAGCACATTTATATTTATATAAATTTTTTAATATTTATGCATATTTTATACACACATATTTATTCATATAGTCAGCATACATTTATTTATTAAATTCCTTCTCCATACCAGGCATTATTCTAGGACTTGGAGATTCAACAGTGAAGACAATAGACAAAAATCCCTGTTTTTACCAGAGCTGATATTCAACTGGGGAGAGACAAACCATAAGCAAGATAAATGAAATATGAACTATCATTTGATAATAAGTGTCAAAAAGAAAAATGAAGCAGAAAGGTAGATAGGGAGTGTAAGAATGATGCAATTTTAGATAAGATGGCTGGGGAAAGCCTAAATAAGAAACTGTCATTTGAATAAATATCTGAAGTTGATGTGAGAGTGAACCATGGGGTTCTTAGTAAGGAAAGCATTCCTGGCAGAGGAAGAAACAGGACAATGGCCTACAGGTGGAAGCATGCCTGGATGGTCCAAGAAGAATAAGGAGACCAGCATGGCTGTAGCAGGTGGCAGAGTTAAAAAAGAGGGACGCTCTTAGGAGATGAGGTCAGAGAAGCAGTGGGTGACCAGATCTTACTGAGCCATGGAGTCCATGGTAAGGATCTTAGGTTTTATTGAGTGAGACCCAAAGCCAGGGAGATTCAAGCAGAAATGACACCACCTCTCCCATGTTTTAAAAGGGGCATTATGCGTCACCACTATTCCTTGGCTCCGAGTATTTGAAGGAGGCTATCATTTAAGAAGGTCCCCATTACAGACATGCTAAAATGTGAAAATGTATGTCTTAGAATCAAAAAAATGTTATTTTACTTCCAATGCTTGTTTGAAATATTCTTTTTTATTCATTTGTCAATATTTTGCTGCGAAATTTCACTGCTGACTTTATTTCATTGCAGCCATATTTGCTTTTGTTTCCCTAAGAATAGACACTTGGTATTATATAAATCTTTTATTACCTATGGGAGATCTATTTCAGTAGTAAGGTTGGTTTTCATGTTTTGTGTGTGGCGGGAAGATGTGCTTTCTTTTTTCACTTTCTTATTTTGTTTGTAAACGATCTCAGTGAGGCCATTTATTACTTTATGGGTATGTATGACTCTTTGGGGTAATTATTTTGCTTAATCACAGAGAATTTGTCTAAAAGGATGTTAATGGGATTTCTCATGGTGGGCTGTGGATGCTGGGGAATAAGCTAAGGTAAAATTTTACTGACAGGTCAAACTCAAACAGGATCCGGAGAAAGCTCAGGGGCCGGTTACAAAACCTCGCTCCTCTGGGTTGTTGGATGGAATCTTGCCATTTTCACAGCCAGATGGAGATGATTAGAAAAGTGTCTTTTTTTATATCTAGGATCAAGAGGTACCTACACCAACTGTAACTGCACTGTTTTTCCCCTCTGCTTAGGTTTTGCAGTCTGAAACTGCCATGCACTGGAGAGGAGTGGGATTACTGGCAAAGTTCTTTACTGAAAGTGGCTTCAGGAAACACAGTATCTAAATCATATATTCTATCTTCCTTTCCCTCCTGATGGAGCTTAAAATGGTGTCACTGCCGTAAGGGATTGAAACAAAGTCTTCCCCTTTTCAATCTGCAACTCCCTCTCCTAAAAGCCCTCGTTAGTGGTAGTCAGGCTGGTTGGTGCCTCTGCTCTGGCCCAGAGCTACTGTATTCCTAAAGAAGTCCTGCCCTGTTCTCTGACTTCACGCCCACCTACAGAAAGAAGCTTTGTAGCCTGATCAGCATGGCACTGGGATGAAGACGACTAATGATAGGTTAGACTGATCGCAGACCCCACGTCTGTCTTTCACAAGCTGTGTGACACTGGGTAAGTGTACTTTTTGAAGCCCTAGTTTCTTCATCTGTAAAATGAATATAAAAATGACAGTACCTATCTCGGAGGGATTTTTATTAAACATTGCCTGAGATAATGAACACATTCACTGATGTGCACAGTGCCTGACAATTTTTCTACTAAACGATATCTATTACTATCATCATTAGCACCACCATTACCACCAGTACCACCAGTACCACCACCATTACCACCATCATCATCAGTTGGTGAAATGGAAACTGATTCCCTCTCCTCTTCCAGTATTTTGGTCTCTGGAAATATACCATTCCTTTGCCAGGGTCTAGGTCTTAATTTCTAGTGCTATTTCTTGATTTATTCTCACCCGTGTAGAAGAGGATACATATGTTCTAAATATACATGATCAATTCTTGTCATTTTTTTGGAGGCTATATATATATATATATATATATATATATATATATATATATACACACACACACACATATATGTATATACTGACCACTTTTTATTTCTTTGATGATTCCATCATTATTTTAGTTAGAAAAGGAAAAGAGAGACATTAGGTATTTCCTCACACTGAATTATCTTCCCCTAATTTTGACTTGAAGAAACTCTAATTGATAATAAGCACAAAACACTTAATTCAAATTAGGAATGATCTGGACTATATCTTTCCTACCAATTTACAAAGGCATATTATTAGATTTCCCTTCCCTTAGTTGACTGCACTTTTAGCAAGTTCTTTGGTACAAGGAGCTGTGCATTTAGATGGTGCAGTCCAGGCTCTGAACATAAACACTGAACAAAATTTCACCGAAGTGGGAGAGTAACGTGTTAGGCACCTGGCGGGCCAAAGAAGCTCCTCTAGTGCTTCAGCACCCCTCTAACCACAGAGCAGGTTTCAATTACTCTAAAAGTAGGGAATTATAGTTTCTACCGGAAAACAGCATACAAAAGACTGAGTTTAAAAGGATTAAATCTTGAATCATTCATTTCACAAATACTGGAAACGACTTGGCCCTCTGTTGGTGGAAAAACTGAAGAAGGAAGCAATCCTTTTTGCCAGGAAAATGTTGTAATATCAGAATAAGTAATAAAAGATTGTAATATAGTGAAAAATAAAGATTTAGATTTAACCGCAAGGCTAATGGGTAATCTCTAGCTTCAGTTATATTCAGCTAGAAATGAGCCACACAATTAAATGAAAACCATTAATACTAAGAGCTCAGGCAAACAAAAAAACATCCTTCTTCAATAGCGGGTACCTACTATAGCACCAGGAACAGCAGCAATAATAATGACCACTTATTGTATTTCTGCCATGGGCCACTGTATTAAGCTATATACTTTACATACACTATTTCATTTAACCTGCATAATAATATTGCAAATTTGGTAATATTATCTTCCTTTTACAAGCTGGGAAACTGGGAGAAAGAAATAAAAGAGATCACACAGCTTTTTGTGGCATCATGGAGATTCAAGTGAAAATACATGCTCTTTCCATAGTGAGTGAATAGCCCCAAGCTAGCTTGCGTGTGGCTTTCAAGGTTAAACTGATTCAGCTCTTACCTTAAGGAGCTTGTTATCTATTAGAATGCAGATATGCAAAAATAAAACAAAAACCAAAGGCTATAATACAAAGCAGAATGTGATATATATCATAATGGAGGAAAAAAATTAAAGTAGTATATAGAAAGATACAGCATGGAGGATTAATTCCAACTTGGGTAGGGGACATTCCAAGTGTTAATTTGCTACGCAGTGAGTGGCGAAGAAAACACCTGGATGAGGGTATGGCATAAATAAAACCACAGGGATGTTATGTTACAGAGTGTGACAAAAGAATGGATAAGAGATAGGTTTGGAGGCTGGAGGTGGGCAAGGAGAAACATGGTAAATGCAGCTGGACAGGCTGATTGAAGATTGACCACTAGAGGGTGTAAATGATATTGAGCATGAAATGGATTCTGTAGGAAAAGGTAAGCTACGGAAAGTTTTTGACCAGGGCTGAAGTATACTTCAGATAGATTCCTGAGTCAGAGATATGCAAGGATGCTTAAAAGAGAAAGGGAGGAGGCGGGGAAGAAAGGAAACCAATTAACCTGCGCTGGGACTATGGAGACAGCAATAAAAATGCTGAGGATTTGGTTCATTCCCACTCACTCATCCTGCAGCATTCACTCAGCATCCATCTAGTCTCTGTTAGGAACTAAGATGAAGGGTGAAAAAACAGACCTTGCCCTAATGGACTCATGCCTAAGGGGAGAAATAAAAAAAAAAAAAAAAACTGGATACAGAAAATGTGAAATGCAGTTCATGTGAAGCAAATAAGGTGTACAGTCCTAGAAGCATGTTTACTTTGAAGTTTCTAAAAATTGCAGGTGGTTTGTCAAGGTTGGTACCTAGAGTGTGAGTAGGGGAATAGCAAAAGAGGAAAGAGAAGCAGCTGCCAGGTACTAAAGGGATTTCCCTGGGGGGTGTTTGGATTTTCAATAAAAATCAAGTGGAATCACTGAGGGTGTTTAGGGAAGAGGACCAGGAAGGCAACAGTAACAATGAGATTCCTGATACAGGGGATACTGAGAGGAGGAGATCCTGAGACACAGAATCAGTAGGGGCTGGCAATTGACTAAGTGTGGGTGGGCACTGGAAGAAAAGATAAGATTATCTGATATTTTTAACTGGATAGCATTCACTGGAAGAACAGGTGGGGTAGGGTGAGATAGGAAATGAAGGCCTAAAGGCAACAGTAATAGTCTTGCAGGGTGAGGTATACATCAAACAACTTTTGGAGGTCAACCTTGTGACATGTTTCACTAAAAATTCTTACTATAATTCTTACAAAGTGAAAAAAAAAAAAGTACTCATCCCTGAGAAGGAACAGGGTCACGGAGAAAAAAAATAAAGGAAATAACAATGAAAAAAAAAGAAAAATATGATCATGCTAAAAACAGTCCACCACTAACAACAATATATTAAATGTTAAAGTAATATTTAATTACTATGCTTCATTATTTCTCATCCATGAAAAGTACAGTCTAGGAGGTGGGTGTCAGATCAAAGAATAAAAGATGCATGAGGTTCATGTCATATCCCATCAACTTGGATGTATCCTAGATTCAGCTGAAGGGTGCCCTTTCCTTTCCTTGTTAGATTGAGCTTGTTTTGTTTCTTTGATTCAGTTCAAGGTTATCTAGAGAATGGCCTGATGGCTAAAGGGCCAAGAACTGACATACTGGCTCCATCCACGTCAGTTGTAGCTCTGAACCCTGGTTATATCATGTTATGAATGTTTGTCACAGGTCATGTGGGAAGGTGGGTAAAATAATTTGGATGAATCCACACAGATCATTCGTTACTGCTACGAAATAAAGCCTACATTCTAATGGAATAGCCCTGTGGACCATTTCTACAATTATACACCATTACACTATTTTTAACAGTTACTCAATTTTTGAAGCACATGTCTGCTAAGACAACCACAGGTGCACTGAATCCCTCAAACCCATTTAATCACCTTGGAGGTTTTCCTCCTTATTCCCTCAAAGCTGACTTTAGAAAGCGAAACCAATCCAAAAACCCTATAACATTTTAATAATTTTTATTAAAACAGGCCTTTTATAGATTTTAATTTTCTATGACTTTTATACATTTAAATTTGTAAGAACATATATTCCCATAAGTACAACCATCAGAAATAGATGGGTTTTTATAGAAAAGTTAGATAAATCCATGCAAATACAGTTTATTTGCTACCTTTCTTTAAGCAAATGATTAACTAAAATATAAAATTTTTTCTCACAGAAAATTTGTATTTTATTAACAATAAAAAAGATATAAGTGATAGAACATTTTAGAATCCCATAATAAAGACAAGTTTTTTCCTTTGTGACAAAATGTTGTCCTGGAAATTATATCAGAAACATCTATTTATTTATAAATAAAATATTACAGATGTGAACTGTATAATCACAAAGTTAGGGTAGCAAATAAAATAGGGTAGTGAATAAAATATGAAAAATATTTTTAAAAAGAACATACTCCACAAATATACATCTCTAAAAATATTTTATAATAAATAAAGTTTGGAGACAAAAATGGGATTACCTGTATACTCATAAACTATGTAAGAGGTAAATACAATGTATCTAGAGTACGTATATTTGATCTAATACTAAACATTAAAAAATAATTGGGTTTTTCTTCTTAGAGATTAAAGTGTGCTTAAAGATGATTAGGTAGGCCTTTTGCTCTTAAGATTTAAGGTTGATCTTTTGATGCTATTTCTCTCAATATATTTTCAATAAAGAGGCAAGAACTTTTACATTTACTAATAGAGACAAGAATTATTCCACTGGATTTGCTTGGCTATACTATGTCCTTCTGCAAATGGACTCTGAGAGCTTATCTGGACTTTCTGGCAGAGAAGTGCAGGTATTTAGGAATTACTTTAGAATAGCTTTAGATTTGGCAAGGACCATGAAAGAGAGCAATTAACTGTTGGAGGGATAGCACAAGATATGGGTAACTACCTAGCCAGTCAGATGAGTGAAATCACCTTTACTACTTAGGAGGAGATGACAAACAGCCCTGATGTCCTTCACATTCTTGCTGGATAGCCTTCTGATTATCTTTGTTTTCTTTGTCTCTAACGTTATCAAGAATGGTCTGATAGTAAGAAAAAGAGGAATTTACAAGAGGTGTCTCGAAGCTATGGTGAGGGATAGAGTTAGGAAAAGGAGCTGTGTCTGTGCATGTATGTTGCACATTCTTAACATCTGCCTGCTCACTTAACAATGCTGAGTCCCTACTATGATCAGGTCCTGAGCTGCATGTCACATGTGGCATCTCATTTAACTTTCTCTATAACTCTTAGAGGTAGCTTTCTTCCCCCCAGTCTAGCTGGTCCAAGTCTTACAAAGTAGACTTTGCACATGATGAATGTGGGTCCATGTAACAGTGCACTTTCAACATCCTTCCACCAGCTCTCAATTATGCTTTTCTTCTCCAGAATTATTTGGCAAACTCAATCTAAGTTGATTTTTTAAAAAAAATATTTCCTGCCCCCCCACTTTAATTTTATTTATTTGTGCTCCTTAAACCTCTATTCTCCTCCAAAATACAGTTCCTTATTACCTTCAAGAAGATGAAAGAATAAATTGAGAATAAAAGTAAACATTCATTCAACAAATCTTTAAGTGCTTACTATGTCCCAGGCATTGGCCCAGGAACATGACCAAGAGCACAGAGGTGAATACGAGAGGGAAGGTCCCTGTTGCTGGGAGCTTACAACCTAGTAGGGGTTTCAGATCCACACTGCATTGGGCCTTCCCTTTATGTAACCTTACCAACTACCTTAGAGTCTATCAATGAGCTTGTTCTTTTTTCATAAAAAAAGGAAGTACCTCCCAAACTAAATTTTAAGAAATCCAGAACATCTAGATTCAAAAATTTCCCTAAAAAAGGAAATGTATCTTTATATCTAATATATATCCTTACTGCATCTTTCTCAGTTGCCTTATGGTATTAATAAGTTGTATTTGGCTCCTCCTCTCTTTTTTCCCTGAATTTTAAAAATTTCATAATCACACACATTTATAGGTCAGTGATCTAGAGCCTGTGCTCTGAAGTCCACGGGTGAGAATCCTGACCATGTGACCTTAGCTAACTAAATTCAGTTCTGTGATAGGTTGCAGTTTCCTCATCTGTAAAATGAGGAAAAAGAAAGTACCTACTTCATAGGATTGTTTTTGAATAACATGTTAGCAAAGTGCCTGGGACTTAAGTATTTAATATATGTTAGGGTTAGAGTGGCACTCCAAAGTGATTATGAAAGGACAATTGTTAGGGTCTCAGAAATGTCCTGACTGAATCTGCCAGCTCACTCACTTCTACTATGTTAGGGAATACTTACTGAGGACGTGCATATAAAAGGAACAGCCATAGGGGAAACAAAGAGAACTTAATAGCTCAGAAAGCTCCCCAAATGCTCCAATGTGCCTGAGAGTATTGGTGGCTGAATGGACAATGTGGCCATGCCAAAAGGTCTATGTAAGGCCATTCCATCAGGCCCTCCTCCAAATCAGATGGGCAAGGCCAAGAAGTCCAGAAATTACCTCCATTTTGAGGAACTAGGTTACCACATTATGTCAATAAATTATTCTACTCTAATACAAGAAATATTAGTATCTTGCTAAATTATGGAATGATAAAATCCTAAGACAAACAATGCAGATGGATCTTCCCCCACTGATTCTGAAAGTTCCTTAAAATATACTTCCTAGTAACTAAAAAAAACCTGTCCAGCAACTTAAGAAGACCCCCTATACTTCCAAACATTCTCTTACGCCTTTAGTTTTTCTTATTTACCAGAGATTAGTTTTTAGAAAACATATTAGTTCATTCAAGAACTATATGTTGAGCACCTACTATGTGCCAAGAGTACCACGCTAGACACAGTGCCCCTATGTGAAATATTTTCCTTCTTTTCTCACTCAATTTTTGGCATACTGATGTCACAGAGGTACATCTTTACTTAAATCAAAATGTCTTCCTAATTCTGATACAGTTTCATGATGAGACCAGTACAGAATGACTTAATGTGTGTTTCTTAAATTGGAATTTCTATATCCACATCAATACTCAGTGATAACATAGAGGATTGCCAATGTCATAAATAAATGTGGCATAATCTTGTCATGGATATTTTATGGAGATCAGAGAAGAATATTTTTAAATTAACATAAACATAAATATATTGTGGAGTAGTGATATTCATATGAAACTTTAAAACAGAAGGCCTTAATGAAATTTTGATCTTGCACTGGCCACGAATGGGTCTCTCAGACTACTGAGGTATACATTCCAACTTTCTTATACCAAAGAAAGTAAACTCTTTTCATAAAAATGTTTGAACTACACACTGCATTACAATGTGTTAGAAGGAAATCTGCTTGACTGCTGAACTACATATTTAATAAAGAATTAATACACTTTGGCATGATAATTCTAGGTGAGTTAATTGCCATGATTACCAGGTTTTATCAAAGTATCATTTATAAAAATTACAGATTGATAAAGCAGCTTCCCCATAGTCTATTTCTCCAGGAATAGCTGCCAGGATGATAGAAGGAAAGTCAAACTTTTTTCAACCACTTTGATCTATCACTGCTAAACAGCAGTCGAGGGAAAATTTCACTTACCTCTCTAAGAAAGAACCACTGTCTCTGACTATTTAATCATCCCATCCTTCATCGCTTATCCCTGACATTATAATCTAGAACTAGTGGCAAGTAAGCACTCCTTTTCCTCACCCTATGACTGTCTCTATTTACAAGTACAGCAGTAAGTTCATGTGGGCAGCACGATTAAAATTTAGAGTCTCTCCGATATCATGACTGAGCTCCTAACATCTGAACAACTTACAAGGGTCTGCTCCTAACGCATTATTGGAAGAGTTATTTTCCTAATGAATGATAGCAATCTCACACAAATTAGTCTAGCATGTAGAATTTATAAGGATAGCATGACCTGGATACAAAAACTGACATTTCTGGTACAAGAAATGGTAATTACAAATCATTCTCCCCCTGCCCCCAGCTTTATCAAGGTATAATTGACCAAAAAAAAAAAATTGTATATGTTTGAAATATACAACATGATGACAAATCATTCTTATTCAGAAATATAAACACAAAAGTCCTAAAAGTTGAGGTAGCCAAATCCAGCAAGGGCCAAGTTGAATTTATCCCAGGGATCCAAGGATGGCTAAAATGAGAAAATCTCTTAGTGTAAATCACCACATTAAGTGAATGACGAAGAAAAATCATACACTTACATGAGTCGGTACAGGAAACCACACAATAAATTTCAACACCCACTTATGAATCAACTTCTCATCACATAGGAGTAAATAAAAACTGCCTTAACTTGATTAAAATATATATACTTTAAAACGTTTAGCAAACATCAATACTAATGGAAAAAATCCTGAAAGCATTTACTTTAGCGTCAAGGATAATACAAGGATGACCCATCACTAATAACTTTACAATGCATTTTTTAGCCAGCTCAATAAGAAATGAAAAAATAAATACAAGGTATAAAGATTGAATAAATGAGACAAAACTATCAATATATACCCAAAAGGTTTTCTACATAGAAAATCCCAAAGAGTGTACAAAGAAATTATTAAAACTAAAAATAATTTAGAAGATTGCTGGATATAAGATAAATATGCAAAAGTGAATTACATTTCTATACTCTGGCCCAAAAAAAGTTATAAAATTTTAAATATATAATTTATGATAAATACAAACAAAACATAACGTACTTAGGAATAAATTTATGAAAAGATATAGAAGACCGTTTTGGAAAAACACATTTTAAAACTTATTGAGAGATATCAAAGAAGACAAATAAATGGTGAGGTTTCTAAAAATTATTCCGTTTTAAATCTTCTAGCTAGTTCTCTTTCTTTTAATTCCAGTTTAAGTACCAGTTCCTCAGATAGTCCTTTTCAGAACAGCATTTATGTTCAAAGTAGGTACTTTTTCACTACTCTCTCCATCTCAGTCCACTGTTCATCTCCTTAACATTCATTAGAACAATTATTTTTTGTAAGTGTATGTACTTTCCTGTTAGAATATAAGTTCTAACATGGGCCATGTGTCTACCTTTTGGTCATTATATCCTCAGTACTTACTATGTAGAAATGTGATAAATATTTGTAGAATAAATGAATGATTTCAGAAAAGTAAAATATTAGTAATGAATCTAGGCTTGTTTTACTATTGCCTTTCCAAGGATTGTTTTACCACACTTTGAAATACCACAGAAACTTACAAGCTGCCTGTACCTAAACCTAAAGGTATATATCACCAAAATTTTTGAGCAAAACAATACAATTTGAGGATAACAGCTATTCTTACTTAAAAATATCTTCATTGTTTTCTTTTTAAAATGGCTTCTCTATTATTGCCTTTTATGGACGTAATTAACCATTCAATCTATTTATTCAAGTGCTAAAACTTTCTCTTCATAATCAGAAAAGCTGAGAAATTATCATTTTGAAAGTTCTTGAAAATAATATACCTAAATAAAAAGATTTAGATTGCCACTCCATCATAAGACAATAGAAAATTCAAAAATTCAGTTCTAATCTGACAGCTACTTCTTCTTAACAGGTATTAATTAAATTGCAGGGGAGAGAGAAGAGGGCTCTTAACAATAAAATTATATTATTTTCTGATTTGTGAGAGGGGTAAGATGTGTCTGAAAAATTAGATGCTTGATTATACAATGCTGCTCAGGCATCCATGTGATTACTACATGTGAGTGCCTTTTTTATATACTTTACAATACACACTTTTCTTAAAAAGTAGAAACCTCTCTTCCTGAAATTCACTGCCAATTTTGTTATCCAAATGTAGCTTGTTCAGTAAAGCACAAAGTATTTTCTTAAAATGACAAATTAAGTCATAAAACACCCACAAATATAGCTGATGCATCACCTTTCAAGTCAGTACCTCCAACACCATTAACGTCCTTTGAATAAGGAATAATCATAATTTCCTGTGACACTGGAAGCAACAGAAAGCCAATTATTTAAACAGCCCCATTTTAGGAAATGTAGTGATCTCTTTTGCATCCTCTGTACAACAGAGGCACAGTAAAAATATATAGGACAGAAGAGGATTCATTTTTTCCAGGTGCTTCCATGAGTCCAATTAATATAAACCTTTTAAAAAAGAATGACGTGGCTCCTAAGAAAAAAAATTTTTTAATCAAGGTCTTTTAACTCTTTCGATATAATTTCCTATATTTGTTTCTGAAGAACATAATCCAAGCCTAGAAAAGCTATATGCTATACTATCATTAGGTTTTAATAAAGTTATAAAAATTATTTCAAAGCCAAATCTAAACATTTATTTTACAGACCTTCACAGGCTATACAATTTTCTGCCATTAAATATTTTTATTCACTATTTAACCAAACAATACCTCACGTATTATCTCATTTAATTCTCACTATACACCTATAACGTAAATATTGTTTTACTAACAAGAAAAAGGAATGCTTATTGAGATTTAAGTTACTTTTTTGTAACTTTTTTCCAGAATCCAGGTTCTCTAATTTGTGATCCAACCCCACCATATTACACAATTCCATAACGCGGCCCATGAACCTCAAGACATATATAAGACAGCTCACAGGCTGCATGAAGGAACTCCCATTTATATTTAACTCTTTTTAATTGACATAAAACATTATACTAGTTTCAAGTGTACAACAAAGTCATTTGATATATGTATATATGGAGAAATGATCACCACAATATGTCCAGTTAACATCCATCACCACACATAGTTACAATTTTTTTTTTCTTGTGATGAGAACTATTAAACTTTTCAGATCTACTCTCTTAGCAAGTCTCAAGTATACAATACAGCGTTATGAACTACAGTCACCACCCTATACATTACAATCCCGTCACTTATTTAATAACTGAAAGTTTGTACCCTTTGATCACCTTATATTTAACCCTCATGTAATGTTTTACATGCATAGTTTATAATACAGATAAAATATATGAGTAAAGTAGTACAATTAGATAATTTGTAAATTTAAAATGTACACATACTGGGAGGTGTGCTCAAAAATATTTAGGTGATAGAGTACGTTATCAAAAAGTCTGGTGACTGAAATGTTATCTTTGCCGAAGTACTGTGTACATTAGACTTTTAATCAAGTGATTTCTCTCGATGTTTTTTTCAGACATTCATCTCTTTTCTATCTGAATCCCTACCAAAGCTAAAACCTTCATTAGATATGGTCTTTCCTCTTTGACTCAATCAACCAAACTACCATACATAAAAAATACAGCTCTTAAAAGTTGCAGCATATTCTAAAACAGAGCTAGCCAATAGAACTTTCTGGAATGAGAGAAATGTTCAACTTTGGAGTGCCCAAAATAGTAGCAATAGCCACATGTGCCTTTGAAATGTGCTAGTCCAACTGAAGAACTGAAGTTTTACTTGTATTTAATTTAAATTAATTCATATTTAAATGTAAATATCCCCATGTGGTTAGTGGGTACAATACTGCATAGCAAAGATCTAGAGAGCTGTGATCAATATAACTGGAATAGCATATGTACTCAAGTATATAAATTTTAGGGGCTCCCCCCCAAAAAAATCCTTTAGTAAACCTGCTTTTACATGGTTTCCCAGAAATCCTCTAATATTAATGAATATTTTCTCAATTACTTCATTCTAAAGACATGACGGTATTTTAGAATATTAGCTTGAAACAAATTCAATTTTTGGTACTTTTGGATATGTATAGTAGTTTACTAATAGAATTAGTTTAGTTTAGTATTTTTTTTTAAGGGAGACAGCACACTAATTATTTTTAGGAAATAATTTCATAATTCAAGTGTTTATTATCATTACAAATAAGTATTTTAAAGTTTACTTTTAAAAGCACTGCAAATCGACAAATAAGAAGGACAGGTGGGGGTAGACAAGTTCCACCACATATAAAACATATTTTAAAACATCCATTACTGAAACAGTACAGTTCTGGTGCTTAATTAACAGGCCAATCAAGGGAACATATAGAAAGCCTTAAAACAGTTGCATGTGACAACAAAAACTGAGTATACTTCAAAGGTAGCGTTGCAAAGTATTGGGGAAAACATGACTACTCAATAGATAGCTTTGGCACAGCAGGATAGTTACCTGAAAAAATATATAGTTGAATCCACACCTCACATTTATAAATAGAATTAATTCCAAATGGCTCAAAGATTCAAATGTGAAAAAGAAAACCCCAAAAGTTAATAAAAGAAGTGTGATACAATTCTTTTGTCATCTTAACTTGTACTTACAAGTAAAAGCCTTTAGAAAAAGATAGATAAATCTGACTTTATAAAAACTAAACTTTTCTGTACAGGAAAAATCACTATAAAGAAAATTAAAATAAGGTACAAATGACAAAAAGGACTCATTTCTCTAACAAAAATTTCTTAAAAATCAGGAAAGATCAAGAATAGGTAAAATCTAATGAGCAAAAAACAGACAATTACAAAAAAAGAAAGACAAATTTTACTTAAACATAAAAAATGCTTAACTTTGTTCATCATAAGAAAAATACAAATTAAAACTACGAAGGGATACTATCTTCACTTAACGGATGGCAACGATTCTACAGTTTGATAACACTGACAAGGCTGGGGTGGAGGGTACAGGAGTAAACAAGCAATCAAACATGTTGGTGAGGCTGTAAATAGCTCTCCCAGCAGAAAGTAATTTGGTGGTAGTTCTAATAACATCAACAATAACATCAGCTAATTCTTTTAGCTTTTCCATTGTACCAGGCACTATTCTAAGCACTTATGTGCGTTACGCATTTAGCCCTATGAGCTAGGTACTGTATTTCTTCTATTCTACAAACTGTGAAACAAAGTTGATGAGAAGTTGGTAACTTGTCCAAGGTTGAACAATTAATAATGAGCTACCAAAACTGAATAGTCTCTGGTTCAGCAATTTCAATTCTAGGTATTTATTCTACAGATCTACTGGTACATTCACAAAATAATACATGTACAAGGTTATTCACTGAAGCATTGTTTATAGTAGCAAAAGGTTAGAAATAACTGTTCACCAGTTGGAGTCAGATTAAATAAATTCTGGTACATCCATACATCAGAAGACCATGTAGCTGTAAAAGACCAATAACTGGAAGGATAGCCAAGATATGTTATTATATTAATAAAGCAAACTACAGAAAACTTTATAGCATATTACTACATTCATAAAAAAGTAAAATCAGAATGTATATTTGAATTTGTGGTACATCCATAAAGAAACCTGGAAGGCTACAAAAGTAACTAACAACAGTACGTACTTGTAAAGTGGGTGGTGGGAATTGGGAAGATAGGATATGGGGATGGGAAGGAGACTTTTCATTAAATGTGTGTTTTAAAATTTATGAATTTTGAATCATGTGAATATATTACATATTTAAATAAATCATTTTGGTTGGGTTTTTTTTTTTAAGCAACATGCTAATTGCTTACGTTAGAGATCAAGAAATATATTTTTGGGGACAAATGAAATGTTGACATTCCTAATGTTCTATACATGAGCACTGGTGGTTGGAGATAACATTTGAAGGGACATATCATATAGGGACTAAAAATGAGGCACAGACACAGAGACTGAGCTCCTTTTCCCTGGTTGTTGAACTGTATGAGTATATAACCTCTTCCAATGAAAAGAGAGTCAGATGACTCAAAAGAAGTGCTGAAGATGCATGTGGGAGTGCAAAAGGTGATATTTCTACATTAATATATTATTTAATGTGTATATTAAAGAACCACACATTCATATATGTGTGTGATCTTAAATGTGCATGAGTAAGTTAATCTAAATATCATAACTAAAAATCTGACGCTGGACAAAACCCTTGTTTTTTGGTGTGGAATCTTCTTTGGGAAATTTGTGTCAGGGTGTCCTTACATTTGCATTTCTACATGTGACAGTGATGACCACATCTGGCATATGTGCATGCGCCTTTCATATCCTTGTTAATGCAGAATGTGTCCAGCATTTTCCTGCTGTGAGGGTCTGTGATAGATCTTTTAATGCATTAAATATTTGTTCTGAATGCATTTCTTTGTCCTTTCTCTTATTCATTTTAGATTAAAAGCTTCTATATCAGAGGGTGCCAGCAGCAACAGAACCTGCCTCCTGGGAAGCACAGAACCTCTGCAAGTTTGTAGTTTATTTTGAAAATGCACCTGGTGAGCACCAGGTTTTGGATTGCCAGGTGCATTTTCAAAAAATTCTTCCCCTCTTCCCCAGCCACACAGCTACTGAGAACTACTGACATACATCATGCCTCCTTAATTCATTTCACATTTTCTTTTTTACTGAGAGATAAGCAAGGCAGGTCAATTTACTCTAAAATTCATACTATTAAAACTGCCAGTTCACTGTCACAGAATATTTCAAATCACCAATAATGTTCTGTGGCAGGGATGGCAAAAAGATTTTATCATGCGTGCCAACTCTAACTGATCGGTATCAGTCATATGAAGCATGTTGATATGTATCTTTTCAGATGTTACCCTAGAATACAGTTTTTAAGTTACTGGCACAATTTCTGGAGTCCTGCTTCGAAAACCTCTAGATGTGCAATATTGAGCCAGTAACTTTTATTTCTCTGTAGCTCAGTTTTCACATTCGTAAAATGAAGAAAATTATAGTACCTACCTCACTGTATTGTGTGACACTTAAGTGAGACAATACATGTAGAGCATTTAGAACTCTGCCTGGCACATGGTAAGTGCTTAAAGAATGTTAGCTGTTATTATTATCATCATCATCAGTTAGTTTTAGCATAACATACTGATCTGGTTAAAATAAAATTCTATATAGTAATTCCTTGAAAGAAGGCAAAAAGAATTTCAACTTTCCCAGATCACAACTCTACATGTTCTAAAGTATTTCCAAGTTGCAATTCCCAAATTACTGTGAATTCTAAATATATATATTTTTGGAAGCGATTGAAAAAAAAAAGCACTAAATTCTAAAAATTCCTTTTTTGTTTTGATCTTAGTAGAATATAATTGTTATCTATCTTCGAAGTCTCACACCCTTCTAGATTTCAAACCCACCTATCAGGAAAAAAAAAAAAGGATAAGAGACCAGGGAGTATAGTGCCAGGTTAGAGTTCTGGTTCTACTATTTAACTAACTGTATAACTGTGGACAAATCACTTAACCTTTCTTATCAAAATCTCCACTACTACCACCTTAGTTTATGCCATCATCATCTCCTTCCTACTGCACTGGACTCAACAGTCTTTTTGTTTCCCATGCAGGAAACACAGTGAGCACTTGAAAGCAACTGTCAGTTCTTCCTTTTCCCTTTCTCTTCTTGAACAATTCAGTCCTAAAGTTTATTTGATAATGCAGAGCAAGGCTAGTGTCCATTCTGGTGGAGGAAGGAAGGCAAAGTCATGGTGGCCCAGAGCAGGATATGAAGGCATTAGCAAAATGATGAGGTCTTCCCTGCAAAGAGTGGTCCAGAATGGGAAGTAACAGCACAAGCAAGGTGAGAAGGGTGTGTATTGCGTGTGGGCAGCATGGGGGGAGCTGAGGCTAGCACGGAAAACAGACTCCTAGAGTGGTAAAGAGGGTGATCTTGCATGGGTGTGGTCCAGCGCAGGGTGTGGAAACTTGAGTGGGGTGAGGAGTACCTCCACTTAGGAAAGAAGATGACATGAGCTATGCAAGATTGTTTGCAAACAGGGAATCAGTCAAATAAATAGATATGTAAAGGATAACGGGAGCCTGTTTCTCATTGTCAGAAAGAGAACCACAAATATTGAAAGAAAGAAAACTAGAAAGAACCCTGATGATATTGGATTTAAGTTGGAGGCGTTGGTATGAAATTGTTATTTTTAATATAAACAGACAAATCAATATAGATATAAAAATGTGTGGTTATACATTATATTCCTATCTATATATCCATAGATATGTTTCCTATCTATGTCCACTCAGATCTTGGAATAATGATACCTAAATAGCAATGAACATATCTAATGCCAAGATACTATATTCTAAACATAATTTTTTCCACTAAAACTAACCAGGGCTTGTTAGGAAAATGGCTGATTCCAGGGCTGGAGCAAGAAAAGTATAAGAAGAGCCTAGAAAGTCTTGTTGTACCAGAAAGAAGTAAAGAATGATGGGAACATGTTAAAAGGAGGGAAAAAAAGACAGCTTGAAGATGGTCCTACTAGCCAAATTGGAGGCAATTTATATATCAAAATACATAGTGATAGTAATGGACTAAAACGAACTGACTAAAATAGAAAAGCGCGCGCACACACACACACACACACACACACACAAATCAATTTAATTTAAAGTAAGGTAAGGAATGATATAATTATACAGTCTCAAAGTAGCTCCCCACAAAATGCTTTTTAATTACAAAGGGAAAGGAGTGATTTTACAGTGGAGAAGCTTGGCAGACATCACCTCAATCGAGTGAGATCAAAGAGTCTATCGTTAATGGGACAAATAAAAATCATGTGCTACCTAACAGGTAGATTGCAGCATCACTTGAGTAATATTCCTGTCAAAGATTGACAGTTTAAATCTAATCATAAGGAAGTATCAAACAAGTTAATATTGGAGGTATTCTACACAATACCTGGCCTGCAATCTTCAGTGTAATGGTCATAAAAGTCAAGGGAAGATGAAAAACTATTCTAGACTGAAGGAGACATCTAACTAACCATTGTCAAGAACATTACAGAACACTGGCAAAATTATTCAGGGGTCTGTGTGTTAGATAATAGTATTGTTTCAATGATAACTGATTGATACTGATAGTTGTATTATGGTTATATGGGAGAATGTCCTTGTTCGTAGGAAACATACACCTTTAAGGGGTCATGAGTATAAGGTTTGCAGTTTACTTTCCAATGGTTCAAGGAAAAAAAAAGATTTTTGAGCTGTACTTGCAACTTTTCTATAGTTTTGTCACTTCAAGATTAAAAAAAAAATTTTTTTTAAGCCTATAATATACCAAATCAGAATTCTTCCCTGCTTGAACTCTTCAGTAGCTCCCCACAGTAACTAGGATGGAACCCATGGCCTACATGTTCTCATCTGCTTGCTCAGTCCTCATGCCCCAGGTGCTAATGAAGGGGTACCTCATTCCCTATACTCTAGCTACACCAGATATAACTAAAGCTCCTGGAACACAGGAAGCTAATTCCCATTTCTGAGCTTTGCATGGATTCTTCTTAGAACACTTGTGCCAGATTTTGGAATCACTGCTCCTTATCAGCACTCAGCTCTCCTCTCAATGTCACCTCCTCAGAAAGGCCTTCTCTTCCCCTCCTGGTGTTCTCCATCACATTACCCTGTTTTATTTTCTTCATAGCACTAAGCACTATCTAAAATTATCAGAGTCATTTATTATTTTTTCCTTTATTTTCAGTATCACCCCCCCCACACACACACTAGACCATAATTTCCTTGGGGAGAGGGGCTATGTCAGTCTTGGTCACTGTAGTGTCCCCACCATGAAGTGCTTAGACGAGGAGGGAACTCATAACTCTTGGCTGACTGACAAGCTAGGCCTCAGTTTTCTCATCTACAAAAGTGGGAATAAAGTATGCCTACCGTGTAGTATTATTCATTGGATAGTATATGTAAATTATTAAAACAGTGCCTGGCATACAACAGGTACTATACAGATACTAACTATGCTTCAGAAAGGAAAGCACTAGTTTGGGTCTAGAACCTCTTTGAAAGTTGAACGGAGCTTTGATTGGGGCATTTCCCCTTAAGTCTGCTCCGCTATTGACTAAGCTTTAGTAGAGAGAAAAAGTTTACTCTCCAAAACCCAGAAATATAATAAATCAAAATGCAGTTAATTTGGTGATATGGCACTATACTAGAAGAAAAACTACTGGTTCTGTTCTTTGTAGAAATATAATTTTTTATTTTTAGAAATACTACTTAAAAATGATTCATACTTTAAATAATGTTTTATGATACCATTACATGTTTTCTAATATATTAGTCTTTTATACTTTCTTCTTCTAACTTATCAAAATTTTTACTGGCACAAGCTCTAGATTTATAAACATTAATTCATCTTCAAAAAAAGTTTCTTCAAAGTAAGCATTATTTCTGCCTGTTCGTGGATAAAGAATACTTAATGTCTGATTAAGGCCACAAGTTAAGTAAAAGTGAATCAAAGCCCTCTCCAGGCTTCAGACTCCCAGCGTGTTCCTGCTCTAAGCATAATCATATATTTATTGAGTGCCCAGGCAGGGCCGGCAGTGAAAGAGATATGTAAGACAGACCCTTAGGACACATTTCTTATTAACGAAAAGTCTAAATTAAAAGGAAATTGAATCTATTTTGAGTTTCTATACGGGAAAGCTGTTTAAACTATTATATCTATGGTAGGCAGAACTCCACAAACCAAACCACAAATCCACAAGGACACTATAAGTAGAATTTCTTAAATCCTGAGAAGAAATGACTGGAATTTTAAACTACCCCTTTTACTTATCCATCTGTTACTTTTTCTGTTGCAGTCAAGACAGTGGGGAAAAATGTTCCTCGAGAAAGACACAGAGCTTACAATCTTCCCTTAGAAAATCACCTACACCGATGTTACACTGCCTCTCTTCTTCAGTATTTCATTGTCTCCCCCCTGCCCCGTCCACCCTCACCCACCACAAACGTACACAGGCCTTATTCATCAAGACTGTAAGTTTATGTGTTCCTTTTTCAAATCAGTAAGCCTTAATATGCAGTAATTTCCCTAAGCAAATTTCATGGGTAAAAATTTTGGAAGTAGTACAATTTTTTTCACCTCACCCGCAAACATCTCCTGACTAATTTTCTGGGTAACAGTTAACACGAGTAATTTGGTGTTCAAGTTTGTGCTCACATCAGATATGCTGGCCTTGGAGGATTCCAAAAGAAATAACTAAAAACACATTTTTTGGGTCAAAAATACATTATAAAAAAATGTGTTGATGTTCGAAATTATTTGGAATATTTTACCTCTAGTCCTTATTTATTAATTTGTTCCTTGTTTCATATTAGATTTAAGATGGCTTCCAAACTTATACTCTACAACTAGTTTAAAGGTATTAAATGGATAAAGACATTAGCACAAAGGAAAATAAGAATAGGGGAATAACAAGGTAAAGCCAGGGGTGAGTTTGACACATAAAAGACATTTGCCAGATAGAAGTGGATCAGAATTGGGGTTCTCAACAGTCTAGAAACTAATGTAAAGAGTGGTATAAACAGTGGGATAGGAACAGGTATAAAACCCAAGATGTGTACACGGTGGAAACAAGCTAACGGCTCAGGAGAAATTAAATCCCATTGTTGGTGCTGAGACATAAATGAAACTTTTCTCAGGGGCCCTCATAAAGGAAAACCAGAATGTAGTCTGTGCTATTGATGCTTATCATAAGGGGATTTATGGTTCTCTTCCTTAAAATGTCCCTTATTACAAATCAATGGTACAATACCAAGTGTTGTTTAGTTAAAATAACTGTTTAGAGTCCAAAAAATAAGTTTTTAATAGTCAGTATAAATTCATATACATTTTAAATTATCTATTCAATTGCCTAAAGTGACCAGGTGGGGCAAGTGGGAGTGGTCACTAGTCAACTCAAGATAATTGATGCCTCTTTTTTTTCTTTTAACAATGTGAAAGTCTAACAAGCAGGATTACAGTTACCATTTTCCAAACCTTAATCTAGAAAAATGAGACATCCAATATATACTTCAAATACAAAATATTTACAATCTAACACTGGTTAGGTACTGCGCTAAGAGTTTTCATAGGCTGATTTAACAACATTCTAAGGAAGCTATTACCCACAAACATTATAGTTGAGGAAACTAAAGCAAGGAGAATGTAAGAAACTTGTCCCAAACTACAAAGGCACACAATACTGTGGTTGAAATTACACGCAACTCTGCAATTGGGTTTAAGACCTTATACTAAATACTTTTCAGATACTGCTCTACTTGCAATGCCATGAGACAAATAACAGAGGGAAAAAGTAACCTGGTAAAATCCCAAGTAAAGACCTCCCCCCCCAAAAAAATAAA
Source organism: Balaenoptera musculus (assembly GCF_009873245.2). Taxonomy (NCBI): domain Eukaryota; kingdom Metazoa; phylum Chordata; class Mammalia; order Artiodactyla; family Balaenopteridae; genus Balaenoptera; species Balaenoptera musculus. The sequence goes on along the minus strand of NC_045785.1, from coordinate 87,011,563 downwards.
TAAAAATAAACACCCCAGGCTCAACAGACTTATTCATAAGGTAGACATGATTTTTTGCTATTTAATCAAAAATTATTATCCTTTACAAGTTTATATAAATAGCAGCACATGGATTTTTTTCCAACCACTTGAATGAATGATGCCCTGAATGAGAGGCCTGACTGACGGTACGGAGGGAGAGGAATTCTAGGCACTGCCTGGATCTTTGTTATGGAACGAGAGGCTGCTGAGGGCTTTGTTGATTAAGCGTCACTCATTCACCCAGATCCCCACCCAGTGGTGCGTCTACAACTCCAATACACAGATACACTGTGTATGTGAGGCACATATTTATTAGCTGTTTACCCAAAATCCACTCCCCACTCTCCTTCTTACTACATGAAAGAGCTCCAGTTTTTTTAGGTATTTGCATCAGAAGGCAGTTTGTAGCTGGTCCAAGTCAATTCTTATGGTCACATTCCCACTCCAAGCAACTGGCTTGATCATGGACTTTTCAGGACTCTGGCCAATGAGATGTGAGGAAAAGTCTGCTGATACCTTCTAAGATAAACTGATAAAAGAAAACATACAAGAAGAAAGTCCTTTCTCCTTCCACTGGATAGCAGCATGTCCTTCACTGCTGTGTGAGTGTGTGTATATGTACATGTATGTATCTGTGTGTGTGAGAAACACATATAGATGCAAACAGGCAAAAAAGGAGAGAAATAAAAACAGATACTAGAAAATGAGGCACATAGAAAGGAATAAATTTGTTAAAAAGTCAAGGGAGAGGTGAGACAACAAATATCTGAGAAAAGGTAGAGCCAACCTCTGCTGCCACCACAAAAAAAAAGCTATGTCAATATTATCATTTCTTTAAAGCTTAAAGAGAAGGCACTCTTGCTCTATACATCATTTAGTACACTATCAAGAACACTTGAAGATTAATAACCACAATTTGAGGATGGGAGTAAAAAACTGGTTCAAAAATAGCAACTCACACAGAGCAAGGACCAGATTAAATAAATTTGGTATCTGTTTGTATCTTCTGAATGTGGCTATATGCAAATCCAGACTATAATGATCTTATGAAAATGCATTTTTTATTTTTGTTCACATAAATATACTGTTAAACAGCTATGGCATTATATCCAGATCCAACTCTCAGATTCCATGCACATATTGCTAAATGTCAAATGTATTCATATTCATTTATATTTGAATGCTGCTTTGAGTGGCAAACTATAAATCATCCATTCAAAAATAAAAATACAAATAAAATGGATATGCAGCATTATTTAGCAGCACAGATGAACTTTATTTATCTTACAGTTAAACAGTGAAGTGAATAAGCATTTTCAAACAGAAGCTCTGACTCTGAAAACTTATAACTAAACTGCAAAAACCACAAGTTCCTCCAAGTATCTGAGTTTTCCTCAAAATCTCAGTTATTGTTATACCTTCATCTCCACAGACAGAAATTTCCTTACTTTGATTGAATATCTACTTTATTGAATCTCTTCTTTATCAGAGCATCTAACACTCAATCTCTCTTAAAATGTTTTATTATCTACAGTTACCTTAATTATTCCAGTTGCTCAGTTCAAAAACCTTGGTATAATCCTTGTTCACTCACAATTCATAGTCTACCAAATAGCAAACAGCTCTCTGTCTTCAAAATATCCTCAGAATCTGACCACTCCACACCACTTCCACCCTGGTCCAAACTATGATGTCTCACTGGGATTGGAAGAGCTAGTCTCCAGCTCTGGCCTTCTCCCAGTCCAAACACACTCCACATAGACATTATCTTTTGTCCTTCCCAAGCAGAGTCATCGATTTAGAACAATTCTGAACATGTCACTCCTCTGTTCAACTGTTGTCTTCCTATCTCGCTGAGACCAAATCTTATAAGGCTCTACATGATCTGACCCCTGGCGACCCTTCTGACCTCATTTCCCACAACTCTTCTGCTTCCTCATTCCATTCCAGCAACACTGGTCTCCTTGCTTTTCATGAAACATGCAGGCATACTTCCACTTTGCAATTACTGTCCCCACGGCCTGAAATTTCTTCTGCCGGGTATTCATGTAGCTCAAGACCTCACCTCTTTTGGGTTTTACATAATCACCTTCTCGGTAAGACCTTTCCTAACCCCTAATTTTAAATTGCACTGCTCCCCAACACTACCTCTTCTCCACACTTATCACTATATGACAGTACACTATAAATTTCAGTTGCTGCTTATTGTCTCTATCACCAGAATATAAGACTCATGAGGGCCTTTCTTGACCACTGTCTCCCTAGTGCTTAGAGTAGCGTCTTTTATATGTTAGGTACCTAAAAACATTTGTTAAAAGGTTTTCGTTGAATACTTCTACCTTAAATGCCATCTCATCGTGACATAAAGTCACACATCTCCAATTTTCTTCTTCCTCTTATATGCTATAGTTCAATTTGTAAAGCCACAATCTGCTTTCCTTACAATCTAGAAATGTCAAGGGTCACTAAGAACTTGAAACAAGGGCCACCCTCATTCTTTAAGTGCTTCAGATTCTATCTTCCACCTACGTCTCTCTCAAATTTCTCTTCTCTGCAACTCCACTACCACCTCTTCAGTTCAGGCTCTCGCTGAATCCACACAGTCCAAAGGAAAAAGCCCATATTCCTCATCCTGACAAATAAGGCTCCTTTCCCATCTGACTGCGGCCCACCTTTAGAGTCACGTCCCTCAGTTCTCCTGCACCCTGCTCTCTACACATCAACCAGGGCTCCTCAGTTTAGCACACTTTTTTGAGCCTTTACTACTTTTCATAATATCCACTCACTAGTCTTCAAGGAACAATTCCTTACTCATTTTACAGGACTCATCTCAAGTATTACTTCTGTGAAGCCATCAAAATAACAGCAGCTAACAACCACTGAGTGCTTTCTATGATCCAAATAATTGACTTGCATTTATCATTTGATCCTTAAATAAGCCTATTAGAAAGGTACTAACAATGTCCCCCTTTATATATACATGATAAAATGAGGCTTAAAAATGTTAGGAAATGTGTCTTAAGACTTAATAAACAGATAAGCTAAGATTTGATCCTAGGTCTATCTAATTCCAAAGCCCAAATGACAAAACTCTAAATGAACAGCTGAACTGACCTTCAAATGAGTATTCTACAAGTCTTTACTGAGTTTAGGTCACTTCGAAACAACTGATTTTATTGTTGTGAGATAAGAAGTACAAACCACAAGCTCTAAGAAGCAGGCACTTTACAGCTACCCAGATAATAAATCAAGGAATTCGCTATAAAACATTATTTTAGTTTGCAGGAAAACACATAATTTTTGTGGGCATATTTGTGTGATAAGAAAAAAGTAATAATAATGTCATAATTGCCAATTTATAGCATATACAAAGTTGCAGGCACACAGGCATGGTAAAAGACAAGAGCCTTGTATTTGCATGCCACGTAGCCCACCTGATAAAGATCACCTGATATGTCTAACATGACCTCCGGAATGTTACATCAGTGCTCTACTTCTACCCAATAATTATAACTACACTAGTGTTTGCCCTTCTT